>NC_080544.1:78216335-78534460 GCF_028640845.1 Ahaetulla prasina
CCATTAGTTTAATAATGGTTTGGAATTATGGCAGCCCATAAAGGACTTCTAGCCTTTGATCACGTAATCCCGGTTTGCAATCTTCTCTGCCAGAAGGTGGCAAGCTGTTGCCACCTATTGAAAAAACTCACTCTTGTCTCTGAGGGCTGGCTAAAAAGGAGCTGAATGCCCTTGGTAGGCAGCCCTCTTTTAGCCAGTCCCCAATGAGAGGGAGCCAAAATTCAAGCAGAAAGGCAGCATGGTTAAGGGTAAAGAATGTGAGGTATGTCAGGGGAGGCCCTGGGAGGCCTGACGAAGGCCATGCTTGTCTTTCTCTTAGGGGCTGAAAATCCTGCTTGGATTTTGGCAGGGAGGATTTTCAGCTGCTGAGTGAAGCCTCTAGGATCCTCCCTATCCCTAGTCACCCACACAACTTACTTAGCACCTAACTATCACACCTGGGAATGCCGGGATTTTAGTGGTTGAGAGAAGCAGTCATGTGGGCAACTTTTTAATGACTGTTTCGCTTACTGACCAAGATTCTGGTCCTAACTGTGCTCTTACATTGAGGACTACCTGTACTGTGGTGGGGTTTTCTTCCTTCCCTTGTGAATTTTAATCTTTTGAAAATGTTGTTGATTGTTTTATGTATTTTCTGTTGATGTTGTTTCATGTGCTTTGTTTGTGTATGTTTCTCAGCTGTTAAATGTCATTGCCAAAGGAGTTCACATAGCACCCAGTATGATGACATTCCAGAGCCAAGGATTTAAAAAATATTACTCATTTCACTTTATCTGTTTTTTTATCTAAACTGCTTTTATTTTATTGTTTTCAGCTTTAGCAATTATGTTACTATCTTTCTTATACTGCTAGAACGGTCTTGCTATGTAGTGGCCTACAGGATTTTATTCTCAGCTAATGCCAATAAACTTTTCCTCAAGAAATGTGCTGCAGTATCCTTATCAGCTTCTTAAAAATAATTTCTATTGCTACCCTATGAATCATCCTTTCCCCAGCTTGGCACTTACTGATTCGTTGGACTTTATCTATAAAAGCAACCAGCTAGTAAACAAAAATAATTGACATATGAACTTACTTTGCTTCATAAGCTGAACTGCTAGCATAGGACAGTTGGAACACATTAGGGAAAACATGCGCACCACCATGATGAACATCCCTGAGCTCAAAATTGGAGGAGTCACTACTAGGAGTTGTTGGATATTTGTAAGCAAATCCTTAGAAGCAACCTGCTGCAGCAAATTCTTTGAGAAAAGAAAGAGAAATTATTAATACTTCATATAATAAAACCTTTTTAAGATTATGCTGAATAAAAAAAAAAGACGCTACCTCTTCATGTTGGAAGTTGTCCACCAAACGTGCAAAACAAAGGCAAGTGCTTTCTACCGACTTTTTATCCTATATGGTTTGAATACAAATATTATGTTTTAATATACAAATATACAATCTCAGGCATTTCAAGAACCAAATCCTGAAAATTTTCACTAAGAACTCAAAGATATAGCGGCCAAGAAATAAACAAAAGCATCTAACTCAGCTCCAGTATCTGATAAGAAAAAAGAATCCAAAGAACTGAAACAATTGATTTTTTATTTTGGCTGTAAAGCTAGGCTGATATGAAGTATTTTCTTCCATAATAGATCTCATTATCATTTAGAATTACAGGAAATTCTGCATAAAATACCTTGAACCATACAACATGAATGCTTTAAACCATACAACAGTTCAAAAGATTTTCCAACCTGGTGGGTTAGCCTTTGGGTAAGCAGTGGAAGAGAATCTGCAACAAAGTGAAACTCATCAGGAGTGATGCTCTGGCAGCAATTGGCAGCAATAGCTAATGCATTCCTCTGAGCATTTATGCTGAAAAACTCCAGGTACAGCAAACAGTCTGCTAAGCCTCCCTATAAAAACAAAAGTTAAAAAAATGTTTGAGTCATAAGAGACTTCATCTCATCCACGGAGGGAGGCAGGGAGGGGGGAAAGAGGGAGGGAGAGGGAGATGATCACTATAAAAGTAACTTTTTTTAAAATTGGAAGCAATACTTACTGCCTGCAAAATTGCTTTACTGTGTCTGCGTGATAACATCTCCAAGGCAGTCAATGCCTGCTCTGCCACATCAATACACTGAATAACTTGAAGCTACAACAAATGAAAATTATTTAAGTCATATGCAATGAATCGAGATAACTGACTAAAATAGCAAACACTTCCAAATGCTCAATGTTCATGTTATGTAACAAATCATTTACATTTTCAATTCATGTTTTTTCTTCTCGTTCATTTTAGCAGTTTTTAAAAGGCATTTCAAAATACTCAGAAGCCTAAAGTATTATAAGGACCAGACATTCTAAATGAAAACTAAAACTACTTCCTGAATTGAATTTATGATCAAAGGCACCCTATTAGTTATTCTAAGTGTTCATCATTAGCTGCCACTCCCTCTGACACACATGGATAATCTCAAAATCTAGGAAAAAAATCTAGAACAACCCTTTCCAAACTTGGATAAATTACCCCAAATTACCATATTTTTCGGCATATAAGATGCACACACACACCCCAAAAGAGGGTGAAAATTCGGTTGTGTCTTATACACCGAATGTAGCCCCGCCCACCCACCAGCCCCCACCTTTTGGCCTCTGCGTCCCAGCAATTTGCCTCCTTGCAGCAAACAACCCGTTTCAGTTTTAGCACAGCCTGATTAGCACAAGCAGCTGACTGTCGGTTGGATCAGCCTCCCGACCATCAGCTGTTTCAGGCTGCAGGGATTGCCATTGCCTATTGCCGCCTCCCAGGCCCCATTTTCAGCCTTTGCTGTTTGCTGCAAGGAGGCAAATTGCTGTGAGGCAGAGGCAATTTTTTTTCTTGTTTTCCTCCCCAAAAAAGGTAGGTGGGTCTTATAGTCTGGGGCATCTTATACTCTGAAAAATATGGTAGATAAAAGTGGTTTCTCTTTGCATAAGAAAAATTTAAATTGACTTAAGAGTATTTTACCTATATTAGGTAATAAAGAATTTCTAATATATAGTTTCAGGTAAAGAAGGAAAAAGTTTGGGAAGCATTGATCTAGATCTAAACAGTTGATCTAGAATATATATCTACTAGAATTTATACTCAATTCATGGAGAAGATATTCACTTGTATCATAAATATACATTAATACCATGATAATATGTTTGGCTACAAATCAGGAAGAAATATAAGAAAGCAATTAAATAAGCCAAAGATAATTAATCACAGAGATTAAAATAGAAACAAAAAAGAAAATATTTGTACAAAGGAACAAATATATTTCAAGTTTCCTTTAGGCCCAGATAAACAATGCTTGGATAACTGCCACATGTAGAAAGATTACTAGGCAAAAAATCTAAATTTTACACTTTATCTGATCAATATTAAAAAGACTTCACATTTCTATACTTAAACTGTTTCAAAACTCATTTTCTATTCTCAAATGCACTATTCTATATTTTATAGTGCTCCTGGCTCTATCCCTATTGAAAGAACGATTAAGAATATTCAGCTATAAATATAAATTATTAAATTATTTACTTCTCAAAAGAACTTATAGGAAATTCTGAATTCCTGTACCACAAACAGGCTAGTATTAAGTACAGCCAATGTACAATGACTTTGAGAACATTAACTGACAATGTCTTTTATTGAAATTCTTGATTGATCAGTTTTTACCTTCTCCAAAAAAACAGGAATTGCATCCACCACAACTGCAGATGATCTGGGAAGTGCTTCCATCATGTAGGTTAAGGCTCGACAAGCATGATTCATCTGTGAAAGCAATGCAAAGGCAGTCCTTCCAGATCACACCAAAAGCTTGCTTATTTTGACACAGTATTTTCTTTCATAGTATAGCTAACTAGAAATCCCAAAAAAGTTCAGAAGCAGAACATTAAATCAATATTTCTCCTTTCTACTGCTAGTTCCCATAGGCATTATTTAAGAGACAAAATGTTTCTAATCTTGAATCTAACTCTGAAGATAAGTAGCTTATTTAGATATTTTCCCTCAAAATGTAGGGTATACAAACTTTCCAGATGAACTACTCACAATGTCGAAGTTGTGCTCCATCTGTAGCAAAGTTATCTGTAAATAATAGAAAAAGAATAGTCTTTATTCATTTATTGATTTATATTGCCCCTTTTCTTCAAAAGCTTAAGGCAGCAAGTTTAGTTGTATTATGTGTATGTATTTACAGTTTATACAATCTTCCTTCTTAGCACTCTCAGTAATAGGTTAATAAAGTGTGCATTGTATTATATTGAGCAGACAATAATCAGGTGACACAAAAATTACAGCTTTCGGCAAGAAAGGCTAGTAAAACGTATTTCTAAAATTTAGCATCTCCCCATCCCTGAACAATGTATGTTTCTATTTTAGGTACATTGCTGTGTTATTTTAAGATAGTTTAAGGATTATTCTAACAATTCTTAATTTTATATGCTATGGACCCCTTCAAATAAGTAAGAAAATGGGGGGGGAAATGCTTCCATTTATGTACATATTTCAATTGATCCATTTGGTCTTTCATTAAATTACAATGAATCAAAGGTAAAAGTTGATATGAATTAATGAATATGCTTACCAGAGCTGGAACAACACTCTTGACTGGAAAACCGCCTAAAGTTTCTTCATTACCCATGACTAATAGCTGACACATTTCTATCACTGACTGTAACTGCTGGCTTTCATCAGTGGCCTGAAGCCCTTGTAGAAGTTGCTGAGCTTTAGAACCTAAAAGAGAAAGGAAGGAAGGAGGGAGGAGAGAGAGAAATTCAAAGCATATTAAGAGCCACGGGAGTGCAGTGGTTAGAATGCAGTGTAGCAGCCTAATTCTGCTGGCTGTTGACTGCTGGCAGTTTGAGTCTCACCAGCTCAAGGTTGACTCAGCCTTCCATCCTTTTGAGGTTGGTAAAATGAGGACTCAGATTGTTGGGACAATATGCTGACTTATAAACTACTTAAAGAGGGCTGTAAAACACTATGAAGTGGTATATAAGTTTAAATGCTATTGCTATTTTTTCACATTTTTATAACAGTTATTTGATTATAATATATAATAACTTTATTTGTTCCTTATTAAAAATTACAATGAGAACCCAATAAAATTAATTCATCACAACCCCATGCCTGCTTCATCAACATCCTAGACCTGGGGGAGCCAGTCTTTACTGCCTTCTTGAAAGTTAATAGGGTTGGATCCATAGATATCTCCAACTGTACCATTAGGCAGTTATTTGATAAGAATTTAGTGCTTGATTATAATCCTACAAAATGAGTCATTATCTTAAAGTACTGTAAAATATGCAAATCAGTCTACTTACTAGCTCCACTTCCAATTGTTCTGTGGAATAGCTGAGACATTCGAGGGCCAAGAGGACCAAACAGATGTGGAGGGAGTCCTCTAGCTTCTAACAAAGCTAGAAATAAAAATAAATGTAAAACTTCATTAAACTCTTTGTATTATATTACAAGCTGTGATTTGCATAATATAAAATTTCATTTTGTAGCATTTAAATGATTGAAACTTATGCTGCATTTTTATTTTACAAGATTAATTATTATTAGGCCCAGTTATATATATATATATATTTGACTTTTGTAGAATCCTAGACATAAAGCAATTTTCTCTTGAGCGCCACTAACATTGTAATTTATCACCATTTACAATTTTAATGGCCAGACATCTTTTTGTTTCTGCACAAAGTTTTAAATTTTGTAAAATTTTGAAATAGTCCTGTTAAATATATCCTACTTTAGCTTTACTCTTCTAAGCCAAAATCGAGGAAACCTGCTCTTCTTCCATATTAAAAATAGCAAAATTTGAATGGAAATTTTACATTCCTATGAATAATAATGGGTTTTGATTTCCAAGAACTTTAATAGGCATGCCAATAGTCAAGAACATTAAGAATAGGAATACAAACAAAATCTGGAAGTCACAGGTTCCCCCAACACTTGTGTATTTTGGTTAGGTGAACTGAAAACATCTTTAAAAATAAAAGGGGACTGAGTTCTAAAGCAAATACAAAGATTGCAGCAGTCCCTCTAGTAATAAATACCTTTGAATACTAAGGAGAGAAAACAGGATGCTACAGAAGTAAAAGTTTCTAAAACCCACTTTCCCTAAATAAAATAGTTTTTACAACTGTATTAATATGATTCTTTAAATCATAATAAAATTTAAATGTATTCATTTATACCTAAGATGATTGATATGCCACTAGTTTTAGCAGACCTTTAATTACTTGGTCAAAAATGACCACGCATTTTCTTCAAGTTATAGAAAAAAACTGACGTGAACATCAGAAAAGGTTTCTAGGAGGGCTCCAACTGTTTAAAAGAAATCTAGAGAGTTGTAACCTTAAAATTGTTATTTATATAATGGAAACTTAGTATATACCTTGTAATCTTCCCATCTCAGAATCATCTGATTCACTTTCACCAGAGGTGGTCATGCCCACAGCCCCAGCAACAGAACTAGAAGCTAATGAAGAACACAAAATAAATGGCATTAGTAAGTCATGCAGCTTACATACTTACAAAGTCAGAAATCTTCCTTCCAAAGTTGTCAACGAAAACCTTTAACAACCCCAGTAGGAATTGGAATGGGCATACAAACAGCAGGTTTATTTATAGTTTTGACTTACACAGTATGGAAAGACTGCACTTGAACAGCCGGTTTATACTTTCAACCATGCATGTGACTGAAACATTCTGAATTTTTACTTATTATGATTTTTATTTGAAATAAGTAAAACGGTTAAACAGAAACCTGACAACTCTACAAAATATGATTAGCATCAAGTGTTCATCACAACGGCTTGACAGATCTGAAATTATAGTATACAGATCTGAAATGTATACCAAAAAGTATTGGTATAAAATCTGCACACACATCTGCACAAAAAAGAATGAAAATTACTATTTTAAAGAAATGTCTCCCAAAAAAATCAAGGAATATGTTCCTATCTCTAAGAAACTTTTCCAAAAGAAGCACAATGCAGTGATTTTGTGGTGTGTGTGTGTGTGTATACATTCAGAATTAAGTTTTAGATTGCAATGGGGTTTCATTTATTATTAAATATGTATAAGATTGCAGCTTAACCAAAAACAGAAAACTATAATGTCAATCATTAGTCTATTTAAATCAGAAAATAAGCTACAAAATAAGCCTATTCATCATCACACGTTGACAACAATTTCTTTAACTGCATTTAACAATATTTTTATCAAAGTATGCAAATATATCAGATTAAAAATGTATTTAACTGGGATCACTATAGGAAACCCTGGTTCCTTTAAAACTGTACTAAAGACACTGGAAACCAGTTAAAGATTCTTTTGAGATATTTTTCCATTCTGAAATATTATATTCACTTAACAAGCAATAGCAACTGTCATCTCAAATTAATTAATAGTGATAAGGGCTTTTCCTTAATTTCAATGATAAAACCTGGAACAACTGTGTGCTATTAGAAAGAGAATATGTCAGGAAGAAACATGAAGCTCCAATTAAATTAATTAATTAATTGCTAAATCAGGACAATAAACAGCAAAGTTAACTGTCAGTTAACATCTGCTTGCTGTTACATAACCATAATAAAATTCAGGGGGCTGGTGGACTAAGTTCATTTGTGGCTATATGGGGATTCTAGGTTGATCCGTCTTTTAACTCTGCTCCCATGTTCTGTCACACCAAATGCTAGTCTCCTAGAATCTAAGACTCTAGGAGTGTCTAAGGGTGTCAAACCTGTGGCGTCATGTTGCCGTCATGTGGCATTTTATGACGTGTTTTCCCTTTGCAGAGCTGGGGTGGGCATGGCCTATGCATGACGCATCCAGCCCGTAGGCCGTCAGTTTGACACCCCTGGTATAAGAGGATCTCTATATTATCAATCCACTTTGATTGGGTTAGTTTGACCTTGTCCAGAGCTAAACATGGAATATCTCTGGAAACAGAGGGCTTCCATACCTTCACAGTTTCCATATATTCTCAACAATGTCTCCCGTTCAGTTCAGAATTAAGATACAAATCAGCATCCTTTGCTTACTGGTGATATCTGAATCCATCCTAGTAGAGACCACCCTAAGCAGCTTCATTTAGGTCTTAAATAGGAAGAGGGAAAATACCATACCTTAGGTCTCTCCACAGTAGAAGGCCTTAAGGTTTGTCCTCTCACTACTTTCACTACTTAGAAAGAAGCAGCATAATACAATGCCCCAATATCAAATCTCTCAAATGGTTTAGAAGGATACCATGAATAATTATATTGAAAGTGTCAGTTTTAGATGACAATTTTTTTATTTTTTTTTATGTTATTTTTTTTGCTTCTTAACTGCCACATATTTTAGCTGGGGAAATTGGGAGGGGCTTGTTGTTGGAGCGGTAGAAAGTTAGTCATAACAACATTCCGTATTCAAGGACTTTTGCCTGCGCCTGCTGCAGACTGCCTGAAGATTGTATCCAGTTAAGTGTGAAAGGTTGATTGGATGTGGGGGAGGACTGTGAACTGTCAGCCTGGTGTGGAAACCTGGAAGCTTTCAAATTCAGGTTTTCCAGATGTGCCAATATGACATCTCTAATAAATTGGAACTGAGGAACTTCAGGCCTCAGAGCTTTATTTCGTTGGGGGTGTTCCTTGGAACCCTGACAGAAAGCCACTGAGAGATCAATCAGGACCAGTGGGTTTAATTTTTCCAGGTTGTTCTTGAGAGATCAATGTGAATTCATTTCTATGTACCTGACCTAAACCTTGACTGAAAAGAATAATCTATTTTCTCCAGCATTCCATCCAATCTCAGCACCCATCAACCCTGAACTTTCAATAACATTCTCCTAGAAGGAACGATCACAGACTGCTGAATAGTTAATCTAAATTGCTGGGTCAAGTGAAGGCCACAAGTGAATAGCTAATCTAAAATACTAGGTTAAGTGAAGGCTTCTTGATAACAGAGTACACCATGCCTCCTTCAAAGCAGGCAGCATCACATTTCCCTCAAAAAGTATTCATTACCATCCAAACTTCGCATTCTGTCAGACTTTAGGGAGTTTTTCATCAACCAGAAGAAAGAATGGGGATTCAAGATGTAAACTGTGCTAATTTTGCAGAAATCTGGACTAACAGACTAAGAGACCCCTTTAAAATAATCCCACATAATCTTGCAAATTTATCTTCATAGGATCTAATCAGTTAACAACCACTTAACATTCAAATTAAGAGTGAATCTGAGTGATTTTAGCCCACAAACCCCTCATAGTGACTCAAAACATGGTATTTTAGCCTATTTTCCTCCAAAGAGCCGCAACGCTTTAAACAGAACATCCAACCAGGAGTATAAGGACATAATAAAAGCATGAAAAATTGCTCCTTTTCCATGTTACTGCCACAGTATAGTCTCAAACCCAAGTTTACATCTGTATTCAGTCAAATACCTTTTCGCTGTTGCTTCATCCCCCCAGTAAACAAGGAAAAAATCTCTGGATTGGCAACTTGGAAAACCATTCAGGTCTAATTTGGTCCTATATTTCAGAATGTTACTAAGTCTTCTGCCACAAAAATGTTGGGGAAATGATTGCCACTGTAACTTTTGGGGGGGAGCGGGGGATCAAGTATTCTCAAATCAAGAAGATCCATTAGGCACCTGGGATGGACAATCAAATAAGTCTATCCTTGTAGAACTTAGCAATACTATCAACTACATAGCAATCACAGTGTGCAGCTATTGTTTTCTAAATGTATTTTTGCCTTTAAAAACAGACTTCAAAATATTATTTTAGCCATCTACAATGTTTTAGAAATGGTGAGTATTAAATTTTTAGTTGTTTCTTTGTTTAAATAAGCTCAATTCATATCATAAATTAGATATGAAAGTCCTAAATTTATCAGAAAACATAAGTGGTTTAACAGCTACATCCGTATCCTCAACTTTCTACCATAATTGGAACCAGAATCCCAGTTACTATCGAGTCATTGAGTAAAGCAGTCATTAGGTGAGAGGCCTACATGATTGCTTCACTCAATGACTCCATCCCAGCACTCCCGTTAGTAGTGTTTAAGCAATTTCTTGGGTTGTAAAGGAGATGGACTGAAAGAGCTGCCTGCCAAGTTCAGCTCCTTTGTATGTGGAAGAGAACTCCTTTGGCGGGCTGCAGGAGCTCAGATCTTCAGGATCTGAGCTCTGTTTCTTTATCCTGCCAGAACAATTATGCTTCCCTCCCATCCCCTCCCATAGTTCTTGGAAGGAACTGTTTTCACCAGTTGCAGAATGAGAACTTGAAATCTTTAGGATCTGAGCTCCATTTCTGCACCCTGCTGAGGGAGTTCAGCTCCTTTCAACTCCTAACTCTCCCAAACACAAGACGGAGTCCTCTCAGCAGGTCCTAGCAGTTTGTAACCTTCCCTGCCAGCTTCCCCACTGACTTTCTGGGGAAGCCGGCAGAGAAGACTACAAATAGCAATCATATAACTGCAGGGTGCTTGGCAACTGATAGTAAATGCAAACAGGTTGCCAAGCACCCAGATTACAATCACAGGACTGTAGGGGTGGTAATGACACATTTTGCAATGGCCAGCAATGTTTTACAGTCCATATAGCACCCTTTCCATGGCCATTATAATTCCAGATCATCATTAAATGAACAGTCATAAGTTAAGGATAGCTGTCATTCAAATTTTAAAAAATGCTTATATACTTAACTTACTTTATTAACAATAATTATAAAATGTTCAAATCCTTGAGGACTCTAGGAAATTTACAACAGGAAGACAGAAAAAAGTAATAAAATCACAGTAAAAAATAAAAGACAGATTCCTTTAACAATTAGGTGGAATAGAGGTTTACTGAAATATCATCTACATAACTTGGTTATAGACTGTAAACCAGTGGTAGTCAACCTGGTCCCTACCGCCCACTAGTGGGTGTTCCAGCTTTCATGGTGGGCGGTACGGGTTTTGTTCAATACTGAAGCACTTTCCTTTTTTTTAATTTAATTGACTTTTTAAAAAAAATTCACAGCATTATTTAAAAACATTTTCATTAGGTTTTCATAAAATTTCCCGTGACAATTTAAATTTCTGAAAATATACTATTTGTACCATCCGTGCATAAGTTTAGTTCACGTTACATAAGTGAAACTAAATGGCGCTATAGTGCGACCGCAAACAAAAAAGCCTCATCCCAGAATAGCTCGCGCATCTCCCCCTAAACCACCCAGCTGTAACAGATAAGCAGAGCTGGTAGCCGGCACACCCCCCCCAACCCAATCCACGATGCACTAGAGGCATGCGCAGACGATGATACACAGCACATTACTGTGGAACCAGCGGGCAGTTAGAAAATTTTACTACTAACAGAGATACAAAAGTGGGCGGTAGGTATAAAAGGTTGACTACCCCTGCTGTAAACAATAGGCCAATTTCTGTATTTCTGTACTTCTGTACTTCTGGAGAAGTGTTGTATTCCACAAAAGAAGGCCTATTTTAGAGAATGCCGATCATCTTGTGCTCAACCCATGAACTTTATAAGGAGAAACTCTAGCAGGATTTCTTTAACACATGACTAGTAAAGTCAGTTCCAGCACAGTACTTCCTGATAAACCCAGCACCGCATTAGAAGAAAGCACTATATAGTGAAAGTAACCTAGAATTTATAGGTGTTCTGTTTTCCTTACCTGCAGCTCCTTGTGGAGCCTCATCAGCTCGTGCAGCTGAAGAATTAACACCATCCTGATTGTTATCAGGATCAGCCATTTTCTCCTGTCGGCGAGCCTCAGCTGCTCCTCTTTTGCCCAGGCCAGAGCCTCGCCGACTAAAAAACAGGTACAATCAGAAACCTTCTAGATTATGTTTTTAGTTTACAATGTCTTCAAATTAAACCCTATATGCTCTATAGTAGTACTTTTTCACTGTATGTTCAAAAATACTTTAAAAACTATACATAAGAAATATACCATCAATATCACCACATCTTGGCTTAGCTGATGCTAACAACTTAGTTCATGGAAAAATACTTCCATGTTCATGTCCATCTATTTTCAAAATCTATATAGCAAATTAAAGATTTCCTGCAGAAATATAGATACAATTTTTAAAAAAACCCTCCCACTGAAGTAGGAGCTAGGAGTCAACAAATATTTCAGATGCCACCCTAAAAATCTTTAATCTTCTGTTAAATTTATTTAAAACATTTCTATAGCTGCTCTGGGCAGCTTCCAATCAAAAGCAATTGATTATTTCACCTGCAAATCAACACTACATGTAGTCTTCAGGCAATGACAGCATTTGAGACCAGAACATTTGTTGCTAAGTGATGCGGTCATAAAGCACAATGTCACTTAGTGACAGTAATTCAGGTAGCTGTCGTAACCCCAGGTTGGCACAAGTCATTAAGTGGGAAGAGACAGGAGTCCCAGGTTAGGTGCTTAAGAGGAGGCATGAGTGCTGTTGGGATGTGTGCAACTGTCATAGGCAGGAACTAGAGCTCAGGAATATGCCACTGTGGGTGGGACGAATGCCACAGATAGGTGCTACAGAATGCAGGTGTTTCGGGGGAGATTGTAGGCCTGCCAGTGGAAGCCACATGCACAACAGAGTGCAGGCACATTGGCAGCCCAGTGGGGGGTGGGTCAGTGGATGCTATGGGTCATGGGTGGGCCAGTGGGAGGAGGTATGCATGAGTTTATGGAATGGGGGATGCTACAGATATTGTACTCTGCAGCAGGTCTCCTTGGGAGAAAAAGTGGCAGAAGCAACTTACAGGAGCAACTTGCAACCTCTTCTGCCTGCATCCTCATGGAATTTGCTTGTAGTAAGCCAGTAGGGAATTTTACAAATATGACCACATAACTGTGGGATGCCACACAGGGGTGAAATCTATTTTTTTTTTTGCTACCGATTCTGTGGGCGTGGCTTGGTGGGTGTGGCTTTGTGGGGGGGGTCATGTGCTGGGTGGGCATGGCTATGTGACTGGGGGATCAAAAGACAGAAACTCACTAGCAATGTCCTGCTGGAGCAGTGTTGGACTAAATGACCTAACCTAACCCTTCCAGCCTTGGATTATCCTCTGAAGCTGCCTCTAGTTTGTACTCCTTCCTTCCTCTCCTCCTTCCTTCCTTCCTTCCTTCCTTCCTTCCCTGGCCTCTCTCTCTCTCTCTCTCTCTCTCACACACACACACACACACACAAACGAACCCCCCACACCCTGTTTTTCCTCTCAGAAGGCTCTGCTATGCAAACCAAAAAACTTCCCTGAAGTTTCCCTGAAGCCTGCTGGGAGGAAAAAAGGGCTCTCCCACACCTCCCGTTTTTTGGTTTGCCTAGCAGAGCCTATTGGGAGGCAAAATGGACTCCCTCCCCCCCCATCCGTTTTTTGGCTAGCACCCAGCTGAGCTGCGAGATCATCAGAGGCTTTTTTTTTTACTTTTAAAAGCATTTTTGGGCCAAAGAAAAAATGCTTTTAAAAGTTAAAAAAAACAAAACACCTCTGATTATCGCATGGCTCAGCTAGACATGGGCGGGGGGGAGGGATTTTTGCTACCGGTTCTCCAAACTACCCACTGCCATTGCTACCGGATCGGGTGATCCGTCCGAACTGGGAGCATTCCCCCCCCCAATGCCGCAACTGTTATATGTGCAAGTTTATCAAGCACCTGGGTCACGATCAGGTGACTGGGAATGCTGCAACTGCCAGAAGTTTGTGGACTGGTTAAAATTACCACTTGTTCAGGGCCATTGTAACTTTGAACAATTGCTAAACTAGTAGTCATAACTTGAAAGCTACTTGTACTTACTGACAAGAACTATGGAGTTTAAACCATAGTGAATCTATTAAGATTGATTCAAAATATTTCTTCTCAAAAATATTTTATTTTTATTCATACATCCCTTAGAAACATTTTCACTTATTTTCCAAATCCACATCGTTTAGCTTACTTGATCTGTTACATTTGTCCACTACTCAAGTATCTTCAAGTATATTATTTATCAGCTTACCACACATCACTTTTTCAATGTATAAAGTTATGCATAATATTCAATTTTCTCTATGTTGATTTCAAAGTCTTTCTACCTCCTTGTGAAAGAAAGAGATATTTAAATACTCCATCAGCCATATGACTTCTTTGACTAAAGAGTTTTACACTGTTATATTTTATATGTTATGTTGTCAATATTATTTTATATTGAGAAAATTAGTACAGTCTTCTTATACTTTTTTCCCATTACCTAAATTTAAATCCTATTCAAATCCTGTCCTTTTGCAGTCACCTCTACTAGTTTTTGAAGGTTTTTTTAAGTTCACTATTTCATGCTATTCAATGTGTTTGAAATCTGTAGCATGATATTGCTTCTTGAAAGGTTTGGCTAATTTGTTGACTTATTAAATAACATTATCAAAGCACTCTGGGAAGCTGACAGTTACAAAATTCAAATCACAGCAAGAAAAATAATATGGGGCAAACAATAGAACTGCCACATTAAAAACTGGCAAAAGATCAGCAACCCCAAATTCTCCCTCAATTCTTAAAAGTTCATCAGAAAAATCTATTCCTAACAAATTTCCAAAAGATTAAAAGAGAGAAACAACTAACCTAGCTATTTCAGAAGAATAAAGCAATCACCTTATTTATGTTTAAATATTATATAAAGTTCTGCACAACTAACTGACAACTTCAGGACTTTTACTTAAACTTTGGTTTTTAACTAAAGTTTAAAAACTTAGTTTTTAACACATATGTTTGTACAACCTACAATTATACAATAGATAATTACTCTCCTAGAAATGACGTAGTTTAATTAAACAGTTCCTACATAATGTATTTTTGAAAGGGAAATTCATAGAACTGTTGAATGGCCCAATTCAAATGCTTGTATGTCAGCAATATAAATTGAGTTAAAACGTAACCTTGTTACAATCTGCTTTCCTTCTTGATGTGTCTTGAATTAGGTATTATTTCCTTTAAATCTCAAACTATGAAACGTCAAACTATAGTCTAAGATCCTGTTTTAATTGAAATCTGACAACCAGAGTTTCTGGGTTAAATGTAATGGGAAACAATAGTTTAAGATGTGCTGTCTCTCAGAGTGTTTCAAAATGAGCATGGTGGAACAGTAAGAGAAAGGCAAAAATGTGGAATAGATTCACATGTACCTCAAATGATTAAGAAAGTTGTTTGAACTGGATATAGTTATCATATTTAAAATCAGCAAAATATTTAGTGTGGACTTGCTAATTTAGTATAGTAATGAGAACAGATTGCTTATTTCAAACTGTGATTTTATGTTATAATATTTCTCAAATCATTAAATTTGTCAAATTAAACATACTAGCAGGCACACAGTATAAACTATCCATTATGTTCAAATTCTTTATAAGCTTTTCCCAAATGCAATTTCTTCAACTACTTTAAAGTTTTAGTAATTTTATATCACATTATACCTGGTACTAGCACAGGAGCCCGTGGTCTTTTGCCGTGTGCTCCGCCTCAAACTGGGGAGCTCAGCAGGTGGTGATTCACTGCGCTTTTTTGTAGCTTTTCTCAAGCCTAAACAAATAGAAGATGGATAATAATGACAGCTTATATTTCTTCACAAGTTTCCCAACATGAAATGTTCCCTTTCATTACGCTCCTCGCTCTTTTTACTCATGCCACCATGAAAGAGAACTTCTACAAAGTTGATTTAAGAAAAACAAAAATATGGTAAGGTTAAAAATGTATTTATTTTATAAATACACTATACATTATACTATTACTGTGTGCATTTATTTACATGATATTAGAAAAGCTTTTCAATATTCTCACCAGTAAAAAAATGTAACCTGGTATTTCTTAGATTTATATTCTGACTTTCCTCTATGTCTATCTTTTTTCTCTATAAATACAATTTTGTCAGATTTATTGGCCTAAGAATGACTAACCCACTGAACTACCATGACTGACTTGAACCTTATCAATTCTTTCTTAACTTCTATCTCATACAACTGCATGTCCCATAGTATGTACAACTTCATGCTATGAACTATGGAAGCGCATAACATGCCTGATCCAGAGGACAATTATTGCAATGCTCTCTACATGGGGCTGCCCTTGAGGTGCACCCGGAGGCTGCAGTTGGTCCAGAATGCAGCTGCGCGAGTGGTAACGGGAGCCGTTCGTGGCTCCCATGTAACACCACTGCTCCGTAGTCTGCACTGGCTTCCTGTAGTCTTTCGGGTGCGCTTCAAGATTCTGGTTACCACCTTTAAAGCACTCCATGGCTTAGGACCCGGGTACTTACGAGACCGCCTGCTGCTACCTTATGCCTCCCACTGACCAGACGCTCACAGAGAGGGCCTTCTCAGGGTGCCGTCCGCCAAACAATGTCGGCTGGCGGCCCCCAGGAGTAGGGCCTTCTCTGTGGGAGCACCAACACTCTGGAACGAACTCCCCCCTGGCTTACGTCAAGTGCCTGATCTTCGGACCTTTCGTCGTGAGCTTAAAACATATTTATTCATCCAAGCAGGACTGGCATAAATAGTTGCTTTTAAATTGGGGGTTTTAATAATATTTTAAATTTTTAAATGTTTTAATTATCGGCCGCATAGTAATAGGTCATTTTAAATTCTTTTAATTGTACATATTCTGTGTTTTATTTTGGCTGTACACCGCCCTGAGTCCTTCGGGAGAAGGGCGGTATAGAAATTTAATAAAATAAATAAACAAGAAAAAAATATTTCAATCAACTATTTTATTTCAATCTATTGAAAGGTATACACAAACCATTTTGACTTTGAAATACCTTGTTTAAAATTATGATTTTCAAATTTGAAACAACATATTTCAATCTAATTTTATCTCAAAACAGTGCTGTTCTATGCAAGAAATTCAAACAGTGATTAATTTTCAATCATTGCTGAAGCTAAAATACTTTTTTACATGAAATTAGAAAGCGGAGTGGCTTGATTTTGTTTTTTAGAAAGTCATAAATATCTGCACAAAATGAAGGGAACTAAATCCTTTCAGTCTCAATAACTAGCATGACTTAATAATTTCTTTCCAAAATTTAATTGAAGGAAGTTTCTTGAAACTATGGAAAATAATAAAGTACTGACAGACTTTAGGATACTCCCATATGCATGATCGTAGAAAGAAAAAAATCTTCCCTTCCCCTGGAGAGAATAAAGGGACATGAGTGATACCTTTTCTTTGTATGAGTAGAAAGTGAAACATTAGAATTAAAAATAATTTATACTAACTAGTGCCATCTCATTTAATTTTCTTTTAATTTGCACGGGGAGAAAGGCAAAATACTGGGAAAGGAGAAAGAGTATTTTTACTATATGCTGATATTATTTCTATACAAGTTAAACATGTCAAATTATAAATGTTTAACACTGATCAAAGAAGAAAAACAAACTCCTCAAGGACCTGTTTATGGGTTTATTTAAATTTATTTAAATCAGTGTAGTACTGCACGATTCATAGCTAGGATTGTGCAATTCTTTGAATTCAATTTCTAAAGGATGCTTTAAAATGCAATGGAGCATTAATGCAACGTTTATCTATATATGACTCTTTTTTCCACAGATGCATGGTAATTCCCATGCAGCTATCACATAATCCCAAGAAAATCCCGTTTCTTTTACAATTTATAGGATATTGTACCATATTTGCTTCGTTGGATGCTAAGAAGTACCTTTTGTGGGTTAAACTAAAGCACTATACAATGCTAGGTAAACTACTTACTATGGCTACTAATGAAGCCATTTAAGGCAAGAGAAAGGGAGCTGAGTTAGTACACTGAAATCCGAGAAAAAACAAGGTGGTCACAGAATTTTCACCGAGCTGAAGACTGTCCAACGCCGCCACCACAAACGTTGGCCCCAAGACCGCCAGTGACCGGGGGAAAAGCCAGGGAATGGTCCCGCCAACTCAGGAATGATCCCAGGTAGTGACGCAGACACTTCTCACCGATGCCCATAAACCAACTAAAGAAGTCGGGAGCCCACCAGGTACTGGATGATTCCCAGTTGTGTCCGATGACAACGACGACGAGGACCCTAATGACCTGATGGTGAGCGAACCTGTTTGTCCTTTCGTGGTCCTGGTGACCATTTGGAACTCTCACACATCCCAGAGGGTCAGGCAGGGGGCCTTAATTGACTCGGGCTGCACCTGTGCTTAATGCGTCGTGCTGTGGTTGACAAATTGGGGGTTTGCATGATGAGGCTGTGTAAACCCATTAAGTTTGAACAAATGGATGGTTTCACACTTGGGGGAGTACCTGCTACCCATGTCACTGAGCCAGTTAGGTTTATTGTAGTGGAAAGGATGATTGAACCTATCATTTTAGGGTTAGCCTGGCTGGATAAATGGGAAGGGGGTTCCGGAAACTAAGGATGGTGCTTGGCCCTGAGCCGCCAGTCCGGAGTCAGGTGAAAGGGGGAATAGGTCGTCTTATTATTTTGGGGCACATGAAGGAAATCAGAGAAAATGGTGGTGTCGTGTCCCACTCCTCCGCTGACGACCGGGTCAGGGAAATCCGAATCAGGCTTGCCTCTGCAGCTCTGCCCAAAGTCCTAGCAAAGTCCTCAGAGCAGGCAGGAGACCAGTAAGTGACTTCAGCAAGATAAGTTCGACTTTTGCCTGACTCAGAGACTGCCAGAAAGCAGATCCTTTATATAGGCCATGGGGTGTGGCTCCATGACTCAGCACTCATTAAGGCCTGCCCCTCCCTTCCTTCTGTTGCCTCCGCCTATCCAGCCTTCTGATGCGAGGGTCACACCAATCAGCAGCTGTTAGAATAAACCTCCTCAGGCTCACATGCTGTGGAGGAGGGAGGGTCTAGCTGCTCCGTTTGCCTGGGCATGGAGTCAGGGCTGGGGCCGGGAGATGCTCCTTCTTCTGCAGTTTGTGTGGGCATGGAGCCAGGACTTGGGCCGGGAGGCATACATTCCTCAGTGTTCGGGAGCAGGTAAGAAGGCCCCGGCTGCTCTGAGGGCGGGCAAGACACAACAGGTGGGGACTGGCTGCACATGTGTTTAAATATTTTCAGGGAGGGCTTATTTTTGGGGAGGACTTATTTTAGTGAATGCACTCAAAAGCCTGATTGGGCTTATTATCAGGAGATGTCTTATTTTAGAGGAAACAGGGTAGTTCTTCATAATCTTCCCCTAGAATTTCTTACAGCATGATGAACAATTTGGATTGCTTTTTTAAAAAAGAGATCATTTCACAGAGGTTAAAGTTGTCAAAGGCTTTTAACTGTCAATAAGTCTATTTATCACAAACAGCATCAAAAGAAGAATACTTTTCAAAACTAATTTCTGGAAAACGGAAGTATAATTCATATCCGTGGATTTCCTAGAGGCAGCTGACTGATTTTCTCAAAACAGGCAATTTTTCTTAGGACAGATAACATGAAGAATAACAGAACTGGGTTTGTTTCAACTCAGAAACAGCCTTATGGTACTTTAGCCTTTCTAAACTCATTTGGAAAGGTTAGAAACATAATAAATTTTATTTGAATTAAACTGCATATAGTTTTAATTTGAATTAAATCTAGGTTTAAAAAACTGTTTAGTTCAAATTTTATCTAAACATGAAATGTTCCATAAAATGAGTTATTCAAATATATTTTTTAAAAATAGGCATTACACTGTAGTGCTCTAGACTCTAGACTAAAAAAATTATTCATGTTCTACACTAAATCCAATATATACAATTTCAGAGAGCAAGAATTATAAATATGAATCACTGTATCCTAAATTTTACTGAACAAATTACTTTTAGACATTAAACATCACCAAACAGGTACCCACGCATGTGGTAGTATATAAACTGCAGTGATAAAAGGTACACTTGTGGGGTATCTCAGGGGTCGATTCTCTCGCCTACCCTGTTCAACATCTATATGAAGCCGCTGGGTGAGGTCATCGGTGGTTTCGGGGTGAGTTATCATCTGTACGCTGATGATACTCAGCTGTACTTTTCCACCCCGGACCACCCCAACGAAGCGGTCGAAGTGCTGTCCCGGTGCCTGGAAGCTGTACGGGTCTGGATGGGGAGAAACAGACTCAAGCTCAATCCCTCCAAGACGGAGTGGCTGTGGATGCCGGCACTGCACAGTCAGCTGCATCCGCGGCTGACTGTTGGGGGCGAGTTAGTGGCCCCAAAGGAGGTGGTTCGCAACTTGGGCGTCCTCCTGGATGGACGGCTGTCCTTTGATGAACATCTGGCGGCTGTCTCCAGGAGGGCCTTTTACCAAGTTCGCTTGGTCCGCCAGTTGCGTCCCTTCCTTGACCGGGATGCCTTATGCACGGTCACTCACGCTCTGGTCACGTCTCGGTTGGATTACTGCAATGCTCTCTACATGGAGCTGCCCTTGAGGTGCACCCGGAGGCTGCAGTTAGTCCAGAATGCAGCTGCGCGAGTAGTAACGGGAGCCGCGCGTGGCTCCCATGTAACACCACTGCTCCGTAGTCTGCACTGGCTTCCTGTGGTCTTTCGGGTGCGCTTCAAGATTTTGGTTACCACCTTTAAAGCGCTCCATGGCTTAGGACCCGGGTACTTATGAGACCGCCTGCTGTTACCCTATGCCTCCCACTGACCCGTACGCTCTCACAGAGAGGGTCTCCTCAGGGTGCCTTCCGCCAAACAATGTCGGCTGGGGGCCTCCAGGAGTAGGGCCTTCTCTGTGGGAGCATCGACGCTCTGGAATGAACTCCCCCCTGGCCTACGTCAAGTGCCTGATCTTCGGACCTTCCGTCGTGAGCTAAAAACATACTTATTTATTCAAGCGGGACTGGCATAATAGTTTGATTTTAAATTGGGGTTTTATTAATATTTTAAATATTTTAAATTTAAATTTAAATTATCAGCCGTTTTCGTAATTTTGCTATATTTTAATTCGTTTTTAACTGTACATATTCTGTATTTTATTTTTGGCTGTACACCGCCCTGAGTCCTTCGGGAGAAGGACGGTATAAAAATTTAATAAATAAATAAATAAATAAAATAAATAAAATCGGAGATCTTTTAAATTTCACAACTGTCTTCCTTAAACTAAATATTTACTGCAAAAGTACACATTGTTTTCTTGTAGCACGTGGTAGATATGTATATTTATAAATCACATGAATTGCAAAAGTTAGAAATCTACTGGAAAAATAGTATATGTTAGTTGATAATTTAAGTATCAAAGAGAGACTCTGAACAGAATCCGTATTCTGATCCGAATTCATATTTAGATACAATCACCTTTTCTACATTTGGTAACCCTTGTCCAAGTTGATACTTTTCCCTCTCTCTTTGCCACACAGGATTATGAATAAATAGTTCCTTCTCTTGTTTGGAAGATACAACTTAAGATATAAGAAAAATGGACTCAATCAACATAAAATATGCTAGTACACAAGATAACTTGAAATATAGGTAAAATATATAAAAACTAGAGGACGCTGGAAAGTTATATCTTTCCTAGTCCATTATAAGCACAGAACTTAAAAGTACAAAGACATACACCACTGGAATAGAGATCAAGAGTAAGAACTGATGTCTCTTTGCAAAAGAAATACACACTCCCTACCTGGAGCCCCCAACAGCCTTTTCTTGAATTTACTAATCATCCAGTGATTATGTATAGTAAATTATCTTTCATACGACTTATTGCAGATCTTACTAAATTATTATAATAGCTATATAATAATAATAATAATAATAATAATAATAATAATAATAATAATAATAATAATAATAATAATAATAATAATAATTCTTCCAAATTTCAGAAATGAAAACATTTTCAACAACTCACTTGCTAGTTTAGCCTGTAATCCTGAAGGCCCAGGTTTTGATGCCTCTGGCTTAGAAGAGCCCGGTAGAGAAAGTTTTGCTTTAGGCAAGCTAACCTTGGGGCTAAAACGAGCTGCCCAATCAAACTTTGAAGAGCTACCTATTTTATTTTGTTCTTTATCCCTGCTACTCCTCCGTGGGCTAGGGCTGGATGCAGATCTGGAGCGCCTGGCCTTGCTCTGGTCTTTTCCCTGTTTGACTCTAGCACCCTGAGAAACAGCAGAAGATGCAGAAGCAACAACGGAGGAGGAAGAAGATGTAGAGGCTGAAGAGGACGAATCTGTGATGGTACTGCACCCAGCTTTGGCTGAGCTCACTGATTTTGAAGCCAGCTTGGTGGGTTTTGCTGGTCTCTCTTCACTGCCAGTTGATTCAGTTGCTGAACGACTCTTTACAATAGGTAAGGTTTCTGTCCTTTTCCGTTTCTGGCTTCTGGAGCTAACGGTAGCTCCACCCTTTCTGGTGTGAGCTTTACTGGTTGATGGCAATTGTGAAGACTTTGACTCTTGCTCTTGATGCAAATGTCTTTTCTTAGATTTAGTCTGAGATTTATTTTTTTCCAAGTCCGAAGAAGAATCAGCGTGCTGAAGTGCTTTGGTTTTTTTGGCAGGGCTAGGAGAATTTGTCTGGTTGTAATCTGGGCTAGCACTGCGTTTCACTCCTCGAGAACTGTCTCTTTTAGACACCTGCCCGGATTTTGGATGCTCTAAAGTACTGTCTGTGTCCAGAGCCTCTTGTTGTGGAATTATAATAGCAGATGAGCTACAGCCTCTGAAAAGGTAAACATAAATTCAATATTACTACTCAGCAAAGAAAATATTTTTAAAACCTTCAGAAATTACCTGGCTATTTAATTTGTACCTTTCAAGGAAATGTGGCTGAACAGTTACTACTTTTACCTCTATATAAGAACAAAGAAGCAGAGCAAAGCTTTGAGTCAAATCATAATAATCAACTAAGCAGTTATGCTGTGAAGATCTACAGATTCTCTTGCTGTAGATATGTATCTTTCAAACATACTAAACAATTAATGCTGAAAACTCCCAAATCATGAATTATATTAAAGTAATTTTTTAAAGTTAATATTTAGTATAATTGTGCAATATTTTCAACTGGGAGTAATAGATCAGTTATAGTAAATGCATTATATGAAGAAACAGTAGCAAATATGATTCTGGAGTCTGTAATATGCCCAGAGATAGTTTCTTGGATACTTAGTAGTTCTTTAGCCCAACTTGGCTTGAAAAAAAAGAAATGGAAAGCTCGCACACTGCAATATGGCTACCTTCAGCTTCATATTTACCATATTTTTCGGTGTATAAGACACACCGGAGTATAAGACATACCTTAATTTTGCGGGAGGAAAACAAGAAAACAAGAATTCTACCTCTGCCTACCAGCATAAGGTGGCGCTGCTTTATGGTGCCCTCCACCTCTTCCTCCAAGCAAGAGGTGCCTCAGAGACTTGGATGGGAAAGAGGGCATCAATTTCTGAGAAGTTCTTTTCTGGAAAACTTATCGGGATGCTCCTGCGATCTTACAGGGACTACTCGCTTTCCCCGAAGAGACCCCTCACATGCTGTGCAGGGAGGGTCGGGGCACAGCCTGGGAACGAGCCTCTTTGGGACGGTCTGGGGGCAGGGGAATCTGCCCGGCAGTTTCGGCGAACAAGGCGGGCCCCACAGTTCACAGCTGTTTCCCTCTGGCCGCCCAGCACAGACAATGGTCCTAATGGCTTCACTCCCCAGCAATGTGAGAACCGCCACCACCGCATAAGCCCTCTCCGTACCTGGGAGCCCCTAAAGCAAAATGTCCCTCCTTTCGAGCACCGCTACCCATTGACCCAATGCAATGTGCAGAGCCGTGTTTCAGGTGGCAGCTGGTTTCCCTCCAATGTGCTTTGGTGAACCAGCGAGGAAAGCATTTTCAGGTGGCAGCACCAGCCGCACTTTTTGGAGGGAGGAAAGCGCTTTGCATAACGTAGCAGTGAATGGGGGTAGGGGGATTGATCAGTCATTTGAAGGGGAGGGGGAAGCTGCACCCAGATAAAATCTCCACCATCAAGCGGGTCTCGGAGGACATAGCTGACTACTTCTACAAGAGAAAAGGGGGAGAACCCAGGCTGACAGGTGGAGGGGCGTTTTCCTGTATGATGCCGGTTTTGGCTCTTTTTTCAGTAAAAGCCCTCTGCAAGGACTGCATGGTGGAGAAGTGCCGGGTGCTATGGCTGAAGAGCCAGCTTAGCGAGTACTACAAAGCTTTCTGCAACCTCCTCAAAACAGCTTGATGGTGGAGATCTTATCCGGGGCAGCCGGGAGGGGGGGGCAAAGGGCCAAAGCATCAGCATCCCCAGCTCTTCCACCTCTCCTCCTCCAACACCGACCACGGTGCGTGCAATCAAGAGTCTGCATCTTCCCCCCCCCCTTCAAACGCCATGAAAATGCTTTCCTCCCTGGATCCCCGAAGCGCTTTCCTTTGCATAGCATAGCAGGGAATGAGGGCGGGGTTAGGGTTGTAGGGTTCTCTTGTAGAAGTAGTCAGCCACATCCTCCCCTTCAAATGACCGATCAACTCCCTCCCCATTCCCTGCTACACTATGCAAAGCGCTTTCCTCCCCGAATTCAAAAAGTGTGGCTGGCGCTGCCATAAATTCGAATAAACTAAATTCGAAATTCGAATAAACTAAACCTGAAAATGGTTTCCTCACTGGTTCACCAAAGCACATTGGAGGGAAACTGGCCGCCATCTGAAACGTGGCTCTGCAAATTGCACCAGGCAAATGGGAAGCGGTGCTGGAAAGGAGGAATGTTTTGCTTTAGGGGCTCCCAGGTATGGAGAGGGCTTAGGCGGTGGCGACAGCTCATCACATTGCTGGGGAGTGAAGTCATTAGGCCATTGTCTGCCCTGAGCTGCCCACTCTGCGGCCAGATGGGGAAGCAGCTGCAAACTGTGGGGCCTGCCTTGTTCACCGAAGCCGCCAGGCAGGTTCCCCCGCCCCCAGACCATCTTGAAGAGGCTCATTCCTCAGGCTGTGCCCCACCCCAGATCCCCTCCGCCTGGAACCGCCCGAAAATGTGATATGCAGAGGTCGAAAATGTCCAAAGGGTGGGGACGGGCGGGGCTACATTTGCCATATAAGACGCACCCAGATTTTCGCCCTTTTTTGGGGGGTAGAAAGATGCATCTTATACACCGAAAAATACAGCATTTTCAAAGATGACAGATTATATATGAACTCTAGGAACACTAAAAATAAAATTAGTGAATTAGTGGGAACTGTGATCCAGTATTTGAAGAGATCACCTGTTCTTTAGAAGTCAAAAGTTATGAGAAAAGAAGGGGAATGGAAATAAATTCAATCATATTTTGTGATCAGCTATCTGTATCAGAGTTATTTTATAAGAATACCACAAACATGCTCTTAACTTACAAATATTCATTAGGCAAGAACATTGTTTCTCAATAATACTGGCTGGGGAATTCTGGAAATTGATGTTTGTGCACCTTAAAGTTGGCAAGATTGAGAAACACTAGGCTAGAAAGTTAAAAATGTCTATGTAGTAAATGAGGGAGAAAGTACAGCAACTTTGAATGGGGTTACAGGCCAAGGCACAAACTACATCTTGCATTAGTTTCACTTTTGGGGGACGGAAAGGCTTTAAATGCAAAAATAAATTACTTATATAACACCTGCAGGTTCAACATGGTTTCCTGCCAACTAGAGACAAACATATTCAATAATCGGTGTCAAATTCCACCAAAGAGCTGCTATTGCTATTAAACACTCCTGAAATAAAGTATTTCTATATCTTTGCTAGTTTGTTCCCAAAACTACCTTTATGAGAAATGGAAACCAATGAATTCTGATTTATTCAACACAGTGAAGTTTCCTTGCTTCATATCTGATGTTCTTATATCAGGGCTTTGTAATGCTTCATTTGGAACTACATTGAGTTTCACGGTAAAAATTGCCAATACTGAACAAAATTAAAGATGCTAAAGCATTCAATGAAACAATCCGATTCCATATTACTTGGACAATTGAATTGTTATTCCACTAGATTAAGATGACTCAATTAAATATCCCAAATAGGAAATTTTAAAAATCAAAATAAACTGATCACCTATTCATCTTTTGAAATGAATAAAACAGTTTATGATTCAGACAGCCCAGCTGAATTCAGAAGGGCTTCATAAACCTTGAAAATGATTCAGAAAGAGTGCTTTTGACTTTGCATGAGCACATCATTTTTCTATTATTAATTACAGCAAACAATTTCACAAGAGCACAAAGGTATGTTGTTCCTTTAAGGGAAAAATAATTAAGCAGTGTCTATTTAATATGACTCTTAAAGCTGTTTCATCTTTTTCTTTCCATGGAAGATTTTAAAAAGACTTGCATGCTTTAGCAAAAAAGCAGAGAAGTGCTACATTTGCACAAAGCTAACATAGCAATTCTCCCAAATTATTTCTAAACAGAGTATAACTCTAATTTTCAACATCTACAAACAAGTTTATTAAAACACCAATCTGCCATAAATAATATTTATCTATTCTCTTTCTTGCAGTCCAGAACAGATTTACAAGTACACTGCTTTTGTATCACTCAAACGTACACCTTTCATTCTGCTGATATCAGGCTTGTCAAATTTTCATCATCATGTACTTATGTTTCAAATTTGAATGTTTGAAATTGAAAGTTTTTCTGTTATTCAAATCAGGTAAAAGTTATTTAGAAGTTTCTTATAAATCAGCATGTTTGCAACACATTCCAGTGAAGTTACATTAGTTAATTCATAAATATAAAGCTATTACCTTTTAGAAAAGTGTCCTTTGGACTGTTCAGTAGTGGTATTGGACTGCACTTTGGGTGCCTTTGATATAGATTTTTTACTTTCAGAAGGGCTACGTGCCTTATGTTTTGCCTGCCCTAAATGTGACCTGTCATCAGAAAGTTAAAAACAGAAAGCTATGAAGAACACTGGGACACAAACACAAACATGCATAAGGAGCAATTTACACACTGGATTTATAACATAGTTTCTCATTAAGTTGCATAACATGTTTCAGGAACAGTGCTACTAGCTAAGCTTTAGATAAGGTATGAACTCCTGTACCTGAAATTATGTTTAAAATATTAGGTTTTCTTTTGATGTTCTGTTCTTCCCATTGTTCCAATAATTTACATTAAATAAAATTTTAGAAACAGTAAGCTATTCAAAAACTTCTTTTTTCCTTTATTTTCACTATTTACCTGTTTTATTTAACTTATACTGAGTTACTTTGAAAAATAATCCTGAACATTTGTGTTTTCTTTCTCAATAGATTTAAACTATATTAAATTAATGGTGATTTTGATTAAATAAATTCCACCTGAACAAAAATACACACTTAGCTGATTTTAAAGAAATTTGCAAGCATCTGCTGTAAGAATAAAGAGAAAGAAATTGCTTAAATGCATCCTGGGTTAGTCCAAACATTTATTATTTATTAAATTTGTAATCAGCCCATCTCTCTACCAAGCAATCCTGGGTAGTTTACAATACCCTGAAGATGAAATGATGTAATTGATGCTAACTATCCCAGAGGTGTTTAATTTGACAATATGATACTACAAATTGTATTTCTACTTGAACCTAGAACAATTTAAGGATTTGATCACCCATAAAACCCATGGAATATGGATAGGCAAGTTTATGTGAAATCTAGCAAAAGAATGAAATATATAAATAATGAAAGTAAATGGAAGAAATGGAGGTGGAGATCGGAAGTGCTATTGTCACTTCGAGGAAACAGATATCGTTGTAACGTTGAATGGTCACTAAACAGGAGTTTCTAACTAAGGACTACCAATATGTAGAGGGTGAAGGCAAGAAAGAGCATCTAATTCAGTAACCTCCCCAACCATGCCCGAACTTTGTAACAGCTCTGCCCCCAAATGCCATTTACTTTTATTTATTTAAACTAATTTCTTACCATTTCCTTTAAAACAACATTCAAAGCAATTTACTTTTACAAATCACATATAAATCTAGATTAACACATTTATAAATACAATGCAAAATACAAAATAAATAAGCAAAAAAATCAGAAAACAAAGCATTAATAGTTATATGATAGCAGCATTTGTACATTATTAAGAGGCCTGGAAGGCTAAAAATGTATTTACCTGACACATACACACACACACACACACACACACACCGTGAAAAGATGCCTAGCATATCTCACCGAAAAAAAAGAAATCTCATAAATAAGGGAGAAGAGAGTACTTTTAAAAAAGCCCCTCCTCAGGTAGCCAACACACCTAAGGGTGGCAGAGCACCTGGAACAAGTTCTTCAGAAATCATCTTAGGATATGGTTTGAAAGAAATATTCCTTCACTTACTACAGCCCCAAGCCATTAAAAAAAAACAACACATAGGTTAAAATGAGTATCTGGACCTAGATGGTGTATTTCATTGTGAATGAGCTTAGTTTAAGGTAAACTATAATGGTAACTCATGGACTTGAAAACATGTAACTTCCTGTAACACGTAAAAGAGTATATTTTAAGTAATGAATATATTTTGTTTCACTTTAATTATATCTTAGACTTTTCATACAGAAGTCAGGTGTCCACAGATATAGTCAAGACATGACCTTGAGGGCAAATAATAAGGAAACCATATAAAACATAGAACTATCTGTAACCTGCATGGCAAGGAATTTTCTTCCCAGAAACCTTTCTTCTTACTTTCTTCCAGAGATGATCTCATTTCCTCTCCTTACACTGTTCTTAGGACAGTTTACAGTTCCCAAACCAATTTCTACATTCAAACTTCCTCAAACATCATCTCTTCAACAATATAACAAGAGGTGGTATATCAACTACACAAATCTGGATAACCACAAGAGATATTTTTAAATCTCTTTTCATAACTGCTATATAGTGGGCAGAATTACATATAACTAAAAATCCAATTAATTGGTAGTACAACAAAAAGAAAAATAATATGGTAATGCCTCAGACTTTAGAAAGAGTAAAGAGAAGAGCAACAAAGATGATTAGATGGAGGCTAAAACTTAGGAAGAATGGTCGCAGGAACTGGTATGTCTAGTTTAATGAAAAGAAGGATTAGGGGAGACATGATAGCAGTATTCCAATATCTTAGGGGCTGCCACAAAGAAGAGGGAGTAAAGCTATTCTCCAAAGCACCTGAGGGCAGGACAAGAAGCAATGGGTGGAAACTAATCAAGGAGAGGAGCAACTTAGAACTAAGGAGAAATTTCCTGACAGTTAGAACAATTAATCAGTGGAACAACTTGCCCCCAAAAATTGTGAATGTTCCAACACTGGAAGTTTTTAAGATGTTGGATAACCATTTGTCTGAAGTGGTGTAGGGTTTCCTGCCTAAGCAGCAGGTTGGACTAGAAGACCTCCAAGGTCCCTTCCAACTCTGTTATTCTACTCTATTCTAATTTTTAAGTGAATCACTGCAGTTGACAAGTTCGTAACATGGTTGTTAATTGAATGTAGCTTCCCCATTGATTTTACTCATCAAAAGGTTGCAAAAGGTGATCCCATGATCTTGGGACACAGCAATGGTCATAAGTATGAACCAGTTGCTAAGCATCTGAATTTTGATGGCATGATCATGGAGATGCTATAAAGGTTGTAAGTGTGAAAAATAGTCATGTCCAAACCTTTCTGACAGTTCCCTGTATAGGTCTGGGTGTAGGTGCCATTCTGAGTGGTCAACTGTGGTTCTGCTGAGCCAGTCCACCTGTACATTCGATGTCCCCAAGATGTGCTCTGCTCTGATGGAGAGAAGATGTTTCTCTGCCCAGAGGCTCAATTGTTCGGTCTCTCGCATGAGGGATCTGGAATGGGTGCCCCCTTGGCGATTGATATGGGCCTTGGTGGCCACATTGTCCGTTAAAATGAGTACATGGTGTCCAGAGGTCATGTCCTGGAACCCTCTGAGGGCCAAATGGGCTGCCTTGAGCTCCAGCCACTTGATGTTGTTCCTCGGGTCTGCCCAAGACCATTGCCCTTGTGCAATCTGGGACTGGAAGTGGGCACCTCAGCCAAAGAGGGTGATGGTCAGGCGGCTAGGCTCCTTGAAAACACATCCCTTGATTATGGCCTGGGACATCCACCACTGGAAGGATTGAAGTACATTTGGTGGGACCTGAACCCTGGTATTTGAGTTGTTGCTGACAGACCATTGGTAGGGCAGGAGGAGCCATTGCAAGGTTCTGATGTGCATGTGTGCCCAAGGGACGATTACAGGACACCATTTTGGCCAGGAGTTGCAAGAGGAGGGCCAGGGACACTGTTCGGTCCGCTCAGATCTGACTCGCCAAGGTCCTTATACTGACCTGACGCTCCTGAGACAGGGAGACTTCGTACAGCGTGCCTATGACCGCCCCCAGGTGTAGCAATCTGTTGGTCGGAGCCAGGTGGCTCTTTTTGAAGCTGATTGAGAACCCGTGATCCTGAAGGACCCGGATTGTGACCTGCAGATCCTCTGTCGCCCAGAAGGGAGAGGAGGACTGTATCAATATATTGTCCAGGTAACATTGGACTTGCACTGGCATCACCCTGAGGTGTGCTGACAGTGCCACCAGCAATTTGGTGAAAGTCCTGGGTGCTGAGGATATGCCAAATGGTAAGGTTTTGTACTGATGTCAGCCCATGTGGTGAAACCACAGGAACCGCAAGTGGGATAGCAGGATAGGTACATGGAGGTATGCCTCTGTCAGGTCTATGGATGTTAGGAAGTCGCCTTCCCGGATGCTCTCTATTGACTGGAGGGACTGCATCTTGAATCTCCTGTAAATTAGATGTCTGTTCAATCTTTTCAGGTCCAGAATTGCTCTCCACCCCCACCCCCAAGGTCTTTGGGACTACAAACAGGATGGAGTAGAACCCCTGCCCGTTGGCCCCTTGGGACTGGTTGAATAGCTTGGATGTCAACAAGTGTTGGACTGCTGTCTCCATGAGGCCTCTTTTTGTCTTGTCTTTTGACATGGGGCAACGAATGAAGAAACTCAAGGTGTGAAGAGGAATTCAAGGGTGAGACCTAGTCTCACCGTATTCAGGACCCAGGTATCTGTCGTAGTTGTTTCCCACTGATTGGGGAATAGGCTTAAGCGCCCGCCAATGGGAGAGTTGGACCTGTCGTCACTTGGAATAGCGAGCCGGGATCTTACTGTGAAATTTCCAGAATCCAAGGAATAACTCTGTCCTTCTTTTCTAAGAGCACTCTTCTACACATCTGCTCTAAGCAAAGACTGAGTCAAAACTGGGCATGCACAGGCAAATGAGGCGTGACCAAAAGTTTGATTGACTCAGTCTCCAAGAAAAAGAGCAGAGTTTTAACCCATTCCTTGGATTCTCGTCTCAGCACACTGGAGAAAATACATTTTCAATATTTGCTACAACCGATATCTTATTTAGAGTGAATGCTACACCCAGTTCTAATACTTCAATAAATCTTGCTTAAGACATTGACAGACTGTTATTATACAAGCACACATCTAAATTATATTTCTGTTTAAGATACAGTTTCTAGGAAATAATTGTTTTAAGTTTTAAACTGACCACTTGCAATAGATCAAATCTACAATAGCTACAATAGATCAAATCTACAATAATTTAAATTCATTTTATCCCTACACTTCTAAACTACATGATTCCATTTTAAAACACAAGTTGCATAATATTTAAACCCCTCAACATACTTACCAAACAGAATACCAGTAGAAATTGCTAAATATGTTATATAAATATTAACATTAAGTAGTATTTAAATAGTAAAAAAAAGAAAAATTCTCAAGCTCATTGTAAATTCCTGCTAGGTAAGAGATGCGCACACTGCCATTTTCTCACACCTAAATTAAAGACTGTCCATCCATCCCTTCAGCCAACAGAAAACTAAAGCAAAATAAATATCCTGTCCCCAATGCCGAGCCACATCTTGCTACCATAGCCATTGTTCCACTTTAGGATAGTCATATCCTGAAATCAGATATTCAGGGTTTATTAAACATACCACTGATTTTCCTTTCTCAATGTACCTGGCAGAAAACCATTGCCAAACACAACTCTTATCAGAAGATTATCTAGAGAGGTGGGAGACTGCCCAAGACACTGTGATAGGTTCTTCAGTTTACTGGGAAAGTTTTCCAGCCCTCAAACCAACTGTTCAATCAAAACCCAACTATGCTACTAGCAGTATTTGGGGGGGGGGGTGTCTTGACTTTTACACTTCTACTGGTTTCCCCTATCTTAATGGGAAAACATTATTTCACACTGGTATATATAACAGTATTTGCACACTTTACCCTTAAAATATAGTACATTACTTAAAATTGTTCTTTGCAGTTATTATTTTATATGTTTCATATTTGCTGTTACTGTATTCAGTTCAGATATTAATATCAATAATTAGCTCTTTTAGTTAATGCTTAAGAAAAAGTTACATAATTTCCTGTCATGTTAGTTAACAGTGTATTCAAAAATATCAGCAATATTAATTAATACATTCAAGCCCCAAGTTATATTTAAAAGATATCATAGCTTCTTTTGTACAATAAATTATGCTGACTTTTGAAAATTTCGAAGAAATTAGCATACCTTCCTCCTACTGCGTCGTCTTGTGATTGGGCCCCGACAGTGTTCCTTTGTGAACGTCGCAGTGACCCCCCTGGACTGTTATTAGGCCGGTTGGACATTGGCACCTCTCTCCTGAAGGGACATACCCTTTCTAGACACTACCATTCACTGAAAAACAAAAACATTTTTATTTGATCAAAATATAGGGTATTTACCAACAAAATTGTTTGTATGTCAGCTGACACAGTCTACTTTATAGCACAAACAGCTTGAATAATAAAACCATAAAACTTACAACATATTTAACATTTTATGTTAAAGGTTATTTTAATACCTCAGGTTATTTACAAAATAGAGAATCAAGCATTATGACTGTTTCATTCAATAACTGAATTTATGGAATGTTTAAATTACCTCTCAATTACATACTAGCATTATATATTTCATTATGAAACATAATCCTAGAGTTAAAAAATAGAACTCTATCAAATTTCATTTTAGTTTTTAAGAATGGGGAAATGGTATCTCATACCAATAGAAAATAATACAATTGTTTAGACTGGGGGAAAAATAGACAATACTGAAGTTTTTTAAATGCACAAACTAAATTGATCCTAAGTTAACACAATGAATATACAGCTGATAAACAAAAATATAAAATGCAAGATTAAATATCTGTGTCTTCTTATTTTGGCTCCAATATTTATACTATAATATTGCTATTTTATTGCTATTTTATCCAATGAAAGTTGTGTCATAAAAAATGGACCAATAGTCCACTTTAATCCAATAATGGCCTATCAGAATATATTGAAAAAAAAGAAGGTATTTCATATATAGAAAATAGATACTATTCAAGAGGTAAGAATTACTGGTATTTGCTTAAATACTCCCAATATCTTAGTATAAACAGATTTCAGAGAGTACACCATATTAAAAGATTGTTTTACGTAGGTCAATTACTAGAAATTTCAAAGTCCCCTAAAATTGTCAAGTATTTAAAGAAAAAAATGACATTAATAATGATCTCATATTTTTTCTGATTTACAAAGAGAATAAAACTGACTAAAAAATTTGTAAACACTTTCCCTTTCCACCTCCAACCTGCCAATTTTTTCAAGATTTTTTTTGAACAATAATGTTTATGGAATTTCAAAGCAAATACTTCTTTCAGAACATTGTTTATTATGCTATTTAATATTTAGACATCTGTTGCATGTGAAACAGTCATCCAGCTCGTTTTGCCTATGAAAATAAGCAATATTCATAAACAGAATATAGAAGTACATAGACAAATAATATCGTTCCAAGTGATAGTTTATGGTGTCTATAAAGCAAAAAACTTTTTTTTCCAAACTCAAGACTAAACAACCTCACTCAAAATGTTCTTATCAAGAAACATGAAGCACGTCCCTTGTTCCAATACAAAGCTTAACGGGGATTGTGACTTTAGGCTTAAGAAACAATGAGAAAGCTGCTAAACAAGTCCCTTGATTTTTTTTTTACCTCAGAGATCTAAAGTAAATAAAGTTAACAGTCCAGGTACATTGATCAAGCAAATTGCAGAAAAATTAGCTAATGAGATTTTTAATATATTTCTTACAATGTTAAAGCAAATTCTAAGAAAGAGTGGGAATATAGGCCTTTCATCATTAACTGAAACACTTTAGATTCTGTTACATAAAATGTTTCCTAGAATTCTTAGCTTTAACAAAACAAAGTATTTCGCTTCAAGAACATCCTTTAAATAAACTCATTCTATTAACAGATGGTGAAAAGCTGATTCTATTAAAATTCATTTTTCCAATTAACATACAGAAGCAACTCTGGCTTTATGATAAACAATCCAGAGTCAGGCATTAAAAAATGCTCTTACCTTCCTAAGGATTTGAAGCATTTGTTTGAAGCACAGCAATTCACATAAACAAACTTTCTTTACAGATAATCCTTGCTTTAAGATTGTAATGAAACCTGCCCATTATAGTCGTAAGTCATGACAGTCATATAATGTTATGTGACAAACTGGATTGTATGACCTTTTGGTGGCAGTTGCTAAGGAAACCACAATGGACTCCACAGTTGTTAAGGAAATGCCACAGTCATTAAGTGAATCCATTGTTCACTCTGGGGTGTTTTTGCTGAAACCCAGAAATAAGTGCCAGTTTTCGCAAAAATGTTATAAACCATAGACAGGTGACCAGGACATACTGGAATCAAAACTAAATGTGGGCCAGTTGCTATGCTCCCAAAATGCAGTAACATGAATTCAGGAAGGGAGGGTAGCTGTTGGAACTTCAGAACTAATGAAAAGTTCCTTTTGGGGAGTTTATTGTAATTGCATATGGATGCTAGGTGTAAGTCAAGGACTATCTCCACTTGCTTGCAAATAAAGTTCACCAACTCGCCTACAAACACATTTGGATTCTAAGTGCTCCATTAAAAAAAAGTTTAAAATCAGCTATAATTTATATAGCAGGCATGCACTTGAAACCAGTCATTCTCTTCCATCTGGCCCTGGTCTTAACAGCTGACAGGTAATAAAAAGTGCCTCATGAAGGGAGTTTTTCACCCAGCACCTTTGAAAGTGAAAGTGCTGCTTGGCAGATTGATTTCATCTTGCACAAAGCCAAGGAGTACTTTTTCTCTCAAGGAGGCTGGGGGGGAAGCCACTTCCATAATCCAAGGAAGATTTCCTGCTTGGATTTCCTGCCAGCCTTTTGCAGCCAGCCTTCATGAACCACAGGGACTCCTTTGGGCAGGCAGCTGCGATTGCAGGGCATTTGGCAACTGATCGTAAGATGCCAAGCAAATCACAATCACATGACTGCAGAGGCACTACAATGACATAAGTATAAATGTAAACAAAAAAAAAATAAGGTTCAGGCATCGGTCATAAATCCATTCATTCAGTGCCATAATTTTAACTGTTTAACTGAATGGACATTGAGGACTATAGTAAACTATAGTAAACTTATTGGAATCTTGCCACAAAAGAAAACAGTCAGATGAAACTTGGATTCTTGCAAACCTACTCTGTTCTCAAACTATTCTCAAATATTGGAATAGAGTATGTTATTATAATTTTATTTTTCTTTGGCTTTTAATGTAAAATGAGTCAGAAGGGCTGCACTTATGGCTTCTAGAGTGAATTATCTGAGTGATTATATTGAATAATTAATGGAGAATCCCACTTTCAATATGTCAAGTAAAAACAAATTAGTGAACCAGAAGTCAAGCTATGGAAGTGAGGCAGAGAGATATCCCGCCCCCAGGGATGAAAGTGAGGATAGTGCAGACCAGTAGACCACATTTCTAGCTGAATTTCAACAAATATTAAGGCCATATTTGGGGGGAATTGGAACAATCTATTATTCTAACCATGCCCAATGTTTTTTAGTGGTTTCACCCCTTTGGATGTATTACTGTCACTTCAGAAAATCAGAAGGCTAAGCTCAATCATCATTCAATCCTGTCTAGAGGAAATTTCAGCCCTTCCAGATAAACCAGAGGGGAAGCGGGATTAGATGAATCCTACATTATTGTAAGGCTACATTAACAAAATCTTGCAACTCTGAAGGCACAAACTTCCCACTGCCATTTTTAACTTCTTGATCCATTAGAAGGTATTCTTCCTAAGTTTCTTTGTGACCATTGCGCCACTGAGGGCTCCTGCATCTCTTCTCTTCTTTCCCCAAGGTCATTCACATGCCCACATATTAGAGGAAATGACAGCATACAAGCAATCCTTAGGTTACAATGATAATTGTGACCGGAATTTCTGTAGGCAAGCAATGTAGTTGTAAAACATGTCATATAACTGCATTGCTTAGCAATGCACAAACCCACAGTCTTGGTTGATGTTTAACCCCAGGACTATATGGGCCATTAAGCATGAGGATGCGGGAATCCAAGACAAGGAGGCTGGTAGATTCAAGCATTATGGAGTATTATGGACAAGTTCCAGGACGCATGCAGGTGTGCAAGTGAGGGCAGGCACTTAAGAGTAGGGCATATGCAGAAATGCTGCAGGCAAGTGCTAAGAAACATGGGCAAGTGGAAAAGTGAAGGAAGTAAAAGCAACCCACAACTTCCCACTGGCTTCTCCATTGGCTTTACTTGTAAGAAGCTAGCAGAGAACATTGGTAATAACTATCACATAATTGTGGCTAACTGCAATATCATTGTAAGCTTGGCATCAAGCGCCTGGATCACGATCACATTACTGTGGGGGCGCTGCAATAATCACAAATTTGTGGACCAGTCACAAGTGCCCGTATTCAGTGCCACTGTATGTTTGAATGGTCACTAAATGAGCGGCTGCAACTTGTAGACTGTTAGTGCATTTTACCTAATTACTAAGTAGTACCGGATCAACTTTGCTATTCCTTTGAAATAGCTAGTGCTAACAGGGTCTGCAGAAAATCATAACAAAATAATAACACATACTTAGTGTCATCATTACACAAATGTTGCCTTTATATTGTTGCATCAGAAATCAGAACAGAAATTATTTTGGGGTAAAATTATCTTGCAGTTTTGTCGTTTGTCCTATCCCCATCGGTGGATGACCACAACCAATGCTCTGCTCTGCTGAATTCCCAATGCATTGCCCACTCCATTCATGTACTATGTACAGGTAATCTTCAATTTATAACAATTGGGCATAATTTCTGCTGTTAACAAGGTGGCGGTTATGTGAGTCACACCCAATTTTATAACTTTTTTGGTTATTAAGCAAATCACTGCAATTAAGTGAATCATGAAGTTATTAAGCGAATACAGCTTCCTCCATTAACTTTGCTTGTTGTTCAGGCAGACTGGGAAGATTGCAAAAGGTGATCACAAGACTCCAGAAGAACTGCATCGTAAATACATAATGGTTGCCAAGCACCCAACATCTGATCACATGACCATGAAGAATGTTACAATGATTGTAAATGTGAGGACCAATTGTAAGTCACTTTTTTCAGTGACACTGTAACTTTGAACATGTCATAAACAAATGGTTGTAAAGAGAGGACTACCTGTATTACATCCCTCTTTACAAACTGCAGAATATTTATTATGTGCTTAAAAAATATTTTGCAGTTACTACAAAAGTGTGAAAATCTATCCTTAAGACAAAGATTATTTTCTAATTAGAAAAACTTTCTAATCTGCAAATGAAAGCCAAATCTATTCAGGGGAACATTACAGAAATGCTTCAATAATGGTTCAGTACAGTACATGATTTCAAAACACTTCTAAGCATACAACAATGGACTTTCCCTAGTGTGTCACTAACTCTTCCATCAGCAGCATTTCCATTTAAACAGTATAGAACATGATTTTCCAGAGTTTCCAGAAAATATACACTTTTTACCTATAACTCCAAACATTATGCCCATGGGCGACAATGTCTTGCCGACAGCTATCTTATCACTTGCACCCTGTCCTACCCTCAAATTTTGAAATATTTTAATTTAGAATGAGATTAAAGAGATAGAAAATTGTTGATCAAAACACTAGCCTCCATTATTATCTCTATTTACAATTATCTTGAAATCCATATAAGCCCCATAACTATTCTTGTACATAAAATAATAAGTGCTGGTGGCTCAGTGTTTTGTTTGGTTTTATAATAGAAAGAATTGGGTGATAGAGACTCAGCCAACTAGCCAGCATAATGATAAGAAATGGTAGCTAGCCAGCATAAAGATTGCTGACATTATTATGAAAATGATTTATTTTATTATGATAAATAAGCCATAATGGTAAAGCATACAAAAAGCAAGAAGTTTTTTTTAAATGCTTAGGTTTTTTTAACTGCATTTAAAACTTCTTCAGTACAACAGCATAAAATAGCTATCTTTAATTTTTTTCATAGCCTATTTAACTCACAGAATCATCTATTGTAATGTCCTTCCTGTTAAAGACTACTTCAGCTTCAATTGCAATAATACTGGAGCAACCAATAGATTTAAACTTAATGTCAACCGCTTTAATCTAGATTGCAGAAAATATGACTTCTGTAACAGAATCATCAGTGCTTGGAATACTTTACCTGACTCTGTGGTCTCTTCCCATAATCCTAAAATCTTCAACCAAAAACTGTCTACTATTGACCTCACCCCATTCCTAAGGGGACCATAAGGGGCGTGCATAAGCGCACAAAACGTGCCTACCGTTCCTGTCCTATTGTTTTTCTTTTCTTCTTCCTATATACATATATGCTTATACCTCCTTATATTTACCCATATATGTGTTTATATTATTATATAATCTTTTTGTATGATACCTACATATTGTTATGTTAAGACAGTTTTTCCACCTAGTTTATATATTACTAAACCTTAAATTCTCAGTCATGAAACAGATAGGTTACAAAATATGGTTTTAAAAAAAACTTTTTTTTTCCTTTTCCTTTGTTGGACACCAAAAGCTGCTTGCTGTTTCATGGGCTTATCTAAATGAGCACATTTTATACGCATGGAATCAAATGTACTAATCAACATAAAGACCACTCATTCAGAACAAGGAACATCTTTGTACATATTTTCCCCTTCAGCTTATATATGAATATGTACTGCAATCAGAATAGTATGCATATCATTTACACGCATGTACAATAATTTCAACTTTCATTTTAGACCATAACTGTTTAGATAAGGTAGATTCTAACACAGACACTATTATATCAAGATCCATGTAGCTCATGTTTCAGAATTTAATCAAATGTACACACTTTAAATTAGCAAGCTTTCAGAGGGCATAAGGTATTTCATTTGGGAAAAGAAAAGTTATTTCCAGGGATTAGATTGTCCCCTCTGTCTGGGTCTTCCTTCCATTCTCAGTTCTGAACTAAATTTGAAGAAAATCTGAATGAAGATTCAGCTATAATTACTATATGAACAATATACATTACAGAAAATACATTTAGGAAAAAGTAGTAGAGAAAACTGTATGTTTTCTTAATTGTAACTTCAACTAAACATTTCAAATTTTAATTGAATTTTTTTCAACTTTTTTCCTCTGGTTTTAGAATAGAATAGAATAGAATTTTTTATTGGCCAAGTGTGATTGGACACACAAGGAATTTGTCTTGGTGCATATGCTCTCAGTGTACATAAGTACATAAGTACATTAGTTTGTTACAGTAATAATGATTGAATACTCATACATAACACGACTGAATACAGACTTAATTTTAAATTCACTTTGAAGTCAATTTTTAAAAAATGATAAAATCATCCAGTTGTTTTCCTTCACTAACATACATTACCACTTTGCCTCTGAAGATTCCTGCCACAGCTGTCAGTGAAATGTCAGGAAATCTGTTCTCTATAGTCACTTAACCCTGAATCCCAACTCTGCCAGGAAGAGCTAATGTTTCCCAACTTAAGGCAAGAGTTAGCTATGGCACAGGCACCCAGCATTCATCATTGCCTATATTAGCCCTAACAACTTTCAGGGCAAAGAGCAAGATAAGATGCTCAAGAGATAAATATTTGCTAATGAGGTTTGAAATAAAATCACATGAGTAAGATGATGGAAGGTATTTTAATATAAGGCTTCAGAAATCACTGAAATAAACTAATTTTTAATAACAGTATCTTTTTTCTCTAAATAATACAAAATTAGAAATTAGTTGCAAAACAAAAAAGCAAGAAAGCTGGTCTTCATTTTCCAGATTCTAAATAGATACCTGAAGAATGAATTGACCAATTACGGACATGAAGTCACCAGGTTAAATTCTTGACGTTACCTTTACTTTTAAATTGTATTCTTTTTTACTAGAATTATATTCAGTTTATCATTTGTTAAAGCAAGCCAGATAGTACAATTTGAAACTATGATGGCTATCCTGCTAGCACATAATGGCAAAAAGAACCCCACTTTTTTAAACATTTAAAATAATTAATTGAACTAAAACTGGTTCAACAACTAAGACTGAAGTTGTATATATGTGCTTGCATAGTGCCAAAAGCATCACTCCATTTTTATTCTTTCATCCCCTAAGGAATTTTGGAAAGAAATTACATAAAGAGGCTTAAAGCTGCATTTATTTGCCTGTCTGTCTGCCCATCAGCAGGATAACTGTCCAAAATCAGTACGGGACCAAATTTAGCATAGTGGGAAAATTCCATAAAATAAAGACTAAGTATGAGGATGGGCCAGATATGCCCAATGGCTAGGAAGAAAAACATTTCAGAAACGATTTCTCCAAATAGACAAACACATGCACAATATATCTCTGTCCAATTAGACCCTCCCTAAGGTACAAAGAATATTCTTATGCTCATTGCTCAAACAGGCCTGAAAAAGAATTCAGAAGCCATGCCCTACATGTTATCCATAACTTATTTGATAAAAATTAATCTGAAAAAAGTCTGATTCAAAACTGATTTGTATTATATACAGTCAGAAAATGATCTCTAACTGTAGAATGAAGAACATATATTCAATACACATCAAACAACAAGAATGTATTTTAATAAAACTAGGCAATGCTTTGGATCTGGACTAGAAAAGTGTTCCAGAACACACTGCAGCAGCAACAAGCTCTATTTTAAGACTTCACATCTTCACATCTAGTATAATAGTTGCCTAGTCCTAGAAAAGACAGGGCTATTTTAATGAGCCACAGCTAGACGCTGCATTTGTGCAACTACACATACTGAGTTATCACTTCTAATCAAATATGAAGCAATGCGAAGTTCTACTAAACCAAGCATTACCCAAGAACAAATCTGTCAAGAAGATACCACAAATGGTGCATTAGCCTTCACTGATAAAAAGCATACTTTATCATAAAATTCACACAGACACTGAAAGCCAGGAGTGACAATAAGTAGTTCAGGCCACACAAGATGACAGGATTTAATGTTTAGGACAAATAAGCCCTGAAAAACCTCAACTTAGCCTTTTTTGTTGCAAGTCACTAAAAAGAGTATTTGGTAATGGATAGAAAAAGTATTCATACCATAACTTAGTTTTCAAGTTTTGGTATAGCTTTATTTAACAGCTTGATTATGCAGCTTGAATTATTCTGTTTTGTTTTAGGATTACCAACCAAAACTCATCTTTAAAAAAAAAAAGAACTCTCTTTGGTGCCAACGAATTTACCATTTCCAGTCAATTTAGTGGAAGACAGCCCAAACTAAAGTAAAAACAGTACATAGAATTATTAATCAGTAGCTGAAATTAGCAAACCAGTACTGGAAATAGATGCTATCTATAGACTTTAATAGAATTTAGTCTCTGAAAAAAACAAAAACTCTAAACCAGTGATAGTGAATTTTTTCAGCACCAAGTGCCGAAAAGGTCATGTGAAAACATTGCGTGTGTGCACCCGTTACGGCCACGCTCTGGAAAAGCTGTACTTCCTGGTTCTGGTGCGCATGTGCACCCAACAATCAGCTGGCTGGTACATATGCACACACTGGTTTTCAGCACTTCTGCATGCGCAGAGGAAAGCTGATCATCGTATGCGTATGCACCCGGAAGACAAACAGGCAAGGGCGCACGTGCCAGGAGACATGGCTTCACATGCCACTTTGGGTATGTATGCCCTAGGTTCGCCATCACGGCTCTAAACAATGAAATTCTATTACTCCAAAAGCATAGCTTTTCTACAGTAACACCTGCCTTACAGAACAGCATCCCCTGGGAAATCTGGATGGCTCTGACCCTATCAGCAAGGTATGGCTGTTTCTCCCAGTATTTGGGATATTAGATTAGGCAAGTTCTGCTGCCCATGTGATTTTCTGTGATTGCAGTTATATCCAACATTGCCCAAGGTTAAAACACTATATTGCGGTTAGTGTTTTGATTCGTATATGCCACCCAGACTCACTGTTGTGAGAAGGATGGCCATATAAATTAAAATAAAACAAATACTAATTGTTTTGGCAATAACTGCTTCATAAGAGGCAGACAAACAGGCAGGTATCAGAAAGTGTTTCAAGAATTATTTTGCCATTTAGTAAACTGTTTGACATTAGTGCAATCAAATGCCACAACTCACATGTCTACAAACTCTGCATAGGTGAAACCAGAATTACCAATATTGGACAGCTGATAATTAAGACTAATAATGATTATACCAATAACCTTGGCTAGGACTTGAAATGTTAAGTTTTTACCAGACCCAGACAGTGAATCGAATTTAAGATTAACTTATATTAATAACATACTACACTTGTATGCCACCCAATTTCAAAGGCTCATACCAATTAAAAACCAATTACATTTTATAATATTTACTTAATAAATTTATAAATTACAGCATGGTATTCTCCAATTTCAACAATAATAGTGAAGTTCTGTATCTGAGAAGACGGCTGGAGAATCCACTTTTATCTAACTCATTTAAGGATGTGTTCTTTCTCATTTACAACATTCTTTAGAGATCCAACGTTCTATTCATTCCAAATTTAAATCATATGATTTAGCTTTCAGTATTTTATCTTTGGATACATAAGTTCAGAAGGAAGTTTGAGAATAAACAATTTTCGTAATATGACTAATCAAACTTGTCACGTAATCAAGTTGTACTATATTAATAATACATATAAGATATACTTTAACAAGAAAACCAAAGAATGAAGTCTGCATTCCTCCATATAGCTCTCTCTTTAAAATGATTATGAAAGTCATTATTGGATTTTTACAGGATATAGATTCATGTGCTCTGATGTTCTAAATGGCATATTAACAAGCTCATCTGCAAAGATCAAGTTCTTCCCTTCAGTCCAGTGTCTATCTTCTATATTATTTCATAACTGATTCAGCATCTGTGGTACAATTTCATACTAGTTAACAGGTTAGATATCTAACAATGGACAAAAGATTCCAATCTCTAGTCTGCTGCAATAGTCTGTAAACGATGATTTTAGTAATCAGCCTGTTGTTGTTTTTTAATTTCAAACTAGAATGCCAGAATCTAGAAAACCCATTTAAAATGGCCCAAATCCAACTTTTCTAAACAGAAAGGTCCCCTTTCTTTCTGTCTTTTTCTCACTCACATATTCTGCTTCTTTTTCCCCTAGCCTGTCAGAGTCTGTCTTTTCATTATCTGGCAGAGATATTTTGCTTGCTTGCTGCTTTCCCACTCCTTGCAAAACAGAGAAACTTTCATGGTTAAGGCAGCCAGATCCAGTCTTTCTCTTCAACCCTGTCTTTCATTCCTCCTCCTTGCCCAAGCATTGTTCTACACTGCCAACAAACACTCTTGAAGATTCTAAAAAGGCCATGATAATAGTATAAGAGACTTTTAAGTGCCAACTGTGCAAGCCCACTGTTGTTGAGACAAGGTGCCATGTCATCACCAACATACCAATCCTCTTCTGGAAGTGTTTCCTAGATATCCAGTCTGCATATTTTTCCAGTGCTAAATACTCACATTGCTGCTGCAGCCTTAGCTTCCTCTAAGTATTAAACCATAGAAAATAACCTGGAGAACCACATGTACACCCATAGGCCACAATTCTAAATTTTCTATATTAAAATAGAGCACTAAGCATCATTTCTGATGAAATGTTAAATCATAGCTATGTCATCACAAACACTAAGTATTAACATTCAACCAATGTGAAGTCACCGAAAAGCTGTAGACAAACTATAGAAGCAATGTGGATGACCTTGGAAAACTAGGGGAGGAGATGCTGCCTAGGAAACAATCAGACAAGAGACTAAGAAACCTTCAGTGTCTCAGAGAAAGAAACTTAGGAAGGGCATGCCTCAATTGATCTGACACTTAAAAGTGATAGCCAGAAATTTGTACCTTCAGATTTGTAAGACTCTGTTAATGTACCCTTACAATAAAGTAGAATTAGCTCAATTTCCTGTCTAGTTTACCTGAGAGGGCTGACAGTTTGATAATGAAACAGTAATTGTTGCTGATATTCAGCAACATCAATATCACACTACACCTGTAGATGCTACATTTTTCATACTTCATTCACTCACATTTAACAGAAAATTTTTGTGCCGTGGCTGAACCTGAATCCACTTTATAATTTATGCCAGTTTCTTACTAGTTATAGACTTCAATGGCTCATCAGTAACACACTTATATGTGAGTCCTCTCTCCAAAGGACTCAATGAGAGAAGAAAACAAAGTGGCTTTTCAAGGATGCTAAAAGAATAGGAGCCCAACATATCAAACAGTATTTCTAGAGCCTAGGGCTGAAACAGCCTTTGAAAATGTTGCTCATAAAAGGCAAAATAAAATAAAAATAAATTAGAAATTTTAATTTGAATAGAACTGAATTTCTGATAATTCATGAACAAATCATCTGTAATTTTCTTGGAAACAATATGGAAGTTGTTTGCCACTGCCCTCTTCTGGGATATTTTTTTTAACTTCCTTCGGGAGAAGGGCGGTATAAAAGTTTAATTAAATAAACTTCTCAGGCTCTAGTTCCTAGTGGCCTGCCAACAACATATTAACCTGATCTAATGCAGCTTCATTTTCTGAAATCAGACAAAAATAGCTAGATATTTTACTCTTGGTGCTTTTGAGATACTGTTTTATTAACTCTCACTCAGACTTACAGTTGTAGCAATAAAAATTATTTTAGCAACACAATTTCAAATGTTATGTATGCACACATACATAAAAAAAATCTACTTGGGAAACATGAGCCTAAGGGAACCCAGATTCTTTGAGTGATTGTAGGATTTAATATTAAGAGATTAAAAGATTTAGAAGTACTAATAAAACATATTTAAATATATAGCTATCTGCATTATATTAACAATACTGAAGAACTTTTAAATTATGTCTAAATTGGCTTAGGCTAACTTTCTCCAATCTCACATATTCCAGTTGTGTTGGGACTGCAGCCTCAGAATTTCTAACCAATAATTTCTATGCTGATTCTAGGAACTAGTCACAACACATATAAAAGCCACCAGTTCAAAGAAAAGCAGCTTAGACATATCTACTACACAACTGTTTTGCAGGTTGTTATTTTTACTGCAAAAACAGGAATAAAGGAAATAAAAATTCCTGGCAGCAATAGTTTGTAAAGGACACCTCAAAACGTCTAATATTACCTAATACCAACCATTTCGCTCACAGAATTATTATATCAAAATTACATAGGAAGCAGAAATGACAAGTTTACCTGACTAGGAAAAGAATGTGTTGCATACAATATAACTAAAACCTTGAATAAAGTTGAAAATATTGTAATGCAGGAAAATACAATCTCAGGATGCTATTAGTAAATTTTTCTATTATGTAGAATGTTCTTACTGTCAGAGCCCAAGTGCCCATAACTTTACATTATTCATTAAAAATTTTCAGCATCTCCATTTTAATAATTTCTTCAGTCAGACATCTTCAAATCAGTTGAATGCTACATTAAATAGCTTCAGTTAACTGAAGAAAGTGCAGGCTTTGTTTATTAGAATTTCCTGTACTTTTTGGGGGAGTGGGAGATGTCCCATGAGGACATGCTTTTCCTCTAAATTGTTGTCAGATAAACAGATTGGATAGAGGCTATACTGAATAAGAATAGTACCTAGGCAGAAGGTTATCTCTGTTGACTGGCAGGCTCTTCCTGCCAGTCAACAGTATAGGAAATGCATTCATCAATCAAATAAGAAATATAAAGGAAAATCTATGATATCAGCAAAGCACTGGGAATGGTGTGTGGTTGAAAAGCTGAAGATAAGCAAGGTAAAGCCTATAGTTGAAAAGTATAAAGAATTAATAACATTTTATTATACTTGTAGTGAATTGTGTGTGTGTTCCTAGTATTAAATGAGTTTAGTATAATAGATTCTGAAGTTGGATATATGGAAATATTTTGGAGGCTTTGTTATCCTGCTTTATGGATATGATGGCATCTAGGAAGTAAAAATACTTTTCGGTTGAGAATATTTATCCACTTTATGCTTGGGCTGAGAACACCAGATTGTGTCAGGGGAAAAGAAGACAGTGTAAACAGGTTACCTATATACATCTGTAATTTCTCTTTTTCTTTATACTTGAAGTAATAGAATACTCTGAAATAAATAACTTCTTCTAAGGCCCTTAGATTCAAAAATATAAATGAAAAAGACATTTTCAAAGATAATTAGAACAGCACCTGTTAGTACAAGGCTACTGTATACTGAGTGGTTAGGATAAAAACCACCTTTTAATACCTCAAACACACACTCCCTTTTATCTTTTTTTAAGATTCTAATGCTTTTCTTTAAAGTATTTGACGCAAGTATGTTTATTTTAAAACATTTAAGAGCAGAAGGTTACAGCCTAAACCTAATCAGAAACTTCAATTTTAATACAGCATATTCTCAAATACATAAAATGCCAGCCCTAATCAGTGTTTACTAAGAATCACATCAATTTAACATTACTATGTAAGTGGAAGGTTGTTAATCAATGGACTGAATGTGTACAATATAATTTTAACGTTATTCAAGTTATTAATAAACTTGAATAAAAACTTATATTGTATATCGAATGCAATTTATGAAAAAATAATAGTTGACACTTCAAATTTCAAAAGTTTTGAAATGTGATTTTGCTGGACAATAAAACTTCACCCCCTTCCAACATTTCTGTTAATGTGCAGGCAAACTGTACCCACGTCATCAATTGGTTAAGACTGATAAAGAAAATAATTGCTTATTTATGGAATACAGGAGCAGACAAAACAAAGAACAAAATCTCTTATTTATTTCACAACCTTTCACAGATCGAATACCCTTATAATAAAGCCATTATAAAATAGGGAAATGACTTAGTCAGAAGAGTAATAGGATGTGGCTTTAAAGCTGTATCAATTCAATGCTTGGGTTAATTAACTGGGCTAATAATGAAAAGCTTAAAAGTAAGGAGAATTCCCTGTGAAATTATTAGATCAGAATTGCTTTGTCAGTGTAGCCCTGAAATTAAGTCTAACGAATTCTAGAAATATTTCTGAAATGCGTTCCAGACACTGAACACATTTACTGTAGTCCAATGCCAAGCTCTCATTTCTTTTCTCGGTAAATGCGACATAGTCAGGCCTAGTATGTAGGCCTCTGTAGTACAGACAGAACCTTTGTTCCATACATCGATGTTTCTTTCTAAAAGCTCTTTAACAAAACTTTCCATTCTCCCCGCCTTAATGTTTTCTTGTTCCTAATGTAAACTTTTTCAAATTCCTGATGTCTTTTAAGCCCACTAGGGAGAACATCAGACCCCCCCCCTCCCAATCCACCGCGACAGGACTGCCCATTAGGAGAAAGGAACAATAAAAGTTGTACAGCAGGCAGCTCGGCCTACAAGACTGGCAAATGCCTCGAGATCAGTTTGAATGTTAACCCGGTACTAGTCGGCAGAAGCTCAAGTTGTCGTGCGGGAAGGAAGGGGGGGGGGAGAGAATGTGAATATCTAAATACGACGCGTTATGCAAACAAACCACAAGCTAGGCTAGTTTCTTCTCGAATATACCAGTAACACAAACCAGCTCTAAAATTACAGGGTGAAAACAATCTGCTCCAGTATTAGGATTCAACACCTAAGGGAATCTATTAACGATCATTCTTCTCTTCCCCCAACCCCACTCCCCCCACAACTACACAATATGATTTCCCCTGTTTTTGGCCCCAAAAGTCAGGTCAGCATTAAGGCAACTGATAATTTAGCTTTTCTTTTTTGAAAAAAAGTGTAATCGTCTGGTTGGGAAGGATTTTTTTCCTTTGCTTCTCTCCTAAGTGTATTCAAGGGGGCAAGAAAAAATAAGTAAGAGAGGGGGCCCCCCGCGGGGGGGGAGATAGAGATTAGCTGAGGACCTGAAGAGAAACGAAGCACAGCGAAATGCAAATCGGATTCAGGATAAACATTAAAGCTGTCCTTTTGTATGCAACAGCCACAAAAAACCATAAAGCCAGTCTTTACTGGGGGGGGGGGCAGCGAGGAGAGCAAAGTAGGAAAAGGGGTTAGGATAGGCCCAAACCGCAGAAAGGAGGCCGGGTCAGTTTTCCGTACTGTTGGAAAAGGGGCCTATAAATTGGGTCTTCAAATTCACCCTTTTAATACATCAGAGCCAGCAGAAGAAAGACAGGAAAAGAAAGGAAGGGAAGGGCTGAATCACGATAAGCTTCACCCTACCGCTTGGCCATTTTAGCAGCTCCATTTCTGCCACCCTGGCTTCCCTTTCGTCACTTCTTTGCTTTGGAGAGGAGGGGGGGGGGCAGACACCTTGACCCTGGGAGTTTTCTCCACCTCGGTATAAAAAGCACCTTCTTTCTGGCCGATTACTTCCTCATACCTGCGTAAGGCCTCGACCCATGAGACAGCCAACTAGTCCTCTACCCTTCTTTCCTTCCCCTCCCCGGCCCAGGATACCCCTCGCCACAAGCCGCCTCTTGTCAGGCTCCGCAAAAACAGTCTCTTCCTCCCACCCATCCCCCACTTCGGCCCTCAGGAAAAAGCAGGCAAGGAAAAGAAGGGACCTTCCATTCCCACACACACACACACAAAGCGTCGCCGAGAAAAATAAGTCGCCGCCGCCCGTGTTGTCTTCTCCCCACTCCTCCCTCCTTCGCACAGTACCTAGTTTGTCCCGACGCGGCCTCCGCAAAAGCGCTCCGTGCCTCCCGGTAGCCCTGGCTCCTTTTCTGTCCTGCCCGGCGCCTCTTCCCTTCAATTATCAGCTGAAGCCGCAGCACCGATCAGTGCGCCGTCTGCCTCCGCTACCGTACCCCTCCAGCGGCGTAGGGGGAGGCCGGGGACTACTTCACCCCCAAAGGGGGCCGGGGGCCCCCCTCTCCCCCCCTCGCCAGCAGCGGGTGTTCTCCTCCTCCCTGCCTCAGCGCTCCCTGCCGCGGAGCCGGCAGCCCCCCTCCTTCTCTTAAAGATCGGCAGCAGTTCTATCCTTCCTGTCCCCCTCCGCTCGTCTCAGACGTTCCTTGGCTGGAAAAGAGGTATCCCTCCGCTGGGGTCGTCACCCCCGGGGTACGTGCAAGCGTTTTCCCCTCAGGGTCGGCGAGATCGCTCCCGTCGCTCCCCTCCGCTTTCCCCCCCAGTCAACGGTGGCGATACCGAGGCCCCTCTTTCCTTCCCGGGGGTGATAAAAAACCTCCGCGACTTCTATCCCTAAAAACTGGTCGTCTCCTTTAAGAGAGGGGGCTGGGCTTCCAGTGACCTTCCATTCGCCCGCCCCTTCCTGGTTGCCAGAGCGACTGGGAGTTGGCGTCCTAAAATGGCGTCTCTCCTGGAAGATACTTTGTTCGAGACGCGCGGACAAGCCCCGGCGCCTAGCAAAGACTTCTACCAAATTATCGTTACTAGGAAGGATGTGAGTATATTCTCTTCCCCCTCCCCCTCCCCCTCATTCTATCGGCCTTCAGAGTTTTGTCTGGAATTTCTCTTGGAGGGTGGTGGGTGACCAAGTATCGAGGGTGAAAGAATAGTGGACGGTGTCCCGACGAAAGGAAAGAAGGAGTGTCCATTACCCTTTATGTATGAGAATACGTTCCTTGCGGGCAAAATAAAAGAAGGAAAGCGAGGGGGGGAGGAGAGAGTCCTCATCTTTTTCCCGACAGTTCCTGATTCAGGGCTGGAATGTAAGTCGATTAATAAGGATGGACTACAGTGCTAATGCTAGCTCCGGCTAACCAAAAAAAAATGCCCAGGTGCAACTAACTATAAGATGATTTTCGCGGATGGGGCCCTCAACTTCTAATGCGGAGATAGGAATAGGCTACACTTCTAAACCGCAGTCGACCATTGTCTGAAATTCTGAAAGTGATAATAAGTGATAGTAAGTAATAACAATAGTGCCTACCGTTCCTGTCCTATTGTTCCCTTCATTATATCAAATTAATATAGTTGATGCATATTTTTTACTTATATATATATATATTTTCTTCAAGATATGTTGTTTTATCTATGACAATTGTGTATACTGTTGTGACAAAAAGAAATAAATAATAATAGCTGGAAAGCAACAATTTCCTTAAATTTGCCCTAATTTCTGATACTTATTTGCCTCAAATAACATATACAGATGTTCAATAGTTAAAGCTATAATAAACTTTTTTTCTAATTAAGCCCTTTGCAATTAGACTTATAAATAGAAGAGAGGCAGAAGCTGACTTGTATATCTTACTTTCTCATTTTCCTGTTTTGTTACATTCATCCCCTATTATACGTGAGTAAGGAAAATTGTTTGAAATTTTGAATATGCCTCTTCAAGAATAGCTAGCTAGAGAAAGGAAGCAGTAGGTATACAATTTTGAAAAATAAATACACTGTATAAATGCTTTAGCTTTTACACTTCTACAAAACTACATGAAAGCAAGATTCTTTGAAAGAGTGGAGTGTGTTATATTTTTTATTCCTAAATAAATATTTTTCAGTGCTAGTGTTTTAGAAACCATGTGCTAAACAAGTCGATGTTATGTCCTCCATCTGCTTTGGATTTTATTCCCATACCCAAACAGCCCAATTAGTAGCAAGGGACTATATCTGTTACAATCTAAAATATCTGAAATGCATAGAAAAGATCAGTATGTAGTAACTATTAGAACCTGAGCTGAATGTTTAAACAGATAAATTAGGTCAAGGATTCAGAAATCAGGTGATTAAGGTAAAATTGCCAGATTAAGCTACTGCACCTGGCACAATTGTAGTTCCTTACAGTTGCTTTTAAGTAAATATAAAAATGTGTTTTTCTGTAACTGAATTGTCACTTTAAAAGAACAGAATAAGATAAATTGCTTAAAAAGTAATTCATTCAACACTAGAACATACCTTAATGATTTCCTAATAGAAGACCTGCTCCCTCAAATTCTTCTTTCCTACCTCAATGAGGTGACAGTGTTTCTAGGAGAGGTGAGCAAAGAATGCCAGGTATGTACATCATGATTATATAATTCCAGCAAAGCTGTTTCACTCAATCAAATAGGTATGTTTATCGGCATCTACAACATAGCAAGATACTGGAGGCAGATGATTAGTGACATCATTTCATACCATGGAAGATATGCCAGTGGCAAACCATTCCTAAATATAACAGTGAATAGACAATATAAAAATATTGATAATATAGTAATGGTTGATGGCATCTTAGGTCTGATGGCACTCAATGTGTTATTAAGAAAGAGCTGAGTATCTTTTGGAATATTAATGAAGTTTACAAAATGTCTACATTAAAGCCTTTGAGATATCTAGTTGCTGAGGTTGCTATACAAAAAAGGAAAATGTGAAGCTGCAAAGACATATTACAATGGGAAAAAATATAAGATGAATCTACATGGGAGAAAGTTCATCTAATGAAGGACAAAATGAATTGACTATGCATTGAACTTTCTGGCATCATTGCATTGAAACTGACTGGAATTGGAAATTTTCAATCAAAAGATCATACTCTTTATTACTAAAAATATCAAAAACCAAGAAGAAGCAGGGTTTCTTTCATAACCAGGAAAGCTAAAACAAAGACTGTACTTAAAAACAATACAATCAGTGATTGAATAGTATCAATTATACTCCACAGGCAACCATTTATTATGATGCTTATCCGAGTTTATGCTCCAACTACTGATGCGGAAGAAGAGGGGGTTAATCTGAAGTTGACAAAATATGTAAGCAAGATGTGCTGCTTGTATTTGGAGACTGGAATACCAAAGTTGGGAATATTACAAGGAAAATGTAATTCATCTGTATGGTTTAAGAAATTGAAATGAAGCAGATCAATTTACCAATTTCTGCCAATCCAGTCACTTCTTTATTGCTTACACTATGTTCCAACAGCCATATCAATAACTATATACATGAATATCACCAGATGGTGATTGACTATATTATTAGCACAAGGAGGTGGAAGAGCTTAATTATAATAGCAAAGACCACGGCTGACTGGAATAGATCACAAACAACTCATCTGCAAATTCAAAGTCAAGCTAAAATGGGAGAAGAAAGCCAACCAGTTCCCTGATATGATTTTTAGTGCATACCCATCATTTTTCAGAAAAACATCAGAAGAGATTGGCCAAATTTTATTGAACCAATCTGTTCTCACTCCATAGTTTTGCTCTCTGGCTAGGTTTATAAATGACACCAATCAATGGTTTGTTTAATCATTGTTGGGTTGTCCTTAAATGCTGAATCTTATGGCGATTTAAGATTTCCAAATAAATCCAGTTAAGTATAGTATATATCATTTTAAAAAAATCTTTAAAAACTTTTTTCTAAGAAGGATCATCTTTTGAATGATCCAAAGCTATTATTCTAAATGTTTACTTTAGCTAACTTTTTAAACATTTCTATATCTTTTCCAAGAAATATTGTGGGGAAAAATCATTCAGCAATTACTTTAATAAGTGTATTTATGTAAATCAGAAAAAGGGAATATTCTTTATATAAGGAATAACGATTAAAAATCATTTCATATTTCTGTATGTGATACAGCTATTTACTTTTGTCAAAAACAGTCTTTCTGCCACTCTTTTTTTTAAATTAGTAACAATTATAGATGTAATTGTTCTAGTCTATTCCATAACAAGCCAAGTAACTCATCTTCCAGTTCCTCAAAACTGCTCTGTTTTGAAAGCATAGAAGAGGAAGTAAAGAGTAAAATTGCAATTCACCTTGCAGTCATTATTTACAGTTTCATGGAAAAATGCTTATTTCTTCTCTAAGAATCAGAGGCAATGTGTGTGTAGCCTGTATTTCATAACATGCTAAGATTTAGGTCTCTTAGTTCCTGTTGTGCCACGCAAAGTATTCACAGATTTTCTGTTTTTAAAAAAAACCTTTCCTGATATAAGTAATGACAGATGCAATTATATTCTTACTTCATTTCCTGGGGGAAAAACAGCAAAGAAGAAAACAAAAATCATTTGCAGGAATTGGAGGTTGCTGTGTTGTAACAAAGCAGTCCCATGTTTTTTAGTTTGGGAATATATTTGGATTATTAAGAAAATATATACTTTCTTATATGCTATATATATGTGTGTGTATCAACACAATAACAAGTAAGTTAAATTCAAACCTAAACAGATTCATTACAATGCCATCTTTTTGCCAATGCATAGTACAAGTTTCTTGTATCTGACATTTGTATCTGTATTTGAGTTAGGTTAAGATCAGATGGCTTGTTATTTGGCAGTAGAAGGTACAATTATAGTTACAAACAAAATTTTGTACATTACAGCATTTCTGCATTACAGCAGTTGTATATGTGCTGTAATATCTGATTCTCAATCCATACAATTGTGAGTGTTTGCATTTTTGATAGTACTATATACCAAGTACTATCAATTTCTATTATCCATGTCTTAAAAGTAATATTTTTTTAAAGGTCAATAAATGGATGAAAAAGAAATAACAAAATATTTTTCAAAAGTCTAACATATTTGTGATACATTTAATCATTACTAAATATATGGTTGTAATACTACACTTCAATAAGGGCTTTTTTATTTGAATACATCTTGTCAATAAACTGAATATAAAAGCAGAATCACATCTGGAGTTTTTTTTCTTCCTCTGCTTCTTAAGGACTTATTTACTAGGCAATCTTGATTGGTTCTTTATATAATGTTTGACTAATATTGATTAAAATATTGATGTAGCCAAATAGCACTATGAAAAACAGATATATATAATAAACAGAAATCCTGATTTGACAATATACTACTGAATGAAGAGGGTAAAACTGTATAACAGCAGACAATGCATATTACATCAATGCAGCATTCCACAGACCAATGAGATTAGCAGAACTGTATGATAGCACATGATCCATACATTATCTTGAACCTATTTCTATGGCATTTCTGTCCATCTTTAAGAAATACCCTTATTTCTGAAGTGTATCAGTATAATTATTTTATCTTGTGTTCTATAATAAAGTGCTTGATGTACCTTCTCTATCCATTCAGTAGCAAAGAAAGGTAAAATCTTTAGTAAGGAAGTATTATTAGTATTCTTTCACATTATTTCTTATATGGTGCTTTTCAAAATACAAGTAGTTTCTATGCAATTAATTCTTTGTATGGTGTTTTTAAGCTCAAATTTCCTAAACAGAATATGAAAAGCTACTTTTAATATTGAACTCCCCCAAAATATTTTATCAGCATTTGAAATCTGTTGGTCAAATTAAAATTAGACAATCCCAGGTCCACAATATGTATCCAATAGCTGTGGAATCTGGGCCTCTGAGATATTCATCCTGACATCATATGAAGCGTTCTCTTTTTTGGTGCAAGCACCTCAGTGGTGGGATTCAAATTTTTTTACTACCAGTTCTGTGGGCGTGGCGTGGCTTGGTAGTCGTGGCTTGGTAGGCATGGCAGGGGCAGGAAAAATCTCCATTCCCTCCCCACTCCAGGGGAAAGTTACTGCAAAATCCACATTTCTTCCCAATCAGCTGGGACTTGGGAGGCAGAGAATAAATGGTGGTATTTACCGGTTCTCCCAACTACTCAAAATTTCTGCTACCGGTTCTCCCGAACTGGTCAGAACCTGCTGAATACCACCTCTGAAGCACTTCCATAGCTAAATTAATCCTATATTTGTGTGACTGGGTTACAAATAACCCAATCATATTTTGGCTCAATGGAAATCCGTGGTTATTTTGTGGTTTATTGTATTATGTGAATTAGAAAATTGGATCATTAATAAACAAACCATTGGTAAATGTGATTTGCAAACATAGTTATTTCTGCAATAGTATCTAAGATTACTAGTAAAGAAGTTATGTGTTTTCCCAGAAGGAAGCCAGTTAGAGACTTTACATTACAATATATTTATTAATGTCCATCCTGAATTATTTTACATAAATATTAATGTTCTGAGTGTCCCACTTAATGTGCAGGTTCTGCTTTTTGCATGGATTTGCCTTGTTTTTGCAGTGAAGCTTATCAATACATGATACAATGGAACAAGAAATGTTCAGTAAACTTGCCATACAGCCTGATGCTGATTAGGACTGAGAGAAATGGCTGGTCCCAAATCATCTTTGCCTAATCTCAGCCTCCCCATTCCCAGTCCACCTCCTTAATCACTATACCAGCTATCTAAATAATTTCTCTAAATACTTGTCACTATTCTCCATTCATAGGTGATTTTCAGGTGGTGGAAAATTTCTCTTCGGAGTGAATTCCGTGAAGCAAGGCCTGGAGAACTCAAAGAATCTCATGAAGATTTCTTGGATGATCCCTCCCTCCAAAGTAGAATACTATGAATTTAGTCATAGCTCGATGAGTGTACTAGTCTGAAGAAAATGCATATCTGAAGAAAATGTGATAAGTCCTATCTTTAACAATTATATATAAACTAGACTTTCCAGTAATAGAACACTTTTATTTTTATGACAAATGTGAAGGCATAATATGGTGCTAATAATTTGATGTCTTTTTAAAAAGAACACTTTTTAAAAAGTGTTAAAATTTGGGATTAAATATCCGTTATTTGTGGCATAGAAAATAATCTATGGATTCCCTTTCAGCCATTTACAACATTATTCTTATTCAGCCATTTACAACATTATATGAAAATGCAGTAATATTCACTAACATGTGGAAGAACAAATCTACTTTTGAAGGGTCTCAGTGTTCTTTAAAATTCTTATTGACTGATGGTGACAGTTCCCTTATGTCATTCTCTTTAAAAAGCTTAATTAAAAAATAATATATCCTTGCAATGGTGGTAGAATTTGTAGTTTACTACAGTATAGGGCTTTAAATTTGATTTTAAAAAGTTGCTTTAGTGTGTGCTGTGTGCAAACACCTATCTGCAACTTTTTGAAACAATCCCATCTTTTCCAAGAATTGCAATCCCAAGAAAAATCTCATCTGTTTGAGTTGCAATCTTCATATCCACATACTCCAAAGCCATTTTTGGGATGAAAGCTGAAGTGCTGCATATTCCTCCTAATCTATCCTCCTCCAAAATATGAATTTGTATTCCCTAAAATACACTTGAAATGTGTTACATCTCATTTACTACAGTTGGTAAAAATTTGCATAAAATTTAGATGAATCAGAGGTGTTTTGGAAAATTAGATCTATTATTCAGGAAGCTTGGTGAATTTTCCCCAATCATGAACTAAATAATAGAAGAAAAATATTATTTGTTTGTTTATTATTACTTTAGCAGTCCGTTTCAACAAGTGAACTGGCTTAAACTCTAACCACAACCTGGACATTACTGTATACAGTAAGCAAGCAACAAAATAAACAAGTGCATAAATAATTACAATATAATAATATGAATTTATGTAATATTATTACAGTGTATATTTCATCCCTATGCTTTCAAAAAGTAATATTTCAATTCACATTATATGCAGCAACTTAGACTTCAATATTCTGTTTTAAACAACATTATATGAGAAATATATAAACGATATTAGTTATTTTCTTGATTTTGGACAAAGTTAAGTCTCTTTTGGTCATACCTCAGTCACACTCCAATTTTCATAATATCAATGTGGATTTCAAAATAAAAAGGGATTTGTCATTTTACCCAATGAGCTACTTTATATAGCAGGGGTCTCCAAACTTGGCAACTTTAAGACTTGAGGACTTCAACTCCCAGCTGCGAGTTGAAGTCCTCAAGTCTTAAAGTTGGCAAGTTTGGAGACCCCTGGTATATAGTGAAAAGTCAGCTTTTCAAGCTTAGGCAACAATATTGGTAATTCTGCAGACCTTATATGTAGACAAAAATGTAGTGACAGAATTCAGTGAACAGCCTCAAGGCCTTTATTATTTTTTTTCCAAGAAGGCAGACACTATGTAACTACAATTGGATTAAAGTAAAAGAAGATGGAGAGAGATTCTGAAGGGCTAATTCCAAAAAGATGCTAGTAGGCAAATACAACATTAGTCATTTTTAAGCAATCCTTGCTTGGTTCCATTGTAATGTCGGGAGGCATTCACAAACATACAGTCATAAAAAATTGTTTCAATCTTAAGAAAAGATAAAGTAAAATTAAATTTGTCAAACCATTGTATGTCAGTCATCGTGTGAGGTATTGCTTATAGCAAAATGCTTATGGAATAAACATTTTAAATAGTGGAGAACTGATAATAAAATGAACATCAGCCATGAAAAAAAAATCAAATGTAATACTAATAATGCAGTTTTCCAATTTATGCAGAGTATTGCCATGCTATTTAAAATAAAATCTGTCATAAATATTATTTTATTGTGCATATTGTAATCAATACTACTTAAACATTTGCAATATGTGTATATTATTTTGAGTAATCTGTAAGTAAATTACATTTATCAAATCAGTGCTGAACAGTTTAAGTTACAGAGCCCCATATGACCACAACTGCTAAAATTATCAACATATTTTCTTATTTGAACAAAAAACAAGAATAAAAAACAAAAAATAAGCTCTACTGTAATTTTAACAGTTTTAAAAATAATGGAACTTTCTGTTCCATTCAAAGCAATAGAAAAAACCCTTTTACTCCATGATACTAAGATCAGCCTCCAGGAGGTGCCATATTAAGCCTTCTTTTACAGCCAGTTATCATTCATTATCTTTCATCCTGTGACCGTCATTTTCATTATTCTCACCATCCTGCAATTTCAGGATTTGCATTTGCTTTTTCTGGCAGGCCAATGGAAGCATTATCTCTGTATGCAGACACATAAAAAGCAGCCAAGGATGGACTCTGGGTCAAATATTTCAAGAGAAAAGGCTGTTCTAACGCTTTAAGACAAACGTTTCATTTGTGCAATGCATATTATAATATGTCCTTTTCAAATGTTTTATACATCCCTAGTAGAGAACAGTAAAGAAGAATCACTATTGTTACATGGTGGCTTTCTCCATCTTGTGAGAATTATGGAATTAATCATCCCAACTCATTTCAGGATGAGGTTGAAGAAGTCTGTTATAACACTGAATATCTCAAACGAGTTCAACAACTCAAGGATCAGTAGGCTTTCAACAATGGTTCCATAAGTACTGTCTAAATTATAAACAATAAACCTGTTTAATATCTGTTAGTCCTATTTAAATTTCTCTGACTTAATTGTATTTTCTAAAATTGCAGTTCAAATAGCCATTGTGTTTGGAGCAAGCACTCTGGAGCATATCTTCAATCTGTGCAGAGGTGATTTTGATTTCCTGGTGCGACTGCCAGATACATTGCTTCTGTACATCATGTCTTATTTGGATCTTGAAGACATTGCAAGGCTTTCCCAAGTATCACACAGATTGGAAACGGTAAAAATGAACTTGAAATGTGTGAGCTTTTAGTTCTACTTCTGCATAAATACCACATTTCTAAAGATTTATGGTACTTTGATTTCTCTATTAAAGTCTTGCAGTAATACCTCAAATTGCTAAGCTAATTGTAGAAGGCTGTCCTCTGTAAAATGTGTATAGTATCAATATTCTTTTCCCTTTTTTTTTTTTTGAATAGCTAATATTTATATTTGCATAAGCATAAGGGACTTAATGTGAGTAGCTATACTATTCAAAATCCATCCAATAAACCGACTTCATGTTTGGTTAGTATTTTGATAAGACACCAACAGAACTGCCAGGGTTGTAGACTAGATTGAGAAGTTGAAAAGCATCCTGGAAGAGGAAATGGCAGTGCCCTTTTATAGGAAGGCACTAGGATGTTGAGCTTGTTGATTGAAAGGTCGGCAGCTCAGCGGTTCGAATCCCTAGTGCTGCTGTGTAACGGGGTGAGCTCCTATTACTTGTCCCAGCTTCTGCCAACCTAGCAGTTTCGAAAGCACGTAAAAATGCAAGTAGAAAAAATAGGGATCACCTTTGGTAAGAAGGTAACAGCGTTCTGTGCGCCTTTGGTGTTGAGTCATGCCGGCCACATGACCATGGAGACGTCTTTGGACAGTGCTGGCTCTTCGGCTTTGAAATGGAGATGAGCACCGCCCCCTAGAGTCGGCAACAACTAGCATGTATATGCGAGGGGAACCTTTACCTTTACCTTTAGAAGTCAACTGCTATTCAAGGGGACTGTACTTTTAAAATTGGATTGCATAGCTCACTGCTTTTTTCCCGATATTATATATAACCATTTGGTTTGACAAATGTAACTTTGTTACACCGTCATAAGATATTATTATTAATAATATATTGTACATCTGCATTTCATCTGGCAAGTTAACCAGGGATGATTTGCATCCCTCGTTATTATAACAAAGTGCTTTGCAATTTCTATTGTCTCCAAATTTTAAAATTATTAAAATGCCAGTAGAGGGAGCTTAAACCAAATACAAATGGAAAGTAATGGAGTTCCATTTTTAACAGAGTTTAATTTTGATTATAAGTATGGTTTATTACTTTTTTTAAAAAAAATTCTAAGAAATTCGAATATTGACAAGGTTTAAGAAAAAAGGTTTTACAAGTAATGCTTCATTTATCTATCAAACACCACTAAGTCTTAAAGTTTAGCCCTAGGTAAACAGATATAGGACTTATATAAATTTTTCAGATCTTATTTTTTATCATTATTTGATATACATAAGTGATTAGAGATCAGATATGTAGTATCAGAGTGTTGCAACTCCTTTATGTGACATAAAGAGTAATTTGATAATTTTCTTTTTTAAAACAGGTTATCTAAGGTTCGTATAAAAAGGCAAATCAAAGTTATCTAATCTATGATACAAACAATCACAGTTAAACTTGCCATTCTGCTTTTATTTTCTGCATAAAAATATATGCTTATGCTTGATGATCCAATTAAAGTAGAAAAATTTACGTTCAAGTAAATTGTTGGATGTTTTATATTGTAATTTCTGGTAGCATATATAGTTTCTCAATAGTTGGCTCAGTCCGCCAAACTCCAAATTCAACTAAGGAATTTTTGAACATTTTTGAATCTCCATTGTTCATGACTATTGCTCATACTCCATGGGATAGAAATCTAATAATATATTAAAGGCCACAGATTTATGTTCTTGTCTAATTCCTGTTTTTTCTCTATAAGAGCAGCCCAGGTCAACCAGTTGTTAGAGTTTTTATTATTTTTATTACCATAAAATCTTGAAATCAGGAAGAGTTTGGAAATTTTTTTTATTTCAAGGTTGCTGGCACACACTTGCAAAGCTGAAATATTTACTACAGTTAAAACAGATAACAGCAAACAGGAATGTAACTCAAATGCCTAGTAAAATGCATTTGCCTGAAAAAAGCTGGTACAGTCCAAGATGTAACAGCATCATCCAAATATGTTTTAAGAGTCAGAGAAAGCCAAATGAGGTAGTCAACCAAAGGGACAAAAGCAAGAGAGTTAGAAAGCCAAATTGTTATCTCCAGCAAAAATCTACAATGAAAGAAACTACCTACATCTGTCTGCTAACAGTTGGCTGCAACCACTCATCCTCCCACCCTTTGTTTAGTAAGGAGTCTCATTGAGGAGAATTGCTCTGCTTGCCTCTGTAGATATCTAAACCTAGAGCTTGGGTCTGTGACTTGTCATCAGACTGTTTTACTGGGAGAGGAGAATCCTGTGGTTGATCAGCCTCACATGAATCCTGACTTATTGGGTCCTGAGGCTAACAATCCTGAAGCACAGGCCCAGCTGGAGCAACATCACCAGATTCAAAATGGATGGTTGTAATAAGTAACTGAAATAAAGGATGTTTCCTAAGTAGTATTTGAATTATTTTTAAAATGTAGAATTGATACTCAAGGTGATACTATAAATTATGGATATAAACATTATTATGCAGTTGTCTCTTTCATTTGTAGAAAAACTTGCAAATACTGGAGCTCAAATAGCCCAGTGGAATCAGATCCTAATATTTATTTGCTTTTAATAAAATACATTTATTTTTATCTGCTCATACTTTTTGTTTTACAAATAGATATGCAACTCTGACAAACTATGGGAAATGATTGTGCAAGATTTATTGGGCACCATCACTCCAGAAATGAAGTCCCTGGCACAAGAAATTGGATGGAAGCAATTCTTCTTCACTAACAAGCTTCAACTGCAATTAAAACTCCGAAGAAGGAGAAATAAGTCAGCGGGTTCTTCTGGAAGTCAGCCTGATTAGATGAGTATTTTTCCTAATTAAACATTTTGAAAAGTGTGGATTTATATATATATATATATATATATATATATAGTGTAAGCTGAACATCTTGTTTAGCTTTTTAGAAAAAAAATCTGGTCACAAGATTTGAATAAAGATAAAGGTTGCCTTTAAATAGGCTATTAGAGATGCCTGATAAAATCTTTGTTATATTATTCCATACATTTTCATTTAATTTTTCATTTAAATTGCATTTTGTTCTCTATTTGTTTTCAGTAAATTTATTTAAATAGTTCACATTTTATGTCTTTTGGTGTTTGTTTTTTTGCTTTATTCGGATTTTATTTGATGTCCAGCAGATGGCAGCCACCTTTTATTTTGTATCACTGTTATCAGCTGTGATTACTAATATGTATGTACAGTATGGATACATAGAGAAAGCCACTGTTGTTCTTTTCATACAATACCTGAAATGACACAATGGGTATAGCATTCTAAGAAAATAAAATGAGAACTTCCAGGAAATGGCAAATATAATCAGCTGCTATTATCAAAGAAAGTTAAGCATCCCCCGCTTTCCAAATTAATGTCAAATAGTAAGACTGGGATAATGAAAATTCATTAATTCTTGGTTTCATTTGCTATAAAGTTGTTACGTACTTTTCTTTTAATCAAATTACTAATATTTCTCTCCCACAATTTCATTGACAGAGCAAACATTTCTTTATCAGGCTTTAGTTCTAAAGTTCTCAGAAAGATCTATCCCTAAAAAAAATTAGGGGGAGGAGTCTTACATCCTATGCTTACAAAATAATTTTTCCTGATGAGTATTTCTACAAAACCTTAGTAGCATTAAATTTACCAAGAAATGTATTTGCCAGGCAAGTGTGTTAATTTCCTGCCATATGACAGTCATTACAAATTTCCAGCATACTGAATCCCTTGTTCTTTCATAAATGTATTAAAATGTGTAATGTTTTTTCTGTAGTGTTAAAATGCTGATTCATTCTGAGTAGCTCAAGAATAAGAATATTCTATAATAGTTTTGTTTGATACATTAATTTAAAATGGCTAAGAGGACCAGATCCACAACAAAATAACCTTTTCTTCTTGAGAATGCTGCTATGTTATTTACCACAGACTGAATGATAAAGCAATGTTGTTCATAAGGACCCTGATTATTTGCATTATAAAGGGTCTTTTTGTTACCTAACATAATTTTCTAGAAAATGTTTATAAAGATGGAGCCATTAATCTTATAATAGGAAAATAGTTTTTCTACTTTGAAGAAATAAAAATACAGCTAAATGATCTGAAACAATGCAAACATGACTATTTTCTACCTTAACAACTTCAAAAAACATTATACCTAATTTTTTCCTATTGATGTACATGCTTGGTGTTGTAGTTTTAAAATAATTATAGTTTCAAGACTTGAATTATTTATACAGAAACAAATGTGTGTGGATTTCCTTCAGTAACTTTTTGTTTTCTATTCCATTAATTATATGTGCCAATATTTTAGTTAGCGTATTTGCTACTGATATGCCTGTCCTTAATAAAATATCCCATTTGGAAGTTTCTAAGTACTTGACTTTATGTATGGAAGAAAAATAATTCACCTTTTTATTATAAATATCTAGATAAAATCCTTATAGGCAAAATTAAATAATACTGTGAAATATAGTTTAATGTTCAGTTTAATTTTATAAAAATGTACAGAATAACAGAGTTGGAAGCAGTGGTAGTATTCATTTACCTTCCCTACCGGTTCGCAAATGTGAGCGCGAGCAGCTTGGTCTAGTGGTTAAGGCAACAGGGTAAAAAGCAAGAAATGTGAGTTCGAATCCTGCCTTAGGCATAAAAGCCAACTGGGTGACCCTGGGCCTCTTTCTCACCTCACAGGATTGTTGTGGGGAAAATAGGAGGAAGAAGGTGTGTTGGATATACTTGCCGTTGATGCATTTAAAAAAAAATAATAGATGTGGGCTACAAATAAAGATGAATAAATTAATAGAGGGGGAATCTTTAAGCATTATTCTTCAGGATAGTCTATACACTCTTAAAATGATTCAAATATTTAATTCAAATAATTTGCAGGGCTTGGTGCTATAAAATGTGGTGAAAAATAGATCCGAGTCCCTGTTCTGAGGAAATATAGTAGCCCAAATTATCCAAAGCAAATAGATTTGATCAGATTTGAACACTCTTAAGTGTTCCCCTTCTCATTCTTGGTATCAGTGAAGTTGCTTTAGGAAGAATGATTTTTTTTTCCAGGCATAGATGGTGGTGAGACAGAGGTTATAGAGTACATACTGATAACATTCTGGGTTGTAAACAAAGTATTTGCCTGCTTATTCTATGAGCTAAAAATAGAAGAGATATGAAAGTTACAGTGTGGAGGGGGAAAGACATCTGACTTGGCTTTTGAGTTCATCCTTAAGAAATTTGTAATTGTCCCAGATTCTTGTGATCAATCTTGGCTCTTACTCTATTTTATTTATTCCAGAAAGGCCTCCTTTATGGCAAAAACTTTTCATTAAAAATTAGTAATTCTTCTCAGCTGGCAAAAGTTATCCAGACAAAAATATTTAAAGAAACAGGTTGCCCACAGCATAGACTGTAAAACCATTGCTTCCGGAGTAAAAACTGAGGCATCCTTTTTAATAACTAAGGGAGGGAGAGATTTGGGTGGCAGAAGTGGGTTGGGAGGAAGGCTTGCTGAGTGCCAGGATCTCAGTTAAAAGTTCATCAACTCTATGAGTGGCATAGCTAAAATGGTAAAATTTGGAATAAACTTACAAAAGAAGTTAGCAAGCCCAGAAAACACTGGAAGTTTAAAAAAGTAAAGACAGTGGTCCTGAGATAGGAGAGCCTTCATGAGAGGATTCATTTGCATACCTTTTCAGGAAATACCATATCTAAAGTAAGCCAATTTTTTTTCAAGTAAGCACTCAAGTTGTGTTAGCAGTAATTTTGAAGTCTGTGTGCAAAACACTCATCTAATTTTTCAGAATAAATTAACAGGTTAAATATAGGTATTTGTCCAAAAGGAAGAGAGTGATTCATAAGTCGCGTGAAGACTGCAGGAAAATTGGCCAAATGGAGTTCCATTACAATATACTGAAACTTGTAATTGGCATCAAATATTGTTAAATGTTTATGCCCGGCCTCTTTCATATGTTAGGATATAAAGTCTCCTAAATAAAATTTGGTTAAAAATGTATGTTTTGTCCATCTTTTTTAAAAGTCCAAAAATAAGTAAAAGAAGGTAACAGTTCCAGATCCAAAACTATGAACCACATGAAGAGATATTTCTTTTTTTCATTAAAACAAAAAAGACAGAGCTCCTGGTGAACAAAATCCATTTAATTGCTTATTTTACAATATTTCTAAATCACTCTTATGGTTTACATTCAAGATAGCGAAAAAGAAAACAGGATAAAACAAATAATAATAAAAAGTAATGATAGCCATGCATTCCGTTTACAATTTGTCACCAATAAATTCATTTAGGCACACCAATTGAGTTCCAGATATTTTGCTCAGTTCTTAGTTCTAATAACAATTATAGTTTTAAGAAAACCACTGAGTGAGTAAATTCTGTTTTTTTTTTCCCACTTCACAGAACGTTTGTGTGGTCAACATATCAGGTAGTTAAAAATAACTTGAATGGAGTCTAACTGATGGAGTGATTCAGATCTTGAAATCCATGAATCTAACATAACTGAAAATCAAACATAATGCTTTCTTGGTCCCAATGAATGCACACATTATGAATCTGAAGTGAAGCCATTGCCAAGACAATAGAAAAATGCATCAGGTTGTCAAATTAAGATAAATAAGTTCTTGATAATGATAGAAAGACTCTGTGCACTCAGAAACTGAGCCAGACATTAAGAGCTTGTCACTGATATTTCCATCCACATTCAGAATTTATTATGCTGAGAAGGCAAGGCATAGTAGTGTGTGATTGCAGAGATGATAAAATTGCCCATAGTACTAGAATATATTGGAGAACATAGTTATATTGCATAAGGAACTTAAGTCTTAAGAGTGACACAAAGGACCATTCATCATACCCATCATTCCAAAGGTGCTTTTCAAAAAGCAATTGGATTTTCTTGATTTTTTTCCCTTGGAAACATTTCACTTCTCATCCAAGAAGCTTCTTTAGTTTGAAGAAGAGAGAAACTGAATAAATTTCTTGGGTGAGAAGCAAAACATCTTTAAGGGGGAAAAAACCCAAGAAAGTCTAGGTACTATAAAAAACACCTTTGGGACAATCATGATCCGGATGATTAAGAATCTCCATAGAAACAAAGGGCCAAATGTTGATATTTATGGTCAAAAGCATGGACCCTTCATAATTTTTTAGAAATCCTCAGTTCTGACAAACTTGTTTTAACCAGCCCAAATCTGAAGTATGTACAGAATCTGTTTGCAAAGTATCTCTCTTCTCCATAATTATAGAACTTAGTTGTTACACCAGGAAGAAGAGATCAAGCAAGATGTTCCTGAGCAAAATGGCTCAATTCTTAACAATACAAGCATCTTTTGCATGCCAGTATTGTTTTTCTTTTACAGAAAGATTCTTCCTGCTAGCTCCCAACTGCCATTAGAATATTGTGATGAGCAAGAAAAGAAAACATGACAAGAGAAAGGTGAGATTTTCCTTTTTCACAGAAGCATTGCCATGATTCTTTGAGTTTTCTGTTTTCAAATTTAGCATTAGTTTAATATAGACAGGATCCCTGAGATTCCCTGCCCAGTGAACTCATCCTATAACTCATCAGCTAAGCCCTCTTTAAACGGGTGGTTTAATACCTTTACATTCCAGTCCAAATCTTGACCTAATATTTGAAAGTCTTCCATATATGCACTCATCAAGCATTTAACTTGTCACAGGCAGTTGATTTTATGGTTGGCTGTCATCAGTTTAGCAGAATTATCAAAAACACTCTTCAAACACATTACAAAATTATCATCATTAACCATATCTAGGCTATTTTGAATCAGAAGGGATAGGAAGTTTTATACAGCCATCCATTATTCAATATTATTATAAATCTTATGAAGAACTGATCTGTAGTAATTTCTCCACAGGTTTTTTAAAAGTGTACTTCACACTGAGCATGAAAGATATTTTTTGCCCACATTCCCATCATATTTGCCAGGCAAAATGAGGGAACAGCGGAGAACTGTAATTGTAGCAGCTATTATTGCAACAACAGTTCCTAAGGCAATTGGAAATTGCACTAGGATTACTGGTGGGTTGCACTATGGTAAATTCTGGTCCATTAACAGCTGGTTCATTGAATGGACTGATCTTTCTAGGTTGCCATTTGATACTGATATTGGAGCAAAGCATTAAAATTTAACCCATGGTAAACAGGAGAGCAAAAGGGGATAAATAACCATGGTCTTGGCCTAGAAAATCCGAACTGGTCATTCTTTCAGTGGATCAGAAATAAGGAGAAGTATCAGGTATATCTGCTTTGGCCACTTGCAATAACCTTTGCAGTCTCAAAGGAATCTGTACTTGATATCTTATTATAGCAGCAAGCAATTGCAGAAAGATGAAAATTCATTCTATCAAACTAGGAACCTGACACTATTTCTTTCTTTCTCCTACTTATTATTTTTTTGGGGGGTGGGGTGGGGGTTAACAAAGGATTATTTGCAGACTTTTTCTCATACTGGCCCTTTAATGGCAAATGATCACTCCATACCCAAGCTCATTGTTTCCTGCTTTTTACCTCCAACTTCATAAAAATTAATGTTCAGTTATTGATTGACATGCACCTTAGTATAAGGGTTGATATGTCAGTTTTGTTTAACACTGTTAGCTCCATCAGATATATAATTTGATACTTCCTTCAGAAATGCAAGATTTCTTCCATAAAAACATGAATTGAATGGTTCTAAACACTTCCATTTTCTATTTTTTTTCCTGATGGTGGCTTTTCCTTGTCTATATAAGGCTGAATGAGCAAAGTAAGTATTCCCACCATATAAAGGAAGCCACATATGTAGAAAGAAAAGTCATATTTTTGTGTGAGATCATAAATCCATCCTAGAAAATAAAAAGAATGCAGTCAATAGGGTACCATTAACAATAATCAAGAACATAGAGCATAAACCATTACTTTTCCTATTAATACAATATTATTCATTGACATAATTCTATGTCTCCTTTTTTTTCATCTGTAATGAGATTGTCATACATTACATTAATTTTGCCATTCTCTCAAATCAGTCTTTTCTCCTTTATTGTCTTAAACCTGCAACAGTAGTGGGATGCTAGTCTGTTTCTTCAAATTTATATTTTAAATACACTTTTTCTATAAAACGTTTGAAACATCTACTTAGATCAAGAGGTCGGCAACTTTGCTGTGATTAGTAGACTTATTTATTGCCTCCATGGGTTTCAGGAGCCATGACATTGACCCATCCAGTTCCCATTCTTTCAAGGGTGATTGCGGTAAGGGATTCACCTGGGGTTTATTTTTATTTGCACAAAAGTAAACCAAATTATGCCACCCAAAAGTGCTGTTTGCCAATAAATGTTTTGCAAAAAATGGGTCAAGGAGGCATATTTTGCACAGAGGTGTGCAAATCTAGGTTTAAATCCTACTTTTCACTAAACATGTGCATGTGATTAAAATATATGTATTCCTGTTTGCTTCTCTTTTCAGTTTCTTTACTTTTCTCTGCTCCTTTGTATTTATTAAAATTGCAGAATCCTGATTGGAAGAAACCATTTCAGCCATGCATTTCAAACTCCTGCTCTATAGCAGCATCCACATTAAAGTATTCCGATAGATATCCAGCCTCAACATGAATTTATCCAATAAGTCCACTATCCCTCAAGATAGTAGAGTCTATTGTTAAAATGCTCTTAGTATTAGAATTCCCTTCTCCCAAAAAATTCAATAAGAATCTGACTTCCTGAAAGTCCATTACTGTCATTCCTGCATTCTGAGATAACTATATCATACTAATTATTATAAATAAAAACAATAACAATGATGTAGAAGTACTACAAGTTAATAAATAAATATTTCTATAAAGGACATGGCTAAAACCTGTCTCTTCTTGGTTTATTTTGCTGGTGTTTTGTAGAAAATGAACAATATCTGTTGATTTTCAACCGTTAGTATCAAGGCTGTGCAAAACATTCAAATGAGATTTTTATAATTGGCAGGCATGCTAACAAAGCAGTTGCTATGTCTTTTCTTCCTAAAGAAGCAAAGTAATTGAGCATGTAAATATAGGTAGAGATAAGTTGTGATGGCGCAGTGATTAGAATGCTGCGTTGCAGGCTGACTCTGCCCAAAACCAGGAGTTCGATCCTGACCAGCTCAAGGTTGATCCAGCCTTTCATTCTTTGGAGGTCAGTAAAATGAGACTCAGATTGTTGGGGGCAATAAGCTGATATTTGTAAATTGGGCAGAGAAGGCTATATAGCTATGGTGCAGTACAAGTCCAAGTGCTATTGCTATTGATACCATGTACGTCAAATAAAATGTTACATTTACCTGCAAATGGTGGTCCCAAGAGTGCTGATATCCCATTGGCGCAAATGATGATTCCATAGGCATTTGCAAGATGCTTAATCCCTACTAGATCTTCAGTGACAACAGGCATAAGTGAAAAATATCCACTGGAAAATCCTATTAGGGCACAAACCACTGCTAGGCTAGCAAATGTATGCATTAATGGCAAAATAAAAATGCAAGAGACAAGAGTAAAATTAGCTGCCATGAAGACATTCCAAACACTGATGCAAGGCAAATCAGAGATTATACCAAGGATGACCTTCCCCAAAATGTGAACAATTGCAATAATTGAAGTCAAAGGAAAGATGTCATTCTGTGCTGATAACCTGTACTGTTTCACTATTTCGGGGAGATGGATGAAAGGGATCACAAAAGTGCTATAGGCAAATAAAGCCCAAAATACAAACGCTGCAAATGTTCTGTTGGTGAAGAGAGAAGCAGTCCCAAAGTAACTAGAATACCAGGTCCTGAAACCTTTCTGGCTTGTGACTGTCAACTGGCCTACTCGCTTTAGAATACCGAGAGTATAGATTTCCTTTTGGTCTCTGATTCCATCTTTATTTTCCACGGCTGAAATTTTGGCAATGGTTTCTTTTGTGCCCTGTCCTCCCTTTGCCTCTTTCTTCGCTTCCCTTAAAACACAATTAGATGTTAGCACTTCGGCAGAGCAGGAGAGAACTTTTGTTGGACTATTGCTTTGACTCTTGTTTCCATCCTTGCTTTGCTCAGGAGCTTCCTTCTTGTAATGAATTGGCCTCAGAAGTGCTCCACAAACACACAGGTTCAGACAGACTGCGCCATGAAGGAACACGGCATTCCTCCAGCCAAACTCCAAACAAAGATATTTCAACAAAGTTGTCATCAGGAAAGCACCAAAGCCTGTTCCAGTTGTGCTGAGTCCCTGGGCAAGAGCCCTTCTCTTTTGAAAATATTCTCCCACCATGACCACAGCAGGCAGGTACACCATCCCACTTCCAATACCTGAAACATGGAACATTTCAGACTTATCCAAGAACCCTCCGTGATTGTGTTAATAGAGGAAGATCAACTGACAGAAAATCCTAAAACAGGAATGAAAGGCTGGGCTAAATATCTAGACAAACATAGGTTTTGGCCCTCAGGAACTAGAAATGGGATATGAATCGTTCTAGGATTTTTCAAACTTTATGGATTGGAAAGTAGTATTTCATCCTAAACTCATTATCAATGGTCACATTCCAAAGCCATCTATCCTAGAGCAAATCTACACTTCAACTTTTGAATATCAACTAAGTTATTAAATTTGGGTTACAACCAGTGGTGGGTTGCCCCTAATTTGGACTGGATCTATAGAACCGGTAGTAAAACCGGCGGGAGGCTCCAGCCACTGACCCAAATGTCATCAAAACTCTTCTGCATATGCGCAGAAGAGCATGTGCACAAGCGGAGCGAGTGCACGTGCGCGGGCATGATGCGAACCGGTATTAAAGATAAGTAGAACCCACCCCTGGTTGCAACAGAGGTGTAGAGTTTGTTAGAAGGCTCTCTCTTGATTTATTTTGAAAGAGGGGATCTACTTTTTTTAAATTTAGACTTAAATTCATAATCAACAAGTACAATACATATTTGTGATTCATATAAATCGAGCTTTATGTCAGTGCACTGTTACTGTTTGGCAGCTGTTTTACTCCTTCCTTCTGGGCTAGTTCCAAGAAAGATCTGGCCTAAGACCCTTCATTTTCAGAATGCCAGAGGATTCAATATTCTCCCCCATTTTTATTCAGTATACAGTACATCTGACACTGCTGGGCTAGGTCATCTACTGTTAAGTAGTATTAGTGTGCAGATGATTACATCTAGATCCCTAGCTGGGCTAACAATGGTATGGAAGGTGTTCCGATGCTTGGAGGCTGTGAGGGTATGGATGAGAAGGAACATCTTAGGCTCAAAACTAGCAAAACTAAGTGGCATTGATTTCAAGGACCTGCCAATCCCAATGATTTACCTTCTATAGTTCTTGACTAAATATCACTTCTCCAGGTAGAACTAGTACATAATTTGTGAGTTTCTTTGGATTCTTGCTGCTTACTCAGGGAATAGGTGAGAGCAAAATCCAGAGCTTTTGCAGTCTCATTGTGTGCCAAATACTTCCTTTCCTGAATCAGATGGGCCTTCTCTCTGTCACTCATGTCCTAACAGCTATAGGGATCCTCAAACGTTTTAAACAGGGAGCCAATTCATAGTCCCTCAGACTGTTGGGATGGGGCAGACTGGCTGGATGGGTGTGGCTAGGTAGTCATGTGACTGGGTGGGTGTGGCCAATTTAACAGTCCATTTTTTTTGCCTTTCTCCTTCCTAAGCGCCTGTTTAAATTGTTTTCAAAGACTTTTAATTTAAAGCAGTACTTTACAAGCCCAAAACTGCTTTTCAAGGCTGCACTACCCCCGCCGCTTCCCTATTCAAACATCAGCCCTGGTTCACATGGCTGTGCAAAATATTTTTAATTTAAAACAGTACTTTACAAGCCCAGAGCTGCTTTTCAAGGCTGCACCAGCGAGATCGCCCCTCAGCTGGCCTTCACTTGGCCTTCCAGCTGGCTTGCTGGAAGATAAGGTCCATGGCAAGGGACGGGACTTAATCACTCCACTCCGCGGGCCAGATATTTTGCATTGGCAGGCCGTATCCAGCCCGCAGGCCGGAGTTTGAGGATGCCTGTCCTAGCAGCTCCCATTTGTACTACTGCAATGCACTCTATAGAGGACTACTCTTCAAGATGACTCCAAAATTCCAACTGGTCCAAAACGCAGCTCCATGAATAGTTATGACTGAATACATGCTGTGTTATATATGCAACTTAACATCTTAATCAAGCTTATGTTGCCTGAAGCTACAGTCTGTGTGTTCACAAAGATGAGTTGATTTGCTGCCAGAGACCTAGACTTGTTTGTGTTAGCATATTTATATTCTTAAAAAAAAAATAGTTAATTTCCTAATGTATATCCAAAATTATTTATACTTACCAGCTATAATTCCAAATGTAATAAAGAGATAATGAACATTTGAAGCATAGGAACTTAATATCCATCCCAGGGCATTTAAGATTCCTCCAGTTACTGCTGTCTTCCGACATCCACAGGTGTTAATAAACAAACCAATAAAGGGACCTGTGACAGAACATGTGAAATAGATTCCTTTCATAAACTCTTACAATTTTCTTCATGAATATGAGACTTGAAAGCATTTAACGACAATTTGCCAAATCAGTATACATTGCATTAGCATTAAGTAAAGGTCTATACCCAAGGATTTGTCCAGTTATTGCTTATCAATACATGAATTTCAGATATTAGATTACAGCAACAAGACCTTACACAAATGCAATGTGTCTCAAAAACCTAAATGTTTGTGGTACAAAACTTTATACTGATAGCATCTAAGCTTTATACTGGTAGCTACTGGTAGTCCTCAATTTATGATCACAATTGCGACTGGAACTTCCATTGTTAAATAATATGGTTAAGTGAATTGCACCCAATTTTATGACTTCTTTTGCCATAGTTGAAATTCCAGTCATTGGGTGAATCACCACAGCCGTTAATCACACACATCTTTCTCCACTGACTTTGCTTGTCGGAACCTCCTATGGTCATGTGACCCCAGGATGCTGCATCTATCATAGATGCCAGTTGCTAAGCATCCGAATTTTAATCATGTAATTGTGGGAACATGATGATGTCCGTAAGGGCAAAGTCTGGTCCTAAGTCACCTTTTTCAGCACTGTTATAATTTTGAACAGTTATTTCACAAATGTTTGTAAGTTGAAGACTACCTGTATATGCATTAAAGGCACTCCAAGGCTATGTTTTCACCATAGATCAACTATCAATAAAAATTAAGCATACATTTTATTCTCTATAACACACACACATTAATTTAAGTCTGAAATTCAGATTTAATGTATTACTCATACCCCAGATAGCCATCATATATTAATCCAGATGCTGTAATTAGAGTTTATTGAAGGTTATGGCATCTGGGCTGAAGAACCTCAAGATAGAGACTTTTAATATAGTTATAACCATTTGAAGTTTGACAAATTGGCAGAATATATAGGCTGGAAAGTAATTATATAATGCATAAAATAATAGCACGCACAAGAAAATAATGGTGCTCTATGTGTGCTTCCCAATCATTGATGTCTGCATGCTGTCACTGGTTTTGTCAAAATTATAAGAGCTGCAGCCTAAGTACTGCTCCCTTTTTGTCAATGTCTACAATATGACAGGATATGTGATGGGACACCATAATGCTACATTTGTCATGGCAATCCTCCCCTCATGCCTCCCTACAGATGCACCATTACCCATTGTAATTTAGAACTGAACTTGTCATGCAAACTCAGTCTAAGATTGAGTTTACCCATTGTATTAATCCATAATTGCTTGGATTTTTACAATATCCTAAAATGGTGGTCCTGAATAAATAATTTGCTGGATTTGTACAATTACTAACTAATAAACTACAACTTATGACTGTATTTAGTCTAAAGCAAGCAACTGAAATTATAGGCTGTACAATACATACATAAACATGTACATAAAAAGTTGCATGTCAAAAAGCCAGACTAGCTATAAATTAGAAATTGGAAAGAAATCAGTTTACCATCATCCTATATTCCAGCCTATTGGAAGAACTGGCCTATTTAATCAGTGTAAACCTGGCCTGATAAGATCTTTCGCATAAATAGCTGAGGATGGATGCTCTCAACTTCCAAGCTGTCATACTGTAACTCAATCAGCTATGGTTACATTGTTTGTCTTAATACTTTTATCATAGTCATTTTAGTGCTGTGGTAGTCTACTGATTTGTAACATCACTTTCAACAATAATCAAAGAAGCTGTATGCTACGTCACAAACATATGCAAGCTTTTGAAATCCATTAGGAACAAATAACAAAAATAATAGAAGACACTAGAAAATCTATCCCACAACCCTAACCCTAACCCTAACCCTAACCCTATTTTACAGACAAAAGCCAGGAAAAGCTCCAGGCCCAGACAAGATAACTCCTTCTTGCTTAAAAGTCTGTGCTGACCAATTGGCCCCCATCTTCACCCATATTTTCAATAAATCACTAGAGATGTGTTATGTTCCTTCTTGCTTCAAATGCTCTACCATCATCCCAGTGCCGAAGAAGCCCACCATCAAGGAACTGAATGACTACAGACCAGTTGCTTTAACATCTGTAGTCATGAAAACCTTTGAAAGGCTAGTGCTTTCCTACCTGAAAACCATCACGGATCCGCTGTTAGACCCCTTGCAATTTGCATACCGAGCAAATAGATCAACAGATGATGCTGTTAATATGGCTCTGCACTACATCCTACAACATCTTGAGTCTCCAAAGACCTATGCAAGGGTCCTTTTTGTAGACTTTAGTTCAGCATTCAATACCATCATTCCAGACATTCTTCTAACTAAGCTAAACCAGCTACAGGTACCGGAACAGACTTGTAAGTGGATCACAAGCTTCCTAACAAACAGGAAGCAGCAGGTGAAGCTAAGCAAGATCACATCAAATACCTGTACAATTAGCAAAGGGCTGTGTGCTCTCCCCACTTCTCTTCTCTCTGTATACTAATGACTGCATCTCCAATGATCCATCTGTTAAGCTACTGAAGTTTGCAGATGACACAACAGTGATTGGTCTCATTCGAGACAATGACGAATCCGCATATAGACGAGAGGTCGAACGACTAGCCTTGTGGTGCAACCAAAACAATCTGGAACTGAACACACTCAAAACCGTAGAAATGGTGGTAGACTTTAGGAAAAACCCTTCCATACTTCCACCTCTCACAATACTTGACAACACAGTATCAACAGTAGAAACCTTCAAATTTCTGGGTTCTATCATATCGCAAGATCTCAAATGGACAGCTAACATCAAAAATATCATTAAAAAAGGACAACAAAGAATGTTCTTTCTGCGCCAACTCAGTAAGCTCAAACTGCCCAAGGAGCTGCTGATCCAATTCTACAGAGGAATTATTGAGTCTATCATTTGCACCTCTATAACTGTCTGGTTCGGTTCTGCAACCCAACAAGAAAAACACAGACTTCAGAGGATAATTAGAACTGCAGAAAAAATAATTGCTACCAACCTGCCTTCCATTGAGGACCTGTATACTGCACGAATCAAGAAGAGGACCGTGAAAATATTTGCAGATCCCTTGCATCCTGGACATAAACTGTTTCAACTCCTACCCTCAAAACGACGCTATAGAGCACTGCACACCAGAACAACTAGACACAAGAACAGCTTTTTCCCGAAGGCCATCACTCTGCTAAACAATTAATTCCCTCAACACTGTCAGACTATTTATTGAATCTGCACTACTATTAATCGTTTCATAGTTCCCATCACCAATCTCTTTCCACTTATGACTGTATGACTATAACTTGTTTCTGGCAATCCTTATGATTTATATTGATATATTGATCATCAATTGTGTTGTAAATGTTGTACCTTGATGAACGTATCTTTTCTTTTATGTACACTGAGAGCATATGCACCAAGACAAATTCCTTGTGTGTCCAATCACACTTGGCCAATAAAAAAAAAAGTTCTATTCTATAAAATGCCAGCCATTCTAAAATTTATTTCTATGTTCTAATTTTATTTTATTTTATTTACATGAATGCGCAGTTCCCTTCTTTAAATTAAGTCTCTTTATTTTAAGTAACCCGGGGGACTGATTTGAGCTACTATAATTCTTAACAAATATATGTTTACTGCTGTTTGAAGAGGTCCTTTACAATAGCCTAAGGGAAGCAGAAAACGCTTGCCAAGATTGTATTTTTTATGAACTATCTTTCTTGTTAATGATTAATAGAGCAAAAATGCTGATGTCTCAGTTACAATTTAGAAAGCATTCATCTGTTTTCTTCCAGATTACTGTAGTACAGTTCAGAATACTAAAGATTAGGATAAAATCCTTTCTAAGCACTTAATGCAAAACATAATTATTTCTCAGTGTCAGACTTGAGGGGTTTCTTTAAATCGTTCTAAAACAAGAAATTTTTACATAATTTTGGAATTATTTTGGAATTATGAGATAAAGAGAACTGCAAGTTTTTCAAGTTTGAATCAGTGATATAGTAATTTATCATAAACCATTTACAAGGAACTATAGTGTTTCTGTCCCAGACATTGTCTGAAAAGCTGCTAAAAATTAATTCAGAAATCCTCAGATGACCAGCTGAAAATTCCTTAAGAATGTATGTTTTGATTCCTGCATTATGCTGTTCTCAGCAAGTTAAAGTTTGTCCAAAGTTTCAAAACATTCACTTTTATAAATACAGTACATCTGTATGTGCTCATGACAGAGTAGCACATAAAACTGATAAAGGGCTAAGCCTGCATCAAGACAAGGCAGTAGAACAGAGTAATTCAGAATATATTGTAATTTGGATGAAGTTGAATAGATACCTCTAATGAACCATCTCCAGACTCAATTTGCTACTAAACACTAGCTTCAAACTCTTCTGAACTTTGTCATGCTGCAAACGGCAGCATTATAGTATCTGTGCCATCTGTGCCATGAAGAAGAAAAAATCTGAGGTTGTATAAATCAATTGAGAAGTGGAGAAAGGAGGATTCAGTGATTTATTTATTCAGAACATTTATATAGTTACCCTTTTTACAGTGTATATCATAACCCTCAGATTCCTCTGATCTGAGAACTACAGTCAGATCTCTGCCAATTGAACCAAACACAATATTTAGGATGGGTGGGGGAAAAAATCATTAAAGTGGACAAGCAAAATACCTGCAGGCCTACCAGAAAGATGGGCAGGCAGGGCAGGAATAACCAAACTGTGGGACTGCCTCTGTCCATTGTTGCTGATCAGCCTAAAAGATCCAGCAAAGGGAGGAATATTCTGGGCAGTGGTGAAATCCATTTTTTTTTACTACCGGTTCTGTGGGCATGGCTTGGTGGGCGTGGCTTGGTGGGCATGGCAGGGGAAGGATACTGCAAAATCCCCATTCTCTCCCCACTGCTGGGGTAAGAATATTGCAAAATCTACATTACCATCCCACTGTGGGGCCAGTCAGAGGTAGTATTTGCCGGTTCTCCGAACTGCTCAAAATTTCCGCTACTGGTTCTCCAGAACTTGTCAGAACCTGCTGGATTTCACCCCTGATTCTGGGTCTTCTCTACTAAACAATGTCATGTTGTTGGATCCCAGTGTTGTGCCTTTTTGTGGCAGGGTCTATCTATGAAACAGAAACGTCCCTCTAGAGATCTGGATAACCCCCAACTTACTTAGCCTGTCAAACAGTGCTGAAGACTTTACTCCAGTAATTTGGATCAGGAAGTTGGATGTGCCTTGTTGTTGCTGATGTGTTTTTGGTGACCGGAATTATTGTGTTTTATACTTGAGCACCAAATTGTATGCTGTTCACATTCATGTTTTACTCCTCGCACACTGCCCCACAGTATTATTCTGAGATGATTGGTCATGTACGCAATTTAAATAAACAACTGCATTCAGAGTTTGGGAAATTCTACAGAAACATCTGAGTAAGGTATAATTCAGATTCAAAGGACTCATGAAGTGAGCCTTCTGATCCCTGGTCCAAGATGGCCTGCTTACTGCTTGTAGAAGACCATATTTTCACAGGGGAGTCTCCATCTCATTGCCAGACTGTTGCTGAGGTAGACTGAAATCAGGGTCAAGGTGGCCTGGGAGGAAAGTTGTTTTCTATCCGAAGTGCAATAACACCTTCTAGGCAAATATTCTGAATTGCATCAAAAAGGAATGTAAAGGTAGTCAGCAACCTGCACAGCTCCAATTAGCTCACTGCAGCACTTCCCTACCTGACTGTGAGGCTTTGTTCCTCCCCGTTTCCTTTCTGGCTGCTGAAGAAAATAGAGCTTTACTGTAAAGCCTGCAAGAACTTCTTCTGAAATAGACTTCTGGTATGGCTCTGCTTCGTTGAGAAGCAGCTTTGATTAGGCTGCTAACTCCCTAGTCTGTAGAGCTGTCAGGACATCGTAAATCTGGTCCAACAGCTTGGAAATCTCTTCCCCCGGGCAAAGAGGGAGAGATGAGCATTCAGGCTGAAGTTGAGACACCCAAATATAGCCACAGAAAAAGCTTCTGAGGCTTGCAGGGAGCTCTCCTTCCATAGCCTGAAAAGCTCCAGATTGGGGGAGGCATCTGCCTTTTATGGCAGACAAAACATAGCGTCCAATTTCCATGGCAGGAATTGATTTATGATGGATTGTAACATGGACGGAGCAGAAACTGGAGTTCTAGCACTTGTTTGTAAGAAGATTGCAAGCCCCTGAGGATATATTTGTTGCGAAGATAGGAGAGAAGAAAGCAAATGGCGGTTTTGTGGAATGTGTGTACTAGAAACGAAAGTTAAAGAAATGCTTACTAACAGCTAGTGTCGAATTAGAAGATATATAGGAAGATACTGACTAAATGGAAGAAACGAGAATTTTATGATTTATATTTCTTCTTCTTCTTTGGGATTATAGTGATTTAGAAGAAAAGTTTTTTGAATTTTTCTTTTTGAATTTTTTTTTTTTTTTGGTCCGTTATTAGGTTATATTTTTAAAAAATGGCTTTTAAGCAAATAGTGCCAAAAGTCATTAAAAACTTTGAAATTTCTTCAGTTCAGATTCAAAAATTAAAAGAAGAAATCAAAAAGGAATTAAGAAATTCTTTACAGGAGTTTTTGGAGAGTCATTTTTTAGAAATAGATCAAAAATTTGATGAAATAGAGAAAGAGATGTTGGATTTTAAGGAAGTGGTGGAAGAGCAGAAGAGGGAAATGAAAATGGTAAAGGATGCAATTGCGCAAATATTAAGCTCTTGTATTCAGATGGAAGATGATCTTGCAGAAATTAATAAAGCTAATTTAGAGTTGCAAAGGAAAATAGAGGAAATTCAAAAGAATCAAAACAATTGGAACTTAGATAATAAGATGGAAGATATACAGGCAAAGGTAGATAGGGCAGATGAAGAAAGAGTAATATTACAATATAGATTAATGGAATATGCTATAAGGGTGAGGGGTTTGAAGCAAAATAGGAAGGAAATTTAAAAGAGATTTTTATGCAAGCCTTTGCTCAGATAAAGGGTGTGGAGCCAGAAGATTTTGAGATTAATATTGAAAGCACTTATCGTGTTAATTCTTGGTGGGCAAGACAAAATAGAGTACCGAGGGATGTGGTTATTTATTTTACAACTAAAAAGGTTAGGTATGAAATTTTGCAAGCCTTTTATAAAAATAAATTTCAAATATTGGGACAAGATATAAAAATGATGAAGGAAATTCCTCCTAAAATGTTAAGAAAGAGAAGAGAATTTGCTTTTTTAGTGGATGAGTTTAAGAAACATCAGATATATTTTAGATGGGAAGTTCCAATGGGTTTGTCAATGAATTTTAGAGGCAGAAAGTATTTTCTTAATTCAGTTATGAAAGCGAGACATTTTATATTAATGTTTTAAAAGTGGGAATCCTTTGTTGTTAGATGCTAAGTTAATTGGTTTGGAAATGATGGAAAATAGAATGGGAGAGGGAGGAATGTTTAAGATGTGAATATGATGATTATGGTTAATTTTGGAATTGATTTGTTTAGGATATAAATTATAGGATTTTGTTATTTGCTATTTGTATGGTATAAATCTATGGGATGATATTATTTAATTGTGAAGGATGGAAAGTGAAATTTATGAATTTAGATAATGTGGATGTAATGATTTTAACTGTTTACTGTTATATTGTGGATGTAGTTTAAATGATTATTTGTTTTAATTGACACGTTTATAGATAGTAAAAGTTATGAAGTTAAGCTGGAAATATTATATTTGAGAGATTTTATTCGAAATGATATTTGATTGATGGAGTAGTATTGGAAGATTGGATATTAAATGTTATGACAATTGAAGAAATATATAAGTGATGAAAATTTGAATTTGAGAAGCTGGATTGTAATTTAAGAAATGGACTTATGAAATTTGAAGGAATATACAAGTGGGTGAAAAAAATTTGAATTTTAGAAGATGGACTAATTTTTAAAATGGACTGTAAGAAGAACGGACATTAAATGTTATGGCAATTGAAGAAATATATAAGTGATGAAAATTTGAGTTCGAGAAGATGGACTGTAATTTGAGAAATGGACTTATGAAATTTGAAGGAATATACAAGTGGGGAAAAAATTGAATTTGAGAAGATGGATTAATTTTAAAAATGGGCTGTAAGAAGTAATATGTGAAGTTGGTATTGTTTCTTTTCTTTTTTTCTTTTTATTATTCTTTCCTATCTCTTTATTTTTATTGTGAGGGGATCTAAAGTTTTAAATTTTTAAAGATGGGAGGTTATGTATATTTTGTATACTTTAGCTTGTGATTGTTGGTCATAATACCCGGTATTTGCTCTGGGAAGTCTGGGGGGGGAGGGGGGGAAAGGGGGGGGGAAATGATACATGGATTGATTATTAATGTACAGTAATTTTTGAAGATATGAAATTAAAATTTAAAATAATATTGGGGATGCTCGACTGCCATTTCAGAAAGAAAAGGAGAGAGGAGTAGAAGGAGGGAAGAAAGTAGGTAGGAAAGAGTAGAGAAGGAGGAGGGGAATAAGAAGGTTAGATAGGGTGGGAGGAGTGGAGAAGGAGGAGAGGAAGTAGTAAAGTGAAGGAGATGAAGGATGTGAAAGTAGTAGAGGGTAGAGAGGGAGGTTGTGAAGAAAGGAAGTGGCAATCGGGCAGGCCTGAATCAGTAATAAATAAAAATTAATGATTAATGATGGATAATAGTTTGTACATAAATATGATGTTGGAAAATGGAAATAAAAATTATTTATAAAAAAAAAAAGAACTTCTTCTGAAACATTTTGCAAACTTTCATGCTTGTTCTCTGGCTCAGGGAATTCTATCACAGCTGGACGCATAAAACAACCACAGACGGGAGGTTGAACGACTAGCCTAGTGATACGACCGGAACAATCTGGAACTGAATACACTCAAAACCGTAAAAATGGTGGTAGACTTTAGGAGAAACCCTTCCATACTTCCACCTCTCACAGTACTAGACAACACAGTATCAATAGTAGAAACCTTCAAATTTCTAGTGTTGTGTCTTGCCCGCCCTCAGAGCAGCCGGGGCCTTCTTATCTGCTCCCGAACACGGAGGAATGTATGCCTCCCGGCTCCAGTCCTGGCTCCATGCCCAGACAAACTGCAGAAGAAGGAGCACCTCCCGGCTCCAACCCTGACTCCATGCCCAGGCAAACGGAGCAGCTAGACCCCTCCCCCTCCTCCACAGCATGTGAGCCTGAGGAGGGTTTATTACCAATAGCTGATTGGAGTGACCCTCGCATCAGAAGATTGGATAGGCGGAGGCAACAGAAGGAAGGGAGGGGCAGGCCTTAATGAGTGCTGAGTCATGGAGCCACACCCCATGGCCTATATAAAGGATCTGCTTTCTGGCAGTCTCTGAGTCAGGCAAAAGTCGAACTTATCTTGCTGAAGTCACTTACTGGTCTCCTGCCTGCTCTGAGGACTTTGCTAGGACTTTGGGCAGAGCTGCAGAGGCAAGCCTGATTCGGATTTCCCTGACCCGGCCGTCAGCGGAGGAGTGGGACACGACATCTAGGTTCTACCATATCACAATATCTAAAATGGACAGCTAACATCAAAAACATCATCAAAAAAGGACAACAAAGAATGTTCTTTCTGCGCCAACTCAGAAAGCTCAAACTGCCCAAGGAGCTGCTGATCCAGTTCTACAGAGGAATTGTTGAGTCTGTCATCTGTACCTCTATAACTGTCTGGTTTGGTTCTGCAACCCAACAAGACAGACACAGACTTCAGAGGATAATTAGAACTGCAGAAAAAACAATTACTACCAATCTGCCTTCCACTGAGGACCTGTATACTGCACAAGTCAAAAAGAGGGTTGTGAAAATATTTACAGACCACTCACATCCTGGACATATAAACTGTTTCAACTCCTACCCACAAAATGACGCTATAAAGCACTGCACACCAGAACAACTAGACACAAGAACAGTTTTCCCCAAACACCACCACTCTGCTAAACAAATAATTCCCTCAACACTATTTACTAAATCTGCACTCCTATTAATCTTCTCATCGTTCCCATCACCCATCTCCTTCCACTTATGGCTGTAACTTTGTTGCTTGTATCCTTACGATTTATACTGATATTGTTTCCTGATTTCTTATTTGTACCCTATGACTATCATTAAGTGTTGTATCATTAAGTGTTAAATTTGTACCCTATGATTATCATTAAGTGTTGTAAGTGTTGTACCTTGATGAAGGTATCTTCTCTTTTATGTACACTGAGAGCATATGTACCAAGACAAATTCCTTGTGTGTCCAATTACACTTAGACAATATATATATATATATATATAGGTCTTTGGTCGTTCGGGTTTTCTCCCGTGTAAAATTGGAAGTGTCTTGGCGACGTTTCGACGAAGTCTCATTCGTCATCTTCAGGCTTCAGCTTCGTGCTTCTGGGAGCAATGTGTGATCGCAGCTGTTTCTTCCTTTTAACTGCTAGTGGGGATTTGAACTGATTGGGTGGGAGCTTGGCTGTGCTCTGATTGGATGGGGGGGGTTTTGTGCTCTGATTGGCTGGGGTGTGTCCTGTGTTGGTGGGGCTTGTTTGTGCTCAGTTTAGTCTGTGTTGCAGGGGATTTGAGCTGGTGATCCCCTGCAACACAGACTAAACTGAGCACAAACAAGCCCCACCAACACAGGACACACCCCAGCCAATCAGAGCACAAACCCCCATCCAATCAGAGCACAGCCAAGCTCCCACCCAATCAGTTCAAATCACTAGCAGTTAAAAGGAAGAAACAGCTGCGATCACACATTGCTCCCAGAAGCACGTTGAAGCCTGAAGATGACGAATGAGACTTCGTCGAAACGTCGCCAAGACACTTCCAATTTTACACGGGAGAAAACCCGAACAACCAAAGACCTATATACAAACACCCGTGAAAACCTCAGAAAACAAATATATATATATATATTCGATTTTCTGCTGTACTCTTTTTTTAAAAGCATATGACCAAACCTAATTGGCTCCACTAACTATGAAACAAAAATAAAAAGAATGTGCTGTTGTCACATGTTCTCCGGAAAAGTTTCCACAATCAAAAAGATGTTAGTCTGAATATGCTATCTCAAGGAGATTGCCATATGCAAATCTAAGGAATATTATTTTTTATTAATAAGGTTAGACTGAACAAATATGTTTAATATTACATATGGGAATCCCCATGTTATTGAGTATTTCTTATCCCATGCATATAAGCTTTCTCCGCTGAGATAATGGGTTACTCCATGTAACTTCATAGGACCAATTTTGATACATCAATATTTAATCAAGATGGCAACTCAACAATATGGGATCCTACCTACAATCAGAGTAATGCCCATATTGAGGGAGCTGACCCATGCCGTCAGCCCTCGACTTTGACTGAACTCTTCAAGCCATTCCATGTTGAGAATTCCAAGAGCCATTTGTGATCCCATGATGAGTATATGCACCAGGAAAGAAGAAAATACTATCATCCAAGCCCATCCTCCATCAATATCTGGATTTGACTTCAGCTTCTGCTCCCTCTCTTTGGAGATCTTTTCAGAATCTGAATCAACATCTTCGTGACTGTCATACATTTTCGATCAAGTACCTTGAAAAAGATCAAATAATTATTTAGTAGTTCCTTATAAGAATTGCATTTCATTTACTTACTGTTACTTTTTTAATAAGATGAAACAAAAGTGGATGATACTTGCCAATTAACCATTTCAATGGTACTTCATTGAATTGGCTACTTACAAGAATAAATCAGGATAAAATCTTTGGTGAGGGATTGTCCCCATGGAAGAGCAGGCTACTTACAAAAATTGCAGAAACCTGTGCTGCCTTCTGCCTTCCTTGTCTGAGCCTTTCCCACCCCTCATCAGCACAGCAGGGCTGCTATTCAAGCTGCAACCTGGAAACAGGTGTGGAAGAAGATGGGCGTTTTGGAGGCTTTGTAGTTACCAGCAAATAGGGTGAAACAACCAAACCAAAGAAGATAGCTTTCTTTCAAAAGAGGTAAGTTGTCCAGAGGAAAAAGAAGCACAGCAAGAAAAAAGTGCAAACATCTGGAAAGTTGCAAGTATTCTACATGCGGTTCAGTAATAGGAGAAAAAAGCAGAAGAAATAGTTTAAGAAGAAAATAGCTTTGCTACAGAATGTAGTATTGTAATAGTAATTGAATAATAAAAGTATTGTAGGTGTAATTATTGTAGTAATAGTAATTTGTGTAGCAATTTAGAAATAATAGCAATAGGACAGAATATAGAATAGAGCAGGGGTCTCCAATCTTAGTAACTTTAAGGCTTGTGGACTTCAACTCCCAGAGTTCCTCAGCCAGCTTTGCTGAGCTGAAGTCCACAAACCTTAAAGTTACTAAGATTGGAGACCCCTGGAATAGAGATCACTTTTACATATAGGCTTGTAATTTTTACATTTTATTTCTGTATATTGGTTTTTATCAAAATAAAATATCTTCCCAACCTTTATAAAGAAATATTAAACATCTGTCCGGACACCAGGGCTTTTGTGGCTCTTTTGAGTGTAGGTCAATCTAACTGGGTTTAGTTTTTTTTAAAAATGAGATTCATCCAAGCTAACAATATAGGACACTTTAGGGTTAAAGTGTTTCCCTACTTGCTAGAAGTACAGTCAATAGCTTTAAAACTAAAATTGATTGAAGAAAAATATGAGAGAAAAAGGCAGCACGTGGATTTTCATTTTCAAACACCTTTTTCCAGTGATACAATAGCACATAAATATTGTATATCTAGTAAAAGTTTTGTTTATTACTGCAACTGACCTAAGGGAAAACAATGAGAGCCATAATCTAACCTAAAATTAACCCACCTGCTGCTTTCTATAGTATACCATCTGCACTATTGATTTTGCATAATTATACCATCTGTTGCTTATCTCAAGATCTTAAAAGCTGCTTTCTGAGCGCTGCCTCTTCTGAACTACACTCTTTTTAAACGTGTTGTGTTTGCACTATCATGTATTCCAGCTAAAATGCATATACTAGTAAATTTTGTTCACATCTGCAGAAAAAACTTTGCTTTTGGAAGAGAGGGGATAACATGCTCTTAACAATGGGAAGATAAATGACAGAAATACATGAACTCATTCTGCATGGGCTCATTTCACCGCATCATTTCATTGTTGCCTGAATTATCAGAAGAGCAAAAACCATATGAGCCACTTTGATCTAGTGGTTAAAGTACCAAACTAGAAACCTGGGGATTCTTTAAGCATGAAAGCCAGCTAGGCCAGGGGTATCAAACTCACGTAATCATGGCGGCATCATGTGATGTATCACGACTTTTTTCCCCTTCGCTAAACCGGGTGTGGACATGGCTAGCGTATGATGCATCCGGCCCATAGGGCGCGAGTTTGACAGCCCTGGGCTAGGTGAATTTTAGCCAGTCACAGTCTGTCAGCCCAACCCAACTCATAAGGTGGTTGCAGTGGGGAAAATAGGAAGAAGGTTTTATTAGATACATTTGCTGTTTTCAGTTATTTACAAAAAATAATGAGATAAAAATACATAAAAATGTGGGATATCTAGACTTTACATATTAAAAGTCTGTGAGATAAAAACTATAAAACAGCAAGTCTCACAAAATATGCAAGAAAACACCAAACGTGGATGCCTTAACCTATAGTTAAATTATGGTGTTGCATTAATAATTTATTGTTTAATTTTATTAAAAATATTTACATTGCAGTGTATTTTATTACAGCAGCAGCTGTATTGCAGAGCCAATTCATTCACACTGCAGCTTTATGGAAAGATGCAAAATTTTTGGTAACTGAAAACTTTTGCTCCCCAGCAAAGCACTTCTAAGGTGACTATTTCTGCCATTTGCTGTAGTTGCAGAGAAACCTAACCAAAGTACATGGTGTTTGTATTTCAACATCTAGCAATAGGAAAGGGTATCAAACTGTTTACTTTTGTAGGACGGAATTTTGGCAAAGGGTGTTCTTTTTTTATATATGCTATATCTGTAAATATATTCTGAAACAGGAAAGGTTACTTTTTTTTCTAATGAATTATGCCCACGCCCCATCAGCTGGACAGCACTATGATAGGACAGAAGATCTCACCTCACAACTGAGTCAAAGTAACCTTGACCTCCTACCATAACCTCAATTCATTCCCTTGCATGACCAGGTTACTGTTCCCCAATTAAATACTCTGGAAAAAATTAGAAAGGTTTATCAAAAAGGAGCAGGAAACTCTTTGGAGAAGCAATGACAAACACTGTTATTTGTTCTTAATCAAACAAGATAAGCAGATTCCAGTATGCAATGAAATATTAATCAACTCTCATACTCTCGTGTCAGAAGCTTGACATTTAGGTTTTTAAAAAATTATTATTTCTATGTTTGTCATGACTCAGGGCAATACGTAATATAAGGAGAGAAAGCTGGTGTGGAAGATTGTAGTCTTTGAAACTCTCATAGGAATTTTAGCAATCACTTCTCTGTTTAGCTGTGAAAGTGATAAATTATTTTTATTCAGGTAGAGCAATTTTGTTGCGAAGATAAAATATATCAAAGATTACATTTTACATCACAAATATAGGTAGTCCTTGACTTACAGCAATTCACTTAGTGACCACTCAAAGTTACAATGGCACTGAAAAAAGTGACTTATGACCATTTTTCACACTTATGACGGTTGCAGCATCCCCATGGTTACATGATCGAAGTTCAGGCATTGGCAACTGACTCATATTTATGACCCTTGCAGTCCCAGGGTCATGTGATCAGCTTTTGCAACCTTCTGACAAGCAAAGTCAATGGGGAACCAGATTCACTTAACAACCATGTTACTAATTTAATAACTGCAGTGATTCACTTAACAAATGTGGCAAGAAAAGTCATAAAATGGGGCAAAACTCGCTTAACAAATTTCTCACTTAGCAACATACATTTCAGGCTCAATCATGGTCATAAGTTGACGACTACCTGTAAACAGATATCCTGGGTCAGTTTTCAATACATTGCATATAATTCTAGTTTTTAGGAGGCAATAATATGTTAGCTTGCAAGATAATTTCTACAGTAAAGATCCTATATTAACTTAATATTGGATGTGCCTGTAACATCCAAAATATGTCACACTGCTTGTTACTATCCATACTAATATTATGTAATACTACTGTACAGCCTGCATCTTCTCTGTATACCGTATATACTCGAATATAAGCCGATCCGAGTATAAGCCGAGGTCCCCAATTTTACCCCAAAAACTGGGGTAAACTGGGGACTCGAGTATAAGCCGAGGGTGGGAAATGAGGCACCTACCGGTTGGGGAAACCCTCCCTCCCTCAGCTGAGAAGGCTGGCGGCTCCCCCGCCCCGCCCTCTCACTGCACCGGCAGGGCTTGGCAGGGCTTCCCCGCGCCGTCCGGTAAAATGTGAAAAAAAAACAAAAAAAAAAAACTCGAGTATAAGCCGTATATACTCGAGTATAAGCCGAGGGGCTTAAAAAAAAAACAAAACTCGAGTATAAGCCGTATAGACCCGAGTATAAGCCGAGGGGACGTTTTTCAGCACAAAAAACGTGCTGAAAAACTCGGCTTATACTCGAGTATATACGGTAATTAAAATGTAATATAAAATCTTCAGTTGACCATAGCTATTATTAAGTCCCACACAAGATCAAGGGAGCTAGAAGTACTCAGATTTCAGAAAGATTTCAGATTTCACTATTATATTTAATAGTGTTCTGGGGTAAGTACAAAATCCTGGAAACTAGGCAAAATTTCCCATTTTCATTTGCAGTGAGTTAATTAAATCAAATGATCTTTGAATGATTTGAAACAGTACTTCCCAAATTATTTTTACGTAAGATTATATTAACATCTACGTTATAAGATAAACTATCAATCAACTCTATTATTTGATTGTTTATACCTACTCTCTCTTCTTTCTCAGCCTCCCCCAATCTCTACCAGCCATGACAGGTGGCAGAGGTCATTAAGTGCAGGCTGACTGGTGAAGACTGATAAATACAACACACACACACACATTTTCTGCATGAAGATGGTCTGGTCTTGAGTCTGAGTTGATGAATAACTACAGGGAACTAAAGGTATATATTTAATTATTAACGATAAGGACAAATATATATCAGAGCTGATTTCATCAAGACTACATAAGAAAGTAGAAATATACAAGTTGATGATAGTTGCAAGTTACATCCCAGTAAATAGTTACAATATAAAAAACAGATATGAGTTTTGAGAAAATTTTCACAACTTTCAGAATGAATGGGATCTGGGGTAAATGGGTGACAATTATGCTGCTAAGTGACATAAATAGACAAATAAACCAAAATGTGTACAAACAAAATATGATTAGGCAACTTTGAATCACAAAAATGAATAAACATGGTAACTGTATGTGTGTATCTGCTTAGAAAAAGGTCTCTTTGGAACATATATTTTAAATGTAAATCTATGCCACATGAACAAATTATAAATCTAAAAGCTTTATTGATTTGATTGTGCTGAAATATTGAGAGAAATAGTAGGAGTACATGGCTAATCAGAGATTCTTAATATGAGCCAGAACATTTTGAGGTAAAATCAAGAGTAGATGGAAAAAACAGATACAGAACAACAAGGAAAGAACATGCATATTGGCCATATTCATTTACATAAAAATCATTTTAATGCAGAACACAATTATAAATGTATATAATACATAATTTTGACAGCAAACCATTTGTCACCAAACAACACAAATACGTATCAATTAAATGTAGGCAGATCACAACTTCTGCTTCATTGAGATGTCACATGATCTAAGGAATCCAGTGTTTCATTCTCTCCTAAATTCAATGCTTTTGTTCTCCAAAGATTTTTGGCCTGGCTATGGTAGAGGACAGGAAGGCCTGGAAGAATGTTGTTCATGAGGTCACAATGGGTCGGACACGACTTTGCGACTAGCAACAACAAAAATTCCATTTCAGTTCTTTCTTTTATAGGCTTCAAATTTTATGATTTTCATATTTTCCTAGAGTAGTCTGTTACAGTGCCTTACCCAATGCTCAGCAACTCAACTCCACGGTTTAATCATTTTGGTATTTTAGTGCAATCCCATGTTTTTCCTACCTGGTCTTCAGTGACCACCTGTTTCTCCTATGTATATTTTTTTGTGTGGTGACATGGGTTTCCAAAAATGGTTCCTTTCTGCAGGTTTTGGGGGAGTTACTTTATACAGGCATTTTTGTCCAGCTCTTTTGAATTCTCCTGATCTTTTCTATGTATTTATTGATTTATTGCATTTATGGTATATCCTTATATCACTTATACTATTCATCTGTGTGTGTGTGCACAAATGTGTTTATTATTAAACATCATTAAAATGAAATTATGAGCTACAGTACAATAAATTCTGTCCACGTTACTAAGAATCAATTCCAAATTAAAAGTTTGGCCTTTGACTTGTTCAGGTTTTTACTCACATTTCACATGCAATTTTAATAATAAGATCCAATAATAAGATGCACTTGGTTATGTACTATTACTATGGGATTTTCAAATTTAATTAAGTGTCTAAGTATTCTCCCTTGTTTTGGCAAATCTTTTGATATTGATCTAATTATCTGAAGGTGTTGAAACTGGTCAGATGGACTAAGCTATTCACAGTGAATATATTCTATATTCTATATAGTATATTCACAGCAGTGGTGAAATGCTGCCGGTGTCAAGGTTCCAGAAATACCTCTTCTGCGTAAAAGAGACTCAGAGACAGCAGTTGGTGGTCGATACTGTGGGAGGGGTGTGGGGGCTAGGCAAACTGACGCCCGATGTCCTTGTTTTCCACAACGGTAGCATTTGATTATTGTTGAAGGTTGGAGGGTGGAAGGTGTGGTTGGTCTTGAGAGGGAGGATCTTGTAGGTGGTCGTTGTGGAGTCGTAGTTGGTGATTGGGTCTGGAGGGGGTTGAATTCTCTGTCCAGAGCAATGGACACGTTGTATCAGGCATTAAGTTGTTCTGGGATTCCTCTGGTGGAGCAGGCTCTTCTGATGTTTTGATCTATGGCGTCTTTGAAGTAATGAAGAATAATGGGTTCTGGCCAATGTCTAAGATTGCCAGCAACTCTTCTGAAATCCCATACAAATTGTTTTAGCGGTTTGTTACCTTGTTTCATTGTTTTTAAGGTGGTCTCACATTCTGCAATTAGGTCATCATCTTGAAACCGGTTGCGAAGCAGTGCTATAAATCCGTGAACATTGTTTAGTTCTGGTGCATGTTCATTGTATAGCTGAGCTATCCACTCTGAGGCTAGCCCCACATTCATTCCATCTGAGATGGCGTTGATTAGGCTTCTTTCTGATGGGTATTGATGTCTATATTGTTCAACGTAAGCCTCAATTCTGCTGAGGAAGTAAGCCAGGTGGTGTGGATTCCCATCAAAGGTTGGTTTGAAAGAGGGAGGGGTTGGTGGAGGGGGTGCAGGAGGGTTTAGCTGGCCTGCTTGCGGCTGCAGAGGGATTTGCGGGGGCGGGGTCGCTGCTGTTGTGGCTGGTTGTTGAGCTGTAAAGGGGGGTGGAATTCCCCCTGGCTGCTGAGAAGGAAGTCCTTGAAATGCTTCAGTTGATGAAAAAACCATCGGCGTGGGGCCCACAGGAAAGAAAGGGGCTGAACTAGCTGGTTGCCATTGGCATTGGATCCACCCTTGTCCAGGATAAAACGCCCAGCCAGGAGGAATAGAAACTGCTGGAGGCAGCGTAGGCCTTTGTTGGCGGGAAAGATCAATTGGAGGGGGGAGTTGTGATTCCCCCCAAGCCCCTGGTGCTGCCTGAACTTCCTGCCGTCTGAAAGAGGGAGGGGGGGTCCTCCTGCGTTCATCGGAACGGCTTCGAGCTTCAGTAATTTCTCTCTCTCTGGTGGGAGGGAAGGTGAATCTAGGCTGAGCTAAAGGCTCTCGAGGTCTCACTTCCAGGCGCTCAAAAGTTTCAGGGAGGTCTAATAGGGACTGGGATTTCAGGGGGTTTCTCAGGTCCCAATCCAGTGACTCTCCCGATCCTCCAGGTTTTATTGTCCTCCAGTGAGGTTGAGAAGAGGAGGGGCTCTCCATTCCGTCCGGGAAATGTTTTCTCCCGACTGGCAGCTTACCCATGAATCAGAGTCCTTGGGCGTGCTCCAAGCTGACAAGCAGGCTCTACCACTGGGCTTCGGGTCCTCTCGTCAGATGGGAAATAGGTGACTTCAACTAAATCGTCAGGATCATGTTTCGCCGCTCCTTCTACGCTCTCAACTTGCTGCTCTTCCATCTTCACTGGGTCTTTGCACCGCTGTGGAGGTTGCGGAGACTGGGGCCCAGCACCCCTCTAATGGGCCCCCTCTGAGAGGAGGAGAGGGTACCGTTAGCAAAAGAAAGTTATGAGTTTTGGAATAATGTCAAGGTTCCAGAAATACCTCTTCTGCGTAAAAGAGACTCAGAGACATTTCTTTTCCAGAGTTCTTTACTAGCATGAGGAGACTGGCACACGATGAGTGCAATTCCAAAACTGAAGTTCCGGATTCTTTTCCCCAGTTATACAAACCCCAAGAGTCCCACCCCCCTAACCCCTTTGATGGTCACATGGTCCCACGTTCTCCCAGTCCATTCGAATATCTTCTTGCCACTCTTCCTGCAGATGTGAACCCCATCCAACCTTGACCGTCTAAAGAATGTTACCATACCCCTCAGCCCCCCTTCTTCCCCTCAGGGGAAAAATGTGGCAGCATCTGGAAACCTAAAGTCTAATATGGTTTCCAGGCCTGACAGCCGGTTTGCATTAGTTCGGGCGAACCAGTAGTGATAAAAACTACTGGTTTGGGTGAACCAATAGTAAAAAAAAGCTACTAGTTCCTCCAAACCGGTATTTCCAATGATCAGCTGTGCCGCACAATTTAAAATTGCTAGAAAGCAGGAAATCTGCTTTCTAGTGAATCTAAATCGTGTGGCATGGCTGATTTTCCCCCATCACTGCTCTACTTACCTTCCCAAGCCTCCTTTTGGTGCATACTGTGCATGCACGCACATGCAGCGCGCATTTGGTGTGCACATGCAACCAGCAAACCAGTGGCAAACCAGTTCAGATTTCACCAGATTCACAGTATAGCTCTCAGTGATATAGAAGACAAAGAAAAGCACTGAAACATTCCACAGTAAGTTCAAAATGCAAATCAGTAATTTGCTCTCCAGAAAAGCATACCTTTCTATCATTGTATATTCCACTATATAGTATATTAACTGTTGCAATGTATCTTTGTTGGCTGTTTTTGAAGTTTTATGTTTTCGTTCTCTATTTAATCGTCCTTGATGAGTAGTTATATTTTTAAGACTTCTTTTGTATTCTTACATTCCCATGTCTTATCTTCCATGTTAGTACATATTGTAACTGAGCTTCATGCTCCTTCTTATCCTTTTTCCTTCTGGATAATTTGACTGGTAGTTGAGGTACAGAATTTATCAGTGTGGCTTGGCTGACCAATTACTAATTATTATTGTGTTTTCTATGAGAACATCCAGGGAGATAGCACATTTTTGTTTTGTTCTTTTTTATTGTAAATATTATTGCTAGATTTTGTTGATTAATATGATGTAGGAATTTTTTTAAATCTTATTCCAAAATATTTTATGTGTCATCAGTATATCTCACCCACATATTTAGCTTCTTTGTGATTTAGTAATCCAAAATGATTGGCAGAAGTAGTTGGGAGTAGATGGCGAGAATGTCAGCAAAATTAGATGATAGGGCTATCCGATTTAAATCTTATAAATCTATAAGATTTCTATAAATCTATAAATCTTATAAATCTATAAATCTTTAAATCTACAAGTATTATTTTTATAGTTATTGGTAATGTACTGTATAATTACTTTGCAATGTTTTTATTTAGTGTTTTAGCTTTAGCTGTTGTTAAAGCATTTCTTTTCAAGTTGCTGCATTTTTTAGCCACTTTTAATCATATTTTCCATATCTGAAAAAATGGGAATACATATATGATTCATTTTGAGATATCTATGTAACTTGTTTCACAAGTATGTGAAAACTGCATTTGTGTCTAATAATGGTATATTGATTGAGGATGTGAAAGAGTGTGTGTTTGTGCATATTCAGATGATATGTTATTGGCTGAGAACCTAATGATTTACAATGAATGTTAGACACACTACACTAACAAGGAGTATGGATCAGAAAATTAATGTGTATCAGGGACAGAAGTGGTTTTGTTTAACAGAAAACATAAAGTGAAAATTGCAAATTATACAAAAATTTTGAAATAGATGATCAAGTGAATGATATGTAACCCTTGCTAGAATGCTTTCTAAAGACAGGGAATTGGACAGAGAAATGTTAAGAGGTGCAAGTCCTATTTGAAAGGGAATGACCAGCATGTGATTTGTTTACAAGAAATGTAACAATTGTTAGAAGCAAAATGTCACTATATAAGAAAATTCTTCTGACAACTTTGGGAGTGGGGGTTGGCATTGTCAAGAGAAACATTAACATTAATTGAATGCTGTAGAAATGGGCACTTAAGAATAAACAGCAAAAAGTCAAAAAAGTTGCTTGAATACAAACATGAGTGACCTGTACAAAATGGGGGGGGGAGAAGGAGGAGGGGGAGAAGGAGGAATTTAGTTAATACATTTTAATGCCACTCATCTCCCTTATAAGGTGACTTTGGGCAGCTTAAAGATAAGGATCAAATTGCAAAATAAACATATGAAGGAAGAAAGAAATGGATTCTCGACAATTTTTATCCTGGTGAATGCCCATGAAAACTAAAACAGTATTTTGGGGTCATACATTCCCATTCCAATAGAAGAAGCTACCAAACCTAGAAAAGAATTGCTAAAAGGTGGGATGTATTTACATGGTTTAATTTTTAAAACCTGAAATAAAAACTTTTGTATGAAAATCATCACAATTTCCATTTCTGGCTTTCAAAGCAATTCTCAGGATTGCAGAAACAAGGACTGAAAAATCCATGATTACAATGTCTTATCTATCTTCCGTACACAACAAGGCTAGGAATCAGTGAAAGGGCATCACTTAAGCAATGAAGCAAGATTACATGGCATTGACGGATACAACAATAGCAAAATATAGCAAGCAATATTTTGAACTGCTCTGTCCTACTATATGCACTACCTTCAGGAATGTATTCATTTGCTACTTTTATATACTGTCCCACTATTTTTTTTAAATTTATTTATTTTTATCCCCCTTTATTATTTTTATAAATAAATCAAGGAAGCAAAGGCATACACCTTCCTTCTCCTGTTTCTCCACAACAATAATTCTGTGAGGTAAGTTGGGCTGAAAAAGAGTGACCGGCAGAATCACCCAAATGGCTTTCACGCCTAAAGCAGGACTAGAACTCACGGTCTCTCAGTTTCTAGCCTTGTATCTTAATCACTATACCAAACTGGCTCTCAATTCCTATACAATTAATTATCCAAACACATATATTTCCTAGTTATTAATGACAATCTATATGCTAGCCTTATCTTCAGATCATAAATCAAGCCCAAGGACATATATGTTAAGGACTTCTACCAAGCAGAAAAACAACGTGTAATCAGAGTATAAACTAATCATCAAAAACCTACTCAAAGAGAATTTTTCATTATAATTCAGAGACGATGTAGGAAGCATGGTTTATGGCAGTTTAGCTCTTTAGTTTTAGGTATCAACAAGGAGCAATTACAGCAAGAGTTTTACAAGCTTCAGATGCAATGGCATTATCCCAGCAAAATATATCAGGCTAAGCTGCTTCTTAAATAGAAACAATATCTGCCTCCCCCATATGCAGTTGCCATTGGCCCTCTATGTGCTGGCCTTTTGAGACAACTGGGCAATAGAACTGTCAATCAGAGTATAGACACGCAGAGCAATTCCCCCAATTGATATTCTACAGGAAAGGGTAGAACTGAGATTTAGGAGGCATGGGCTAGAAGGAAGGGTCTGAAGGAAGCTTAGAGATTTAGCACCAGATTAACCTCTATTGGTGACAGTGGCAGGTTTATGAATATATATTTAGTGCCAGAAAAGGCAACAATTGACAGCCAATAGATAACACCATATTAAAGGAATCTGTTTATAACTTATTTTAAGTTACTTAATACAGGTGATTCTCAATTAATGGCATCCCAAATGTCCACTGTAAGTCAGGAGAGTAGTAAGTTGAAGTACCTATGTGACTGAATATGATTTTACAGCTTTTTTGTGGTCATTAAGCAAATACAAATGTAATTAAGCAAATTAAGGCATTACTGTGGGTGGTTTTTTTTTGCTGGAAACCAGCTGAAAAGGCCAGAAACTGGCAAAAAAGTGTCATAAATTGTGGCCACATGATTGTGGAACACTGCAATTGGCTATGAGGGTGAGCTGCTTGCCAAGCACCCAAAAATGTCATATGATGATGGGGGTGGGTGCAGCTGCTGGAACTCCGGAACTGGCTTTTGGGAAGGTGCATCTTAACTTCAATTGCTAAGCAACTGATAGTTAAGTGAGGATTACCTATAAAAATTCAGAGACACCTTGTTTAACATTAAGGAAATAATTTTACACTTTTGTATCCTGCTGACAGTTTACCTACTCAAATATATCTAAAGAAATAGAGAAACAAATAAAAGCATTTGCAAGTGTTGTAAGCTGCCTGGAGTCACCGTGTATGAGTTGAGCAGCCTTATAAATGTCTCTAATAAATAAATAAACTCAGGAAAATGTGTAATGATGGCAACAAAACTAATGCGTCCTTTAGAGCAGTGTTCTTCAAACATAGTAACTTGAAGATGTGTAGACTTTTAACTCCAAGAATTCTTTTTCTGAGAGTTGGCCCACATATCTTCAAATTGCCAAGTCTAAAAAACATTGTTTTGGAGGTATTCTGGATTAATGGAATTATTCTTCATTTTGAAGGAAGCAAGGAAAATAAGAAGAGGACACATTCAACAGGGAGAGAGCCTAACTCCCTCTTTAGCAATAGCACTTAGACTTATATACGCTTCATACTGCTTTTGCAGCCCTCTCTAAGAGGTTTAAAGAGTCAGCATATTGCCCCCAACAATCTGTCATTTTACTGTCTGAGAAGGATGGAAGGCTGAGTCAACCTTGAGCCTGGTGAGATTTGAACTGCAGCTTAAGTAGCCTGCAGTACTGCACTCTTACCACTACGCCACCTCGATTCTTTACAGTCTAATCTCACTAGGTCTGCCTGAAGTGATATAGCCTAGCATTCCTTGGCCACTTGTTAAACCATTTGTTTAAACGCAGATGTCTTCTCCTGATTCTCCTCATCTGTAGAGCTCATGAAGCAAAGCATGAATCCAGGAATACAGGCTAGACTGGAAATGGTCTACCAACAATAAACCACTTCCCTGCTGCTACTAAGAAATCTATATTGATGTGGAAAGGGCCGTGGTGGCTCAGGCTGTAAGATAGCCTGTTATTAAAAACACAGCAGCCTGCAATTTCTGCAGGCTCGAATCCCACCAGGCCCAAGGTTGACTCAGCCTTCCATCCTTTATAAGGTAGGTAAAATGAGGACCCAGATTGTTGGGGGGGCAATAAGTTGACTTTGTAAATATACAAATAGAATGAGACTATTGCCTTATACACTGTAAGCCGCCCTGAGTCTTCGGAGAAGGGCGGGATATAAATGTAAATTAAAAAAAAATTCTAAGCTTGAGCTCTCTACAAGAATCTGAACAACAGGTAGTCCTCAACTTACAACCACAATTGAGTCCAAAATTTATGTTGCTATGTGAGAAATTTGTTAAATGAGTTTTGCCCCATTTTACGACTTTTCTTGTCACATTTGTTAAATGAATCGCTGCAGTTGTTAAATTAATAACACAGTTGTTAAGTAAATCTGGCTTCCTCATTGACTTTGCTTATCATGTCACAAAAGCGGATCACATGACTCCAGGACACGGCAACCGTCATAAATGTGAGTCAGTTCTCAAGCATCCAAATGTAAATAACATGACCACGGGGATGCTGCAATGGTCAGAAGTGTGAAAAATGGTCAAGTCACTTTTTTCAGTGTTGTTTTAACTTTGAACGGTCACTAAAAAACTGTTATAAGTCAAGGACTACCTGTACTAGAGGCCAAGGAAAATTAACATGAGGTAAGAATGGAAGGAATTCAAGGTGGGCTGGACTTAGATCTCTTGTGAGTGCGAAGGGATTCATGACTGATGACGTGTTTGACCCTTCCCTTGGGCTCAGCCTGGTTATCTCCTACATCGTTCGTATTAAATATATTGAGGAGGACCATGGTGGGAATGACTGTTATGAAAAATGGGCAACCACATTTACTCTTTGAAGGGATTGGAATTTTCCTGATTTTGGAGGTAATTTTAAATATTTCTCCACAATTTTCATCCATTTCATATTTTATGGGAATGTGCCAGTGTTTGGCATTCAACCAACTGAACTTCATTAACAGAGGGAGTTCTGAGAATCACAAAAAAAGGTCTTTAGGGTCCAGATGTAATCTAGAGGCTTCAAGCCGCCTATTCCTGATAGAAAAATTAAGCAGCCTTTAAGAGCTATGTTCTATTCATTTTTACAGAGGAAAAAATGCTACTTTTTTTGTTTCTTTCATAATGCTAATGGGTGCAAAGCTAACATCTACAGTATATATTACAATACCATCCCACCTCTTCCCTGTTAATTTATCTAAAAGGTAATATGTATGAGAATCTAACTTTTTCCAGTCTGGCATCCTTTAGTTATGTAGGCCTACAACACAAAACAGGTTTCTTAGGCTGAAGAGGATTGCCACTTGGTCCAACATTGCTGAAAAGCACAGGCAATAAATGAATATTAACTCCTACAATTCAACTAATATAAATAAATTATGAAGAAATAATTTTGCATTTGCAAATAAAGTTATTTGGAAATAGGCTGAAAAAGTAAGGACAACCCTAAAGAATTCTGTGTATTATGGATCTATTGCACAACTCTTGTTCATTTCCAAGTATTACCTGTATAATAACCTGTCCAAATATTACTGTATAATTTCTAAGAAAGCATCACAGGGCTGCCAGGTACATGGATTCAAAATCATCAACGGAGTGATGTGTCTTAGAACCAAATAGTGCACAATACCAAACTTTTTAAAAAAAAAAATAAATCAAAAATTCAATGTTTCACGTATTTAAGCTATTGGTCAACTTTTAATCTTGGGATACTAATTTATTTAGGGAGAACCATCCTGAAAAAGATTCTCATGTTTAATACATATGCATTTAGCCCTGCTTCTGCAACATAGATTCTTAATATTTTAACTTCGTGTTGTTTTAATCTTTTAATTTTTTACTTAATTATAATCTGTAAACCGCTCAGAGTCACCTTGTAAGGGACATGAGTGGCATAAAAAAATAACAGATAATAAAGCACATTGAATAGTACTTGTTACTACCGGTATTATGATTTGTTTAAATAAAAACAATAGTAATATTATGATTATGGCAGGCGTACTATAGAAATAAGTATGCCTATTTAGCAATTTTTCCCAACCTCTTGTCCTCGAAATATATTAGACTACAGCACCCTTCATACCCAGCCGACATTGGGCATAAGTCCAGTAAGATCTGGCAGATGCTAGATTGGGAAGGCTAGCCTTGGAAACTGCACTGTTACTGCACTTATGTATATGAATATTTATTTCTTTGTTGCATTTATGTACTATAAGACTAGAAACAATGACATACACGCATCTTCATTTGTATCTTCACAATGAAATTTTGAGGTAGATCAGGCTGGAAAAAAAAGTCATTCAGTAGCTCCACAGCTGAGCTTTGCAATCTAAGGCCACCACTTTCACTCACCAACCCGTGTTTTTCTACTTTTCAAAAATAATATCAATGCTACCATAACATAAATTAAATAAAAGCTGGGCTTCTCTCTCCTCATTCAAATCCAAGCAGCGCCTCTACCCACCCACCCCCCCACCCCTAAAGCCAGGATCTGGCTCTGTGCGTCTAAGGACCAGGGATCAGCGCCCCGAGGAGCACAGATCTCCAGTCAAGTGCGGACCAGGGAAGCGCCAGGCTCAAAAGGCGCTTTCCGGGGAGAATCCGGCGCAGCAAAGAGCCTCCGGCCAGCCACAGCGGCAGAATCTTACCCAGCGGAGACGCGAAGCGACTGACCGCCAGTTACCTCTCTGCAGAGCAGCCAATCTTTATCGCCGCCAGCAGACAAAGCTGCGTCGCCGCTGCCTCCCTTGCCTTTCTACCTGGGCGCTCGCATCCTTCCTCGCCGAAGCCCCCCTGGGCAAACCTAAGCCAGCCCGGTCTGGAAGGAAAAGTGTGTGTGGGGGGGGAAGAAGACAGAGACCCGGATAGCCCGAACACCCCAAACAACTCACCCCAAAAGGGACCGTTTTACTCCTGAATGCCTCCCGAGAATTGGGACGGTACAGCCGCTGGTGCTTCCCACCGATTCCCGGGAAGTGCTGCAAGAGGCATTTTTCGCTCAGCGTCCGGAGCCTTTCCCTGTTGGAGCGAAAGGGGAGAGGGAAGCCAGAGGGGCTGGGGCTGGGTTGGGGCTTATATCTTTCATCCTCCCCTCCCGATCGTTGCCCTTTTGTCTCCAGAGGCGTTGGTCTCGCTGAAAACCTCCTCCTTCTCCTCCCGCCCCCCACCAGCCCATCTCCTGTCATTCGCGCGGTCCTCCAGGCGGGCGACACACCGGCTGGCGCTGGTTTGCGGCTGGCGCTGGTTTGCCGGAGCCTTGGAAGCCCCGCGCATGCTCTCGCGCTCCCTCCCGGCCGGTGACTGAAGTCTCTGGTTTTGGAGGGTTGGACCTGCCTGGCCGGCGGCTACAAGTCGCTTCTCCAGGCAGGTTAGCTGCGTGAACTGGCGTGGGAGGGTGGGGTGGAGGTGGGTGGGGAAGGAACAGGTACTCGGAGCGCTCAAAAAGCACCTCCTTGGTGATGAGGAAATGGGGAAGTTTGGGAAAGTGGAAGAAGCCTCGGGGGGGAAACAATAAGGAGGTGGATAAGAGCACAAGCGTGCCTACCGTTCCTGTCCTATTGTTTCCTTTTGTTATATCCAATTAATATAGTTATTACATACTCATATACATGCTTATATATTGTATAGTTATGTCATGCTTATTCTTATATATACTGTGTGGCAAAATAAATAAATAAAATAAAATAAAATAAATAAATAAATAAACACTCGAACGACCGGCGAATTTGCATTCCGGAATAGCTTTTTCACCCTTAGCCTCTTTTTTCAAGCGGTGCCTTTCTCACCAGGGACCTGTTGCTTTATTTTCTGAATGCCAAGACGACCGCGGTGAAACTTTGTTGAAACTGTGTATTTGTATTGCGAAGTTTTTTTCACAATTAAAATATGAAAGATATTCTTGCACCTTCAAAGCTGAGGTGCAGTCCTGTAATGTATATTGTATTCCTTGGTGGACAAACATGCATTTATTCAAGGAACTAATTGTAGAACCTGGATTCCTTGGCGCTCTTAGTGGTGATGTCACACTACTCAGTTGAGTAATGAAATATCTGCAGGCAAACGATCAAACTCTGAGAACACCAAGGACCCACAGCTCAATCCTGAGCTACATACATTCCTTTCTAGTAGAACCTTTCCACTGTGAGGTGTTTAGGTCAGTCTTTTTCTTTCATATGTTGCTGCGCCAGTGGGATAACCCTGCACCTAATTTCAAAAGCCTTGCACAAATAATCATTTGACAGTTCTGGCATGGGTGACCTGCTCCTCTGCCAGCTGGGTAGAAGACAAATGAAAGATGGATGAATTGTGTGAAAACACCATCTGATTCTGTCCCATGCCCATTTTTGGCTTTGGCCTCAATCTATAGAGGCAATCCTCAAAAGACTACCATAGGGCCACTGATTTGCTCCTCTCTGTTTTGTGGTAATTTTATTAAACATTACAATTAAAAGACCAAAAACTAGAAAATGAGAGGAAAAAGAAAAGTTAGAAAAAATTAAATAGAAAATAAGTATAGGAAAGAAAAAGAAGAACTATGTAAAGAAATTATTTACACGTTCATTACGAATATAAAACACTTTACTTTCTCTTAACCAATCAGAAATGGTCAGATAAAAGAAATCTGAGTCAGAAGCCGAAATATAATTTGATAAAACATTTCAGATAGGACCTTCCCTCATTTTCATAAAGAGTCAGAGGGAGGACAGCAGCATATTCAGACTTGCAAGATTTTGTTACTGTAACTTTATAATAAAAGTAGTAATAGCATTCATAACTTTGGCCTCCTAGTCTGGTCTACAACTATTTAAAATAATACATTTTGTCTACTTATTGTTTCTATTAATACTTGGAATATTCTATTAAAATTCAAATATTAATATTCTATTACACAGTACACAATCAAAATGGCTATGATGCTGTTATCCTGTTCAGCAAATGGTGGCCATGATGGACTTGCCATAAAACATTCATTAATAAGAAAGGCAAACACTGGTGAGTTATCTTAAACCATCTCCACTAGTCATGCAGCGTGATTCATTTATCTAGACTAAATAAATGAATCTGGAGCATCAACAAAGCACTGTCTGGAGCAATCTACCATTTTCTAAAAGTGTCTCTAGGATAAAGGAGTTCCCAGGGAGGAAGTCCAAAAATTCAAGATGGCACCTGCAGCCATGCAACCAGAACTACCATCTTCACCTTTTTGTGCCAGCCTTACCATCAGCCTTACTCCCACACAGCCCAGTGGTTTGGGATCTGTGAGGCCGAAGAGAATTCTTGGTCAAGATGCTGGAAACCAATGGCTAGCATAGTAAAGCACAATAAAGCCAGAATTACATTTATTTATTTATTATTTATTTTATTAGATTTATAAACCGCCCTTCTCCCGAAGAACTCAGGGCGGTGTACAGCCAAGATAAAAGAAACAATGTACAGTTAAAAATAAATTTAAAAACTTATTATACAGTGTGGCCGAAATTAAAATGATTAAAAGTCTAAAAAACCCCAAATTAAAACTAAATGAAATTTAAAATTTAAAATCAAGACAATTTAAGAAAGCCCCGCGCGAACAAACAAATATGTTTTCAGTTCGCGGCGAAAGGTCCGAAGGTCAGGTATTTGACGTAAACCAGGGGGAAGTTCATTCCAAAGAGTAGGAGCCCCCACAGAGAAGGCTCTTCCCCTGAGGGCCACCAGCCGACATTGTCTGGCGGACGGCACCCTGAGAAGGCCCTCTCCGTGCGAGCGTACGGGTCGGTGGGAGGCATGAGGTAACAGCAGGCGGTCCCGTAAGTACCCAGGCCCCAAGCCATGGAGCGCTTTAAAGGTGGTAACCAGAACCTTGAAATGCACTCGAAAGGCAACAGGAAGCCAGTGCAGTCTGCGCAGGAGAGGTGTCACATGGGAGCTACATGAGACTCCCTCTATCACCCGCGCAGCTGCATTCTGGACCAACTGAAGCCTCCGAGTGCATCTCAAGGGGAGCCCCATGTAGAGAGCATTGCAATAATCCAGGCGGGAGGTAACAAGAGCATGAGTGACTGTGCATAGGGCATCCCGATCAAGGAAGGGGCGCAACTGGCGAACCAGGCGAACCTGGTGAAAGGCTCTCCTGGAGACGGCCGCCAAATGATCTTCAAACGACAGCCGTGCATCCAGGAGAACACCCAAGTTGCGCACTCCCTCCTTTGGGGCCAATAACTCGCCCCCAACAGTCAGCTGCGGCTGCAGCTGACTGTATTGGGGTGCCGGCATCCACAGCCACTCCGTCTTGGAGGGATTGAGCTTGAGCCTGTTCCTCCCCATCCAGACCCGTACGGCTTCCAAACACCGGGACAGCACTTCGACAGCTTCGTTGGGGTGGCCCGGGGTGGAAAAGTACAGCTGAGTATCATCAGCGTACAGCTGATATCTCACCCCAAAGCCACTGATGATCTCGCCCAACGGCTTCATATAGAAGTTGAACAGGAGGGGCGAGAGAATCGACCCCTGTGGCACCCCACAGGTGAGGTGCCTCGCGGTCGACCTCTGCCCCCCTGTCAACACCGTCTGCAACCGGTGAATGAATATCATCAAATAAATGGACATCTAAGGAGATAAGCTGCAGCCTTTGCATAATAATATCATCACATACCCTACCGCCATTCCCAATGAACATCCATGTTGGAGACTGGTTCTTTGCAACAGGCCACCTTTGCAATTTTTACTTTTTGACTGTTTAAAAAAATCCTTTAAAAATATCTTAACAGAGACACCTCATCTCTTATTCCTGCTTAGCAATTCCAGATCTGTAGCACCTCCTTTCATTCATTGTGGCTTTTATTTAAAAAGCAGCACACAAAGTACATGGTTCAAGTTGTTTCCTAGCACCCACTAATTTGAGATCTGTTAACTGAAGATATGGGGATCAATCTGCTGATTACATGAATTCCATGTGTACTCAAGGGCCAAGCTATAACTGTGCCCTGCTTTAGGTCTTGTTGCAGGTGAGTATGTTCCTAGGAGTGAGTTTCAAGTGGTTCTTTGTGGTGCAAGCATTTATTGGGAATGGTGGGCAGAACACAAGTGTATACAAGCACAAACAGAGAGAGAGAGAGAGCAAGCTTGTTAGCAATAGCAATAGCACTTAGACTTATATATTGCTTCACAGTGCTTTACAGACCTCTCTAAATGGTTTACAGAGTAGCCATATTGCCCCCAACTATGTAGGTTGTCATTTTCCCAACCTCAGAAGGATGGAAGGCTGAGTCAACCTTGAGCTGGTCACGACTGAGCTGCTGGCAATTGGCAGAATAAGCCTGTAATACTGCATTCTAACTAGTGTGCCACCATGGTAATATAAGTACAAAATAGATGCCCCAAATCCCAAACTCTTCTGTTTTGTATGTTTGAGGAATCAAGAAAGGCAGTAAATACTTGCTACCAAATTTCACTTACATACTGAAATGCATAAACCCTGTGAAAAAAACAGTACCACAAATCAGAATAATTTTATACATTATCTTGGTCATTAAAACATTATGACTGATTTTCTGACTCAGCTTGTTATAAGCAAACTAGTCACTGTAGGTTGTAAACCACATTGTAGAATTCATTGGTTGTACAAACCCAGTCATTTGCTGTTTATGTAATAAACAATGGGTAAAGAAACTCTGATTTAGCATGATCCAAATATTGACATCACTGTTGAGAGAAAGAGAGAGGGAGAGAAAGAGAGACGGAGGGGGAGAGAGGGAGAGAGTGCAGGTGAATGACGAATATAAGAGCGACATAACATAACAATAGAGTTGGAAGGGACCTTGGAGGCCTTCTAGTCCAACCCCCTGCCCAGGCATGTATTATTACATTCAGCATTATCTGGGTAGGAAGATTAAAAGAACTGAATGGTAAATTCTGCCATGACTTTATTCTTCAGAGTACTGAAGACTGGTATCACTGCTATTGCTTTTTCTCAATTTCCTGGTTGTCCAGAACATCAGTACATCTTGAAGAAGCAGAGCAAACAAACCTGCCTGAATAGAGTCATTTGTGCTGCTTTGTTTTCGCAATAATTAATATGTCAATAATAAAGTGGGTAAGATTCTGCTTATGCAGCTGGAAAGCTGATAGCAGCTGATTTTTCTATACATAGATGGTGGTCTATCTACTTTCAGAGGTACTTAGAAGAAACAGACGAAGTAAGTAGAAAATCGGCTGTCACTCACATCCTTATTAACGTCTGCATAAATATTTCTGTGTCTAAAGATCTTTTAATACATTGCTGTATTTTATGGCTTCAGTATCTTCTTTAATATTAACATTTTAATACCTTGTTTTCATTTTATGTTTTTAATCATATATTTGCTCTATTTTGGAATTTAGATTGGGGAACAAAAGTTATTAAACATTGAAAACACTGAATAATATACAGTATTAATAGTGCTGGAAATCAATAGCCTTTTAAATCGTGTTAGTTTTATTTTATTTTTTAAATTTAAATTTTGTATTAATAATAAACGGTACATTTTATAGAGTAGAATCCACTTCAGTTAAAAGTTACATATCTGATAAAATGGATTCTAATACAGAAAGCTTATGCCTTAACAAATTTGATCATGGTGCTACTTAAGATACTTTTTGTACTTCTCTGAAAAAAATCTAGGTCCAATCTTGTCCACGTTTACTATTTAAATATCAACATTTATCAATGGGAAATTATTAGATAAACATGTTAAATATATCAAACATTCTCAAGTTGTAATAGAGCATTAGAATTTCTTTAAGAAAAAATATGCCTGTTATTGACATTCTTTCTGCAATTCAGTTTTAATGATTAATCTTTCAATTGACCCCTTATACTTCACTAACTTTGTTGTTTCATAGCTGACAATGATATATACCTTGGTATATTCCAGAGGTTCTAAATTTTTACTCTTGGAATCTTTCTTTAGGGTATGATTCCATCAAGTTAATGCATAAGCATTTCTTAGTAGTGATTTCTATTTGGCTATAATAATCTTTTTTTAAGTTCAGTTCTGACATTATAAAAATTTATCAAACAAGATTTTATTATGTTTAGATGTAAGAATAAATACATACATAAAATACATAAATTTTACAAACATAGTAAATCTCTGTGTAGTTGAACTCTTAATTTCCCTGAAAGGATTTGCAATACTTAATGGGTTTAAAAAATAAAGGGAATCATGTAGCTCATTAAAAACATTACTTTGAACAATATCATCCTAAATATGACAAACTACCAAGAGACTTGCGGACTTCATAGCACTCTTACTATGAATCTTACAAAAAAAAAAAGCAGAGATGAAAAAACCTGACATTGTAGTAAAACCAACTGAATTAGGCTTCTGTGGCATGGCATCTCTCTCGTATATGTATATGTATATTATATGTATATGTATATGTATATGTATATGTATATGTATATGTATATGTATATGTACATGTGTATATGTATATATGTATATGTATCAGGGGTAAAATGCTATTGGTTCAGACCGGATCAGGAAAACTGGTAGCGGAGATTGGGGATGGTTCGCCATACTGGAAGCAATTGCTGGCTGGCCACACCCCCAAACCGGTCCATGGCCCGCAGCCCTGACATGCTTCCCTGCTTTCCTCGCTGCCAAACTCATTGTTCGGAGCATCTAAGGAAATGTCTTCCAACTCTTCAGGATTGACTTTAAGAGCTCCAAGAAGCTGATAGCAAAAGTAGCGGCAGTGGGGGCAACAGGGGTGTGCATATGTGTGTCCCTCCTTGGTCCTCCACTCCCAGGTGGCAGTCAGGGCTTCGCGCCTCCTCCTTTCCTAAGAGGGGCAGTGTCTGTCTCCAAGTCCTTGCAGAGGAACACACACACACACACACACACACACACACACACACACACGCACCTGTCACCCTCGCTGCCACTACTTTTGCTGTCAGCTTCTTAAAGTCGATCTTCAAGAGCTGGAAGACATTTCCTTAGATCACAAATGTCAGCAATCTAAGGAAATATCTTCTTACACCTTCTCCTCCCCATTCCCCCTCTCATTTTTCCATTTCTGTGCCTGGATTCTACTTTTTACACCTTCTCCTCCCCATTCTCCCCCCCCCCCCAGTTTTTCCATTTCTGTGCCTGGATTCTGCTTCTTACACCTTCTCCTTCCCATCACCACCCCCCTCGTTTTTCCATTTCTGTGCCTGGATTCTGCTTCTGCAAGTGAACACTCCGATGTTCACTTGGGTGGCGGAGGGAAACTCAAAGCGTTGGGGGCTTCAGAAGGGCAAAATGTGTTTCAAAATGTGCAGCTCCTGGCTTTAACAGTGAGTGATGTCAAGTTGGCCATGCCCACACGGTCACATGACCACCAAGCCACACCCACCAAGCCATGTCCACAGAATCAGTAGCAAACATTTTTACATTTCATCCCTGATATGTATATGTATGTATATGTATGTATATGTATATGTATATGTATATGTATATGTATATGTATATGTAAAGGTTCCCCTTGCACATATGTGCTAGTCGTTCCCAATTCTAGGGGCGGTGCTCATCTTCATTTCAAAACCGAAGAGCCAGCGCTGTTTGAAGACATCTCCATGGTCATGTGGCCGCCATGACTAAACACAAGGTGGTCCCTATTTTTTCAACTTGCATTTTTTATGTGCTTTCGAACTGTAGGTTGGCAGAAGCTGAGACAAGTAACAGGAGCTCACCCTGTTACGCAGCACTAGAAATTCAAACCGCTGAACTGCCGACCTTTCGATCAACAAGCTCAGCCTCTTAGCCACTGAGCCATCACAACCCATATATACATACATACACATACATACACACACACACACACTTAACGAAATGAATAAAAGCTTATTCAATATTTTTAAAGTGCAAAATCCAACACTCAGATCCATCTTTAAGTAAAATACAGAAAAGATAAAGAGGAGAGATAAAGTAAAAACTGGCTATGTTTCTACTAGCAAACTGAACATTAATATGAGCTAATAGGTGACAAGCCAATCTGGAGACCTTTTGAGTAGTGTTAAGTGGAAAACTGGTTCTCAGGAAGAATTAGACTACTACTGGTATTATCCACTGCTTAGACCTCTTTCTTAATCTGTTTTCTCTCTTGGCTTTGTTTGAAAAAAGGTAGATAGTGAACGTTCTATATTAAATAGAAAGCATAAAACTGAATGATGATTTCAGGGGTCCTTGATGTTCTCTGAACTTGATTGTTTTCTTGCAGATGTTTCACAACCCACACCAGTCAACATCATCAATGCTATCTTAGGGAATGCGGCTTGCTCTTATTTTATATTCTATTGGCTTGCCATATCAGTATGGGTAGAGGTGGTCTTGGTAGTTCTTTCATTTGCCTTTTTACTGTTTGGCAGTTCCTTGATTAGGGTATTGGTTACTTCTTGATTGTTGGTCTGATGTTAATCTTGGTGTTAATCTCTGCTCATCTGGGTGTTAATTGCTGGTGGTCTTTTTGTTCCTTTTCTAGCGTGTTGATTGTCTGTTTTGAATGGTATGTAGATATTGTTTTTATCTATGTGCCTATTGATGACCAATTTGACAGTGTGCCAGGCTTCCAGCATTTTTGAACTTGATTATTCCTGTGATAAGAATCCAAGACTTAGAAGAGATAATTTAGGTCATCAAACAGAAAATGCTCTGCTGGTGCAGGAATCCAATTTAAAGCATCCCCAATCCCTGCTTGAAAATATTACCTTTGGAATAGTTTTTGTAGCCAAATATACGTTATTACATTTCTTTGATTCATGACAGATTTGTATTCAATATTTTCAGAAAATATGGCTCCTGACTTGTGTCTTTGTGATTCTTCTGTTATACCAACATGTTGTGTTGTGAAAATTCAGTGACAGGATATTGTCATGAACAATAAACTCTACTATTTTGAAATGCATTTATGTATGTATGTATGAATGTATGTATGTATTTATCAGATTTAGAAACTGCTCATATCTCTCACAGAAGTACTCTGGATGGTATACAGATAAAATATTAAATCATAAAAACTGTAAATAAAATTTAAATATGAGGCAAGAAAAGTTATGATAACTTTGCATTAAAAATGAATCAAATCCATAATTATTAAACAGAATAAACAGAAAAAAGAAGTTCTAATCCTACTGTTTTTCCAGATCATTGGTCTTTTTTTTCTTTTCTTTTTTTTTTGCAGAGAATAATTTGCAGCAAGGTTCCAAGCCAATGTTGCCTGACTCTTAGTGGATTAACCTCCTCCACCTCCCTCCAAGTATCCTCAAATATGTTTCAAATATCTTAAAACATGAATATTAAAGAATATACAGTGGGGTTCTCAGTGCTCTCTGAGCTTGGTGGTTTTCTTGCAGATGTTTCATTACCAAACTACTGTAAGTAACATCATCAGTGCATTGATGATGTCATGTACATGATGATGTCATAGGGTTGAACTGAGGACCCCACAGTTCAACCCTAATCTACAAATATTCTCTTTTGAAGGATATACACTTATTGCTAACATACAATAATATGTAGAAATCTTAGGTTTGTATGGTAGGCTTGTTCCTTAAAATGATCAGAAAATAATAATAATAATGATCAGATATTGCTTGGAAATTTCCCATAATCCTACACTCTCCTTAAGTTTTCAGGTGTTAACAGTAACAAGGAGTGTGTTTCTATACATATTTTTAGTTCAACAATACATCACGCCCTTAAGATTACATTAAGATTATTGAAGCATATTCTATGTGCAACTATCATTAGATTATTTTTATTGCTAATTCCATTCACTCTGCTGAATGCTTCTTTTATAATGCACATAAATCCTTCAGTATTTCAGTTTTTTTATCTTCATCTTGCTCTCTTTAACTATATTCCTTTCTCTCTGTACTAAAAAAAAAGTTTTTTCTTTGGATTTTCTCCAAGATCCACTCTTTTGCCATGTGTACTTATGAATAAGTATAGTTGAACCACATATTTAAAATTAGCAGAACTTCTTTAAAGCAGATAATCAGCAGTCACCAATCTCATTAATTTATGGGTCTTTGAATGGCTCAGTAACTTTTTGTGTAATCTCTTATTTTGCTCCAACTAATCCATTCATGTCAGTTAACAGAATTACTGTTTCTAGATCACATTTTTTCAGAATGTTACCCTGTTTTTTTCAAAAATTCAACTCTGATTCCTTCATTGCTATTTATTTATTTATTTTTTTTATTTATTATTTTTTTATTTATTTTATTATTTATTGCAATTAGTATCAAAAAATTAATTTTTATCTTCACACACACTTGCAACAGTCTACGACATATAAACTCATACTTTATGACAATGAAATGAAACCTACATTTTCATCACCATATATGCATTTAAAAACTTCTCAGATACATCCTCTCCTTTTGCCTTAGTTTCACAAACACACTACTTACCTATTTTCCTCTCTTTCATTAGATTTTTTCATTTATGCTCTCTACCATTTAATCTCTTACATTGTAAGATACGGTCTTCTTTTCCTGTGGTTGTTACCAAATATTCCCATAAATATTGATCTTCATTGTCTATTATTACGTTGGTTAATTGAGCTTCCACATAATTTTTATTGCAAGAAAAGAAAAACTAGACTAAATTAACAGGTTTAGTCATACTCATGTAATATTCCATGTTCATGAGAAGAACACAGTGTAATCAGGTTTCAACCTACTTTTTCATTATTGTATCACACGTTTTTCCATATGCCATAAATATAACTAAGGACCAGTTTTTCCTCTAAGATGCATGCTCATTCAGTTCTGTGCATGCTACGGTCTTTAATCTAAGATCTACCTTCAAACCAAGGTATTTGTTAGGTACAGGAAGCCATAAATGACACTTGTAAAAGATCCAAGCAATTTCTTTATTGCATATTCACCCATGGACAAACTTCTTGCAGACTGAAGCATACTCTTCATTAACTATCTGATAAAATGCTGGGGAGAAATTAGGGAGGATCCCTCCTGTGCCACTCCTGTACCACTTCCTGCCCAGCACTGACTCAAGGCTAATGTTTCTCTTTATTCCTCTCTTCTGTAATTCAGAGCCTGATTCCACAGCAGTACTGTTGACCAAAACCCACCAACTAAGAGGTACAGGTTTTGACACACTGAAGGATTTTCCCTGTTTTTAGAGAGGGATCTTTACCTTACATGCAATTAATCAATGGCATTGTGAATTGATATGAAAGAGCTAAATAGCATGTGGAATTGATGTTATCTGGTAGATAAAAATTCCTCCTCTTACTACTACTACTACTTCTTCATTTTGCTATGGCATTTTTAGTACTCTGACATAGAGAAAGGAGAAAGAGTGTAACTTGCTCTCTGATGAAGTGAGCTGCAGCTCATGAAAGCTTATGCTTTTTAATGACATTTGTTGGTCAAAAAAGTGCTACCGGAATCCTGATTTCCCTCTCTCTTTTTTTTGCTACCGTAGACTAATGTGGCTGTCCCCTAGGAGCAAAGAAGGTAACTTTATATTTTGAATATATTAAATTAATATCAGCATTCTGTGAAAATATAATTTTTAAAAAATCTTCTAAAAATCTAATTTGACATTGCCACAAAGCTTAATGGTAAATAGGGTAATTATGATAACATAACCTAAGAAGCCTAAGTTTTAAATCTGAGACCATTAATTTCTTTGGGGGGGGAGAACAAATCAAGAAAATGTGAATGCAACCCAAGTCGATAAAAAAGGTAGGTCTTTGATCCTCAGAGATCATATGAATCCAATGTTGAGGGTCAACTGAAGTTCTGAATTTAAAGAAACACAATAATATCTCCTAGTCAGTTGTAATGCAGATAAATCAGCAAATTATCAGATTCTAGGAGTAGACAAATAGATCCAGTAAGAATCATTAATGAACTATGAATTTCCAGATGATCTCTTCCAGTGACTTTATATAAATTGGGCTTGAATATTGTCTTTATTCAAAATTCTATGAACATTGAAAAAAATCTATTTTACTGTAGCTGGGCTTCCATGAAAACAAGTTTGAATCTCTGTAAAGTCAAGCATCCTTCAAACTGAGCTCAGGTCCTGGTGACTCCACCTGACTAGTTATTTTTACAATGACCACACATCTCTTTCAACACTTTCTAAAGGATCAGAAGGATTGAAGCACTGGTGGCAAAACAACAACAGCTGTATGTTTAATTAACAATTCAATCAAACAATGCGTAGAGATTTTCAATTGATCCTTTTTTCCTATTTCCTATTTTTCATTTTTGTTTTTTTCACATTTGTAAATAAGCCTGGCATTAAATGTTCCTATATAATCAGGAGTTTGTGCCATTTAATTTCAGCTGAGAATCTACTAGAGCAAGACAAGAGACAAGGTAAGATCTCGACATGGATTTTGATTTTGGTTTGAATGAATGATCATGTTAGCTGGATTAAGAGTAATCAATTGGTTCAGACTAACTAGTAAGTTTCCAGGGCAAAGGCTGAACTTGAGTTTTTGCTGTTCTAGTCAACACTTTAAATTATACTATACTAGTTCTCTCAAATTGAGAAATAAATATTTCCTTTGAAGGCATTAATAAAATGGCTGCTTTCACTTCACATCATGGTCAAGCGTTGCAACTTCCTTTTTCTGCTGTACTAAAAAATGCTGAGTTTTTTTTAAAGAAAAAACTCCTAAAAATGCATGTATTTTTTCCTGACTGAACTCACTTTGCTTTCTCCAAACACATTATATTGACTATATTTCTAATAAATTCTTAAATAATGCAAGCTAATGATACTAAAGGCTGGAGATAACTATTATCAAAACTTTTCCTTTACCAGTTAGAAAGTTCATGAGTTTTTATTTTATCTGCCTGTTCACCGCCCTGAGTCCTTCGGGAGAAGGGCGGTATACAAATTAAATTATTATTATTATTATTATTAGTAGTAGTAGTAGTAGTATTGCATGACATCAAAATAGTTAAACCATTTAGTATTGACAGAAATAGTAAAAAAATAAACAATCCTCATTTCTGTATGAAATGTAGATATAATTTATGTAATTTTCCAGTTAGAAAATAGAAGTTTGGTGTATTTCCCTTGGGTTTTCAAAATTTCCCTAGTAGCATAGCAAATCCAAAAGTTATAGACCAATAGCAGTTTCTTTATTTGGAAAAAAAGTCATTTCTTGTCTGAGGATGGCTAGTAAATGGTAGCTTGGAGCATTTTTAGCTTTCCGTGTGTGATACAGAATTTGTCAGGTCCAAAGCCAAAGATAACACTATGAAATCGATCAGTTCTTATACCTAATGTACAGGATTTTGCCAAACTGAAGTTGTAACTCACTAGTCTAATTGATATATCCTGAGAGATTCTAGGGTATGGCTACTCTGAACCTCTTCCCTACTCCCTCATCCACTCTGGACTGTGCAGTTTCTTAATATGGGTCTCTTTCTGATGAGATCTGCTGCCTCTTTCCTGACTAAGCTTTGTGTTGCCGAAACTCCCCTCTCCTGATTCTCCAGGTACATATTCCATCACAATTTGATTACCAACTAGAGACAACGCATGACCCTGGGGGTTGTTCCAAAGATATTCCTAAACTGATAATGTAAATACTATGGGTTGGCAAAAAATAACAACCCAGTGAGAGTGGAGTGACTTCTGACTTCCTGATGGCTTCCTTACTGACTTTGCTTGTGGGAAGTTGGCACTGGCAGGGAACATCAGAAATCACAGCACCACATGGTACTGCTTCAATGGCCACAATTTTGCCAACACAATCTTTCTGAAGATCCTTAGAATTTCTATCCCACAGGAGTAATGGGTCCTGGATTTTGGATGCATTAAGTTGGCCCATTTGAGATACCAAAAGTTTTTGCCCTATGATGCACTGTTTCACCCCATTGAAGGTTAAAAACCACAAACAGGAAAGTCAACCACGGAACCTATTCAGTGACTGTAGCTTAGTCACTTTTTTCAGACCAACCGACTTCTTGCACTTTTGTGGAGATAAAAAGATTGGAGATTGTCATGTAATCACTTTAATTTCCTGAGGAAATGGTGGCATATATTTCTAACAAACAAATAAAAGGAGCAGCAATGGATATAATCCTATTATTTTATCTCACTTTTGCTATGAGGCTACCTATAAATAGCTGATTTCGATACTATTAATAATCTAATACTTGTGTACTTTCAGGGAAGAAAATACCATTAATTATGAATTCATCCAACTATTCTTCACGGAACAAATCTGATTTAATACAAACACTAATAGCAGTAAAAACAGGCCTTTATTTCATTAATTTCACCTTCACTACCACTATGAGTATATTGATAATTAACATTATAAGACAGAATTACAAAATGAGGAAAGAAGTCAGATACTTCTTTCTTTGCCACCATCTCATCGGCTGTACTTTATTCTGTGCTTTTGGCGTTATAAGCAATGCAATTCAAACATCCCAAGTACAAACTCTCTGGGTCTGGATCATCTTCAGGGTACAAGCAGCAACTGCAGAATCAGTCCTCATCACTTTAGCTTTGATGGCCCTCAATACCTGCCTTGCAGTTTGCTGGCCTTTGAGATACTTGGCCTTTGTGCACTCAGTGAAAAACAAAGTGACAGCATCTATTTGGATTGGGACTATATTCAAATCTACATTATTGATCATTATTGAAGGTATAGACCAGAATCCAGAGGAAATTTTTGAAGAGGAACCCTCTTGTCCTACTATGCTTGGTGGCAATTTTGCAAAAATATCTGGTCTTCTTCTCGTATCACTTCTTGCAGCTGCCATAATGACAGGTTACATCTTATTGTGCAGAGAAGGAAAACTTTCTGGTCATTTTAATTCTTCAAATAAGAAAGCCAGAAAAACAATTATTATTCATGGCTTGCAGATGAGTTTTCATATTCTTCCACCTTTGATTATTGGAGCCATTGGAAAAGGAACAGAACACACAGAAATAAAATTTGGAGCTTTTGTGGTTTTTTCCTTTGCACAAAGCTTTAGTCCCGTGGTTTATGGACTTCGTAATAAGGAAATGCTGGAGAAACTATGCATCAAAAAAGAAGGAACTCAAGACAATAACTTCTTGGTAAATAATAATAGCAACCCACTGCAGCTTCAAATGACTGAAAATCCAGTAAATGGAAGAACAACTTTTCTATGTAATGTATAAATGTCTTAAAGGCAAGTAATATTATATCTAATAAATTGGGTGTTTTATGTTTCTGAATATATTTCTGGATTATAACTCTTGGATACTTCAGAATTATATAAAACACATGCAATGATTCAACTCAACTGAATATTCAAAGTTAAAAAGTTATATTGGGCATTTCAAGGCCAGTGAAATAGCCTATGCACAGCTCAATGAAGATTCATGACCGACTTGGGAAAACAACCACCATCTGCAGATTCCTCACTTATCTGAGAAGAGGGCAGCCAATTTGTTGGTTCACAGAAATACTGTTACTAAGAAACTAAAAAAGTCTCTGTCTTAATCAAATTGGTTTCTAAAGTGAAAGTAATTCTGTTAATGAATATTCTCTATTCTTATCTCATTTAGTTTCAGTGGATTATACTTTTAATCAAGGGCTTGGCTGAAATACCCAGTTGGGATCTTGGAGTGCTGCATTTTTACTTTAAAAAAGGGTTGAGCACAAATCTGGGTCCATATGGAGTCCCAAGTCTTATTTTCTTCAGCCTCAAAATACTTCCAGATCACTCTGCTCAAATGTGATGGTATTTGGTGAACAATATTTTTCATACTGCAGCTGGAGCCATATATTCTTTCTTTGGACAGTTTATACATCTAGCCTTCTAATCTGATACTTGTAAATGTCAATGCATTTACAGAGGTACCTACAATTAGTTGGTATCTACTTCTTTACTGCATTATGAGTTGCTTTAGGGCTGCTAACTCCCTCTCATGCTTTTTCTTCTATTTTCTCTGGTCTTTTACATCACCTCCAAAGTATTAGCATTACAGTACTTAGAAATTCAAACTAGAATTGTACAAATCTACCATCACTGGTAAATTTAGGGAGTCATAACTCTGAGGACCTCAATCTTGTTCTATTTGTATTTCAACATATTGGCTAATTAAAAATAACCGGGTAATTGCCATGCTGCAAAATAAATGCATCTAATACTTCTTTATTTTCAAGGTTGCTTCTGAATCCTATAAGATCCAGAAAGTAAAAATGGCAATGGGGTGTACCCTGATACTTGGTTTTGAAGAACATCAAATATCTGGGCTTTAGAGTGGGAGAAAAGAGAGAGAGATAAAATAAAAACTATGCTGGAAACATCCTGAGGAACCTGAGTAGTAGAAAACAAACTTGAGGGCACAAGATATCTTGTCTGTGTTGTCATGCTTTTGATTTATATTTCTACTTGTTTTGCTTAATAAAATATTTGCTTAAAATAAAAATGTTTCCTTTGGTTGCTCTGATGTATGTTTCTCTCTCTCTCTCTCTCTCTCTCTCTCTCTCTCTCTCTCTCTCTCTGTGTGTGTGTGTGTGTGTGGGTGTGTGTGTGGGTGTGGGTGTATGTGTGTGGGTATCACCTGATCTGGTTTTGTGAAGTGTTTTTGCAGAGCAGATATGTGTTTGCTTGAAGAATGGATGTTCTAATTATCTTCAGTCACTTATTTCTCAACTATTGTTTTCTTCATTGAAACAGAAAATGTTTTATTTCATTTTATTAAGATCCTAATTCTTAGATAAGCTACTTTTTTGCTACCTCATCAGTTTGCTTTTCTTTTTAAATCTGCTTTTTATTGATAGGCCATGTGTCTCATGGAGGGTATTTTGTGAAAGCACTTATATCCATTATTCCAGATGTGTTTGTAGGCCCCAAAGGTTTGGGAACTAGGCATCCAAAATAATAATCGAAATATATATTCCTGTGTAGGTCTGCATTGGAAAGGTCTTTCAACATGTTCTTCAGAAACATCTTCAAGTAATCTTGCATCATTATTACTTGCATTGGGAGGGAAGGCAGAGAGAGGTCATAGAGATAATATAGTCTTTTTTCTCCTCTGCCCTCAATAACCTTCCTGGGCAAGATATATGTGAGGAAATGAATCATTTGCAGCAAGTCATGCACATTTGGAAAGCATTAGGAATTAACATAACATAACATAACAGAGTTGGAAGGGACCTTGGAGGCCTTCTAGTCCAACCCCCTGCCCAGGCAGGAAACCCTACACCATCTCAGTCAGATGGTTATCCAATTGATATTTATACAATTAATTGTAACACTAAGGTAAAATTGAAATACTTGGTATTATTATGGATGAGAGACTGGTTAGAATGCAATATGGTTAGTGGTTAGAATGCGGTATTGCAGGCTGACTCTGCTCACTGTCAGGAGTTCGATCGCAAGTTGACTCAGCCTTCCATCCCTTCGAGGTCAATAAAATTAGGACACAGATTGTTGGGGGCAATATGCTGCCTCTGTGTTCTGATCCAGCCTTCGCAACTAGTGATAAAACATTTACTCACGAGTACAACAAACCACTTTTAATAACAGGGCAGTCACAGTCTTTCATTCACAGCGATAAACAAAAGTAGCGAAACGTAATTAGTCCCAAAAAACCGGGGTTTATCCAACAAATCCAAATTGCTTGTATACTAGAAACTAACAGTTGTCTGCAACAACCAGCCACTCCCAAACCCCTCCTATATATTTCTCAGCCAGGGAGGAACTGGCTATCGTCTATGTCTGCCTCTCCCTGAGAGCTGGCTTACTGCTTTCCTTTGCTCAATTCTTTTCCTCTCTGCACATCTGCACATCTGAGATGGGCCCCATCTATTCCTCCCCCTCACTCAACTCAGGCTGCCTCTCCACCTGGGAGAGGACAAAAGGCCCTGCCTCTGCCTCTGATGCTCTTTCCTTATCAGAGCCTTCCAAAGGCTCCAAAGCTGGCCCATGTTCTCCCTCCACCTCCTCCTCATCTGACTCTGCAGCTATCTCTGCTGGCAGCCAATGGGCCACAACACTCTGTAAGCCACCTAGAGAGTGCTGTAAAGCATTATGAAATTTAAGTGCTATTGCTATTTATTGACAAATCAGTTTTGTACCTCCCTCATAAAATGTATGTCCAATATTTGTAACCACAGGGCTCACCACTCAGAAGGAAACTAAGAAAGATAATAACAGTTTTTGCATCACATGCAGCCTTGACTAAAAGAAGTTGCATATGGTTAGTTTGCCTGCTGCTCATCTTTTTTTATTTATTTATTTATTTTTGTCACAACAGAATACACAAACATTGTCATAAAAAAAACAACACATCATGAAAGAAAAAAATATGTATATATAAGTAAAGTATGCATCAGCTTCTTGCGGAGCGGGTATTATCTGAAATTCACTTGGGAGTGTATTGCTGAAATGTAATGGAACACAAGCTTTTTGCATAGTATAAGTATAATTAGGAGAAAGGATATAGATCATCCCATTCAGATCAAGTTTACCTAAGCCTTGCAGATCCTGAGAGTTCAGGTTTTCTTCTCTTGTTTTTAAGTAGATGCTTTAAACAGTTCTTTGGTGTGTGTATCCCATAAGCACAATTTTTAGAATATATTTATTCTGATCTCTTCCAGTCAGGGCTCAGATCAAGTATAGGCCCAAAACTGCACTATTCCTTCTGGTGAATGGCTTACATCCTGCCCAGAACCAAGTGCACTCCTGTTGGTCTTGCTAGATCATCTGGGGATATTCAGAACATATGGATATACACACACATAAATATATTTGAGCAACCATAAAGAGTTGGGCCACAAAATTATGTAACAATAGTAGACCAGAATAAAATGTAATAAAATTAAAATAGTATAACAGAATAAAATTGTTAAACATATGTAAATTCTACTGACACCAAATGTGACATAACTTATCCTGAGCATAATATTTAGTCTTCATTATTGCAAATCATATTCTGTTGTAATTTCTGTGCATTAATAGCTCTGACACAACATTTTGCTACATTATAGGAAATGTTAGTCTTATTGTCTTATAAGCAAAAAGCAAGATAAAAATTATCTCAACATCCTGGCATATGTTCCAAACAGGATGAGATACAGCTACCTTGATAATATGAACAGAACAACAAAACATATTGATGGTTTCTGTGGAAATAGAATTGCTGAGACAAGTTCTTCTGGAAAAAGGAATTTTGGCAAATTACCATTGAGAATGGCTGAAAGAAAACACCATGTCTGGTTTTGTAAAAGGTTCACTGCTGAGCAGGGAATGTATGTGGTTAATCATCTACTTGGTTCCCATCCAAATGCTACCTGATATGATGTGAAATTAAACTAATTTCATTGTGTTTGCCTCAAGAAACCCAATCTTAATAATTTGAAACAGGACAATATCTGGTCAAGAGCAGAAGTGGTATTCAGTTGGTCCACATCGGTTCGTGCGAACCGTTGGTGGAAATTTGGCCAAGGTTGCCGAACCAGTAGTGATGGCTGGCTGACCACGCCCGCGAACCAGTTCCCTGGTCGCTGCTTGCTTGCCCTGCCCACCATGTTTGTTGCTACCATGTTCTTTGTGCACGTGCATCCTATTGCCTTGCAAGTCCAAGGGGATGCGCATGCACGAAGAACATGGCAGCAATGGCAGCAGCTTTTTCCATGACCTCTGGTGCTTTTCGGCAACCTGCAGCCAGCCGCCACCTCTAGCCGCTTTGCTCTCAAAATCAACAAAATCTTAGTCAGTCTTTTCACCATAAATTAATAGAACATGTAAAAACAAAGTATAAAACTTTCTTGATAACCAAGGAATGGGTGGTCCAGTCACTTTATGTTAAGAATTCTGTTCTTTTTTTGCAATTTCCAAACGTAAGAATTGGAGCCAAACTCCTTAAGATAACCATATTCCTATTGAGCAATGTATTTTCAGGCCCTTTATAATGCATATAAGAAGCAACAGAGCCTATTATGCTCTAGAACAGTGGTAGTCAACCTGGTCACTACTGCCCACTAGTGGGCATTCCAGCTTTCATGGTGGGCGGTAGATTTTTTTTTTAAATTTCATTTATATCCCACCCTTCTCCGAAGACTCAGAGTGGCTTACACTATGTTTTGTCCGATAGTGAAGCACTTTCCTTTTTTTTAATTTAATTGACTTTTTTAAAACTTTTCATAGCATTATTTAAAAACATTTTCATTAGGTTTTCATAAAATTCCCCATGACAATTTAAATTTCTGAAAATATACTATTTGTATTACCTACGGATAAGTTTAGTTCACGTTATGTAGGTGAAACTAAATGGCGCTATAGTGCGACCGCAAACAAAAGAGCCTCTTCCCAGAATAGCTTGCGCATCTCCCCGCAAATCACCCAGCTTTAACAGACAAGCAGAGCTGGTAGCTGACGCCCCGCCCCCCCAAACCCAATCCATGATGCGCAAGAGGCATGTGCAGACGATGATACATGGTGCATTACTGTGGAACCAGTGGGCGGTTAGAAAATTTTACTACTAACAGAGATACAAAAGTGGGCAGTAGTTATAAAAAGGTTGACTACCCCTGCTCTAGAAGAACCCATGATACTCTTTCTGATTGGCTCATTGTGACAGCATCAGAAATTCAAAAATGTTCATTGAAATTTATTAAAGCCCCCAGAGGAAACTTTATTTGCTCCGAAGCTCTTAAATAGAATATAGACTGGTAGAGTCTTATTTTGACTTCAATCTTTGCAAACATAGTTCATACAGGATGTATCCTCCAAGACTGGGGTTAGGTCCATAATTTTAAAAAGTAAAAAAAAGATCTGGCTAATTATAAATGTATCAGACTTTTAAACATAACTTTGTTGGAAAATGCAGGACTGGATAAAGGAAGAATCTATATTAAATAGCAAACACACATTTCAATACCATTAATTATGATATTTTCCTGGACTGTTTTCAGGAGTCATGAATAATGCTTTATTGTCCACTCCAATGTGGACAGTTCCAAACTATAGTTATAGAGGAAGGTTGGCCAAGTCTATCCTAACGGGACTACTATACAACTCACCACTATAATATTTAACTATATAGAACTATTAGACTAGATTTTCTGTCAATTTGGAGTGAGGTATCATCAAAAGAGAAGATTCAATTATACAACATCACCCTGGCCAGGCTGGAGATGCTGTGGAAAAGTTGACCCAGTGCCTGGAAGTTATGAGATTCTGAATGACATTTTTAAAAACCTACAAAGAATGCTAGCAAAATATAATTTTTGATTAATCAGAAACACTCTGATCACATCTCCCTCTAGTAATTGTTTGATGGGAGCATGCCTCTTATAAGCAAGTAGGTCCATGACATAAGTGGTCGTCCTGGGCTTACGATATCTGCTAAGGCTATGGCCAGGTAAAATGTTGCCCAGTTATATTTATGCACCAGTTGCAGTTCTTCATGGATTATGAGTTCCTATCAGCTATGAGTCATACCTTAACCCTAACCCTAACCCTTTATTACCAAATTAATATAATTTCACACAGAAGTCTTAGGCTGCTTGTTTCCCATGCTGATACTGGGTCTAAATGAAATTGACAATAAGGCTGGCCAGATGTTTTATCTGAATGGCAGTTGTCACAACTTGTGATTGGCAGCTTCCCCTGCTTCTTTATTCCCCTTTGGGCTGAGAAAGCAAATGAAATTCCATGCACCGTAAAGGAGCTTCTTCCTCCCAGTGATTATTTTTACCACTGGACCAGCCGGGCAAGAGGTACATCACATTTTCATTACCCTGACTCTCAGTTGACTTAAAACTGATAAACTTGTTGATTTCATTTTAGCCTTTGTTCTCATTCCAAAGAGATGCCTTCTCCCAGCACCTGGTTTTTTAGGATAACTTCAACAGGCAGAAAATATTACTAGATCTGATCTAGGACAATTGAGAAAGAAGGATGGCCCTGGTTTATCACTTGTGAGGAAGAGGTGTGAGGGTTGCTTGCAAGTGCATAGACAAGACACAATCTTTCTGTCTTCCAATCTTCCAGCAGGGGTGGAGACATTGCCTACGATGAAATGAAGCACAGCAGACAGCCTGCACAGCACTGTTGGTTCCAGATGAGACTGAAAAACATTACTTTTGACACAGAACAAGGAAGAAGAAGGAGGGGTTGGATTCATAGCAAGTCAGGAGTGGGTTGAAGATATCATATATTCATGACTTCCAGAATTAGTAACTGGGCCATCCTTGAGCTAGGAGAAGCAGATGTAGTCTTAAACTATTATAAGATACTCTATGTGAGGCTGCCTTTGAAAATGACCCAGAAACTACACTTGGTAGTAATGTAGCTTGCTCATAGTCGCCTGGCTTCTAGTCTTAACCACTGGACCAAACTGGCTCTGTAATTTAAAATGTTATGCTTCTCTCTGAAGCTTAGGAAACAATGAAGAAGTAACTTTGAATATTGTAGTCAAGTTAGGTAGGTTAAGTATGTAGGAGACATAATGCTGGGTGAGCAAAAGACTGAGAGAAACAACCCTGCTATGGGGTGTACATCAGTGGTGGGTTGCCCCCAATTCGGTCCAGTTCTATAGAACTGGTAGTAAAACCAGCGGGAGGCTCCGCCCACCGACCACGACATCATCACAGTGATCTGCACTTGTGTAGAAGCTTCCGCGCATGCTCAGAAGCGCACACATTCCTGTTGCAAACCGGTAGTAAAGTTAAGTAGAACCCACCCTTGGTGTACATGTGAGATAAGAAGACTGATAAGCAAAGCCAAAGTGGAAAAAAGGCTATGGAGGAAAAAATTATAAAGATAGACTTGGGACTTCTCATTCTAGTAATCTAGAATGAGAATTTTATCTACTCACATTTTCGTGCTTTCAAACTGTTAGATTTAGATACTGGGGTAGGTAGCATGAGCTCACTCTGTGGCATGGCACTCAGGTCTTGAACCCAGACTGTTAGCTTTGCAGCCCACAAGCCCAGCATCTTAACTGCTGAGCCATTACGCCCCTTAATTGAATTAATGTTTAAACAAGTGTAATTATACACATAATTAAAATGTTTATTTTCTATAGATTTTTCTCCCTTCTGATGAACAAAAGACATAATTCAGCAGCAATTTTGATAGGAGGATTTAGGCCTCCAGTTCGACAGTTTGTGTGCTAGAAGTTTTAACATATGGCATATAGAGATAGTGATTTAGAAAGTCTGTACATTTGTAGATAGGTTGTCCAATTTCATACATATACTTGTAGTGAGAATAGGGAATATAATGAAAGCAAAATATGGAAATATAAGCATAGTAAGGCACTGAACTGGTTTCAAAATAGCATTTTGTTACTTTGGTATTAAATACTTCTGATATTTAAAGGAATTAGGGAAATCACATAGGTATAGCAAGAATTTGTATTACAATTGTTTAAAGGAGAGACAAGAAGAAGTAAAACTAATAGAAAAGCTTTTGAAGGCCTGGTATTTTAACATCAGTTTATGCATTATATATTGAGTTTATTTATTTTTATTTATTTATTTATCAAATTTATATACCGCCCTATCTCCCGAAGGACTCAGGGCGGTGTACAGGCATTTAAAACACATAAATACAATGTAAGAAATATAAAAACAGTTAAAAAACTTATTCTAAACGCCTATTAATTTAAAATTAAAAATATAAAATAAAAGCCAATTTAAAAACCAGTAATTTAAAATTTAAAATTTAGCTCAGCCCTGCACAATTAAATAAATGTGTTTTAAGCCCGCGGCGGAAGGTCCGGAGGTCCGAAAGCTGACGAAGACCGGGGGGTAGTTCATTCCAGAGGGTGGGGGCCCCCACAGAGAAGGCCCTTCCCCTGGGCGTCGCCAGACGACATTGCCGCGCTGACGGCACCCTGAGGAGACCCTCTCTGTGAGAGCGCACGGGTCGGTGAGAGATATTCGGTAGCAGTAGGCGGTCCCGTAAGTAACCCGGCCCAATGCCAGTTTATATCCATTATGCATTACATATTGAAAATATATTATATATAATATATATTATACATTCAGTCAAGGCTACACCTAAGTTACTGCATGTTAAATCATCCTTGTTATGCCAAGACTCAGCAATTTAGATCAGATAAACATAAATACTTGTCAACAGAAGCTGAGGGTATTGACCACATATAGAAGGTGGTAGTTTAGTGATGTGGTTGAGTAACATTGTTAAGAAACTTTTCAAGAGAACCCATTACTGGAATAGGAAAATGATGTGATCTTTACTTGAGCTATGGGCAAGGCATCCAGACAAGGGTCCAAAAGTGAACAAAGTTTATCATTAGCATGCTAAAAGTACAATCCCTGAATATTTAGATCCACATTACAGAGATTGTGCTTAGAATCTTATGGGATGGAACCTGTTACATATGGTTGCGTGCACAGTAGGTAAAATTAGGAAGTGGCAACTAACCAATAAATGGAATTATAATGTTAGGCTTCAGCAAACCATTCAAATAGCTTGGAGTAAACATGTCTCGGGGCTCCACTTTTGCTGAAGCTATCAATAGGATGCCCCTGTGCTTCTGCGCAGAAATAAAGTTTCGGAATTCCACGTTCCTTGATTGCGTGATTCATTGGCCCATTGCACCTGGTGAATGAACCCAGTGTTGGCACAGGGCCAATACTTTGGAGATGTCTCCTTCTGTTCTAGGTTTTAATGCTTAAATGACTAAACAAAAAGAATCAGGTTAATAGAAGGTAAACATAATTTTTTTTTCATGTTTTATTTTATACAACTCAGACAGTATACATAATTCTCTGTCTACTGTTTTCCACAACAGTCCTATGAGGTGGATTGGGCTGAAAGAGAATGACTGCTTCAAAATTCACACCTTTTCTTTCATTCTAATCTTCCTTTAGATTAGAATTCAGGCTTCCATTTAACCATTGTACTAAACTGGCTCTCACTTTGTTAACGACAAAAAGACTCCAATTTTATTCAGATGCTATGCTAATGTATCCTAACAAACCACACATGTTGTGCAGTGGTGAAATCCATTTTTTTTTTTACTACTGGTTCTGTAGGCATGGCTTGGTGGGCATGGTGTGGCTCGGTGGGTGTGGCTTGGTGGGCATGGCTTGGTGGGCATGGTAGGGGAAGGATACTGCAAAATCCCCATTTCCTCCTCACTCCTGGGTTGCAAAATCTCCATTCCCACCCCACTCTGGGACCAGCCAGAGGTGGCATTTGCCATTTCTCCAAACTACTCAAAATTTCCACTACCAGTTCTTCAGAACCTGTCAGAACCTGCTGGATTTCACTCCTGATGCTGTGCATTAAAAACCATCTGGAAGCTGTCTGAATCCCACTCTCTCATGTTGCAGTTTCTTTTCTATTTTCATGTGGCTATTTTGCTAGAGGGAAAAGGTTCTTGATCAGCCATTTCTTCAAGCAGGGTCTGGCACTGACAAGGATTAAAAATAGTCCTGTCTGGGCCCAAGATAAATACCCTGGCTGGTGGTTGAGCCCTCTAATCCCCAGTGTCAGCACTGACATCAGAAAGAAAGAAAGGCAACCGTGAAATCATACTGTATGTTTATTCCTTTTCTCACCCTGATCATCACTTCTTTACCCTCCTACCACTGGGAAGGAGATATAGAAGTATATCCAGCCACACAAACAGGCTGAGGAGCAGTTTTTATCCGTGGGCTATCAGACTCCTGAATGAGAAATAACATCATAACTATGTAGTATGATGGGCTGCAGGGCCAGCGCAATGTGTAACATGTTCACCATAGGACTGGGTGTTTTGTTAATACGATTTATTGGGTTAGGGATTTTCTGTCTTCACTGTGAATTGTATTGTGTTGGGGGGGGTGCACTGAGGAAGCTCAACCAATCTCATTGTACATATGTTGTGCAGACTCTGTGGCTCAGACTGCTAATGCAGTCTGTTATTAACAGCAGCTGCCTGCAATTACTACAGGTTCTAGTCCCACCAGGCCCAAGGTTGACTCAGCCTTCCATCCTTTATAAGGTAGGTAAAATGAGGACCCAGATTGTTGGGGGCAATAAGTTGACTTTGTATATAAATATACAAATAGAATGAAGACTATTGCTAACATAGTGTAAGCCGCCCTGAGTCTTCGGAGAAGGGCGGGATATAAATGCAAATAAAAAATTTTTATTATTATTCTGCTGCCACTGCAACAGCAATTACCCTGAGATGTGTGAGGGTCTAGGCAGAAAAATTAGGACGACCACTAGATAACCAAGTGGTTAATTTTCTGTACTGCTGCTTATGCCCTCCAATGCTTTGAATTCCCACAGTCCAGCTATGAAGGAGAAGCAACACTTGCTGGGGAAGCTGTCATGGTTTCCAAGGATTCTGCTTTCAATGCATATGGTGCTGCTCAAGGGTTGGCTGATCTGGCAGTGCCATCAGAGCTACAAATAGTAACAGGAGCAGTAGTGGTTGCTCTTCTCTCACTCATACTCTCCTTTGTACTGGGTACTATTGTTTCTTTTGGGGACTCCCATTACTAGTATGCTACCAGGTTGAAAAATCAGATATATAACTGTTAAGACAACCTACAGAAAAACTGTCTTGCTGCCATCTAGTGGCAAACTAGAGTCTGCAGCCAAGATAACGTCTCCATATCTTCTGAAAGTAGAGCAAGGAATGGACAAGAGTTGGCATTCCTGTGTCTACGCTCTTCATTTATTTATTTATAAAATTTATTGGCAGCCCATTTTACCATATGTCAACTTTCAATCATATACATTAAAAACATAAACAAGTTAAAACCATTAAAATCCTTAAAAAGGTGGGGAAGGCAGGGGCAGGAGGAAGGTGGGAATCTGTTCTTCATTAACCACTACCACCACTATGCTGCTCTCCTTTGGGGCTGCAAGCTAACTGTCAGAGCCAGGTCTTGAGGCTTTACAAAAGGATAGGAAGCTTGGCCAACCCCACATCGAGGGGCAAGATAGTCCAGAGGGCAGGTGCAACAGGAGAGAGGCTCAATTTATTTATTTATTTATTTATTCACATTTTTATACCGCCCTTCTCCAAAGACTCAGGGCGGTGTACAGCAAGTAAAATGACAATAATACAAAAAACCATTGAAAATACCATAACAAAATTAAAAATCTAATTAAACTGCTACCTAATTAAAACTATTAGGTAAAAATACAAAAGATAAAAACCCCTGTTAAAACCCGCTAAAATCCCCAAATATTAAAATCAATCAATCAGGCCAGCCCCGCTTGGTGAAAAAAGAAAGTCTTGAGCTCGCGTTTAAAGGTCCGAAGATCAGGGAGAAGACAGAATCCCACTGGCAGCTCGTTCCACAGAGCCGGGGCCCCCACAGAGAACGCTCTTCCCCTGGGGGTCGCCAGCCGACATTGGTTGGCTGACGGCACCCTAAGGAGGCCCTCCCTGTGAGAGCGCACTGGACACACTGGTCATAAATTGAGGACTACCTGTACATCCGATTTTCACCACAACAATACTGTGAACTAGGTTGGGCTGAGAAAGAGTGACTGGTCCAAAGTCACCCCAATGGTTTGTAGGCCAGCACCTTAACCACTATATTGTTTTAAATTGAAAATAATTGTATAGCATCATCCCACCATCTCAATAAGGTAAAGGTAAAGGTAAAGGTTCCCCTCGCACATATGTGCTAGTTGTTGCCGACTCTAGGGGGCGGTGCTCATCTCCGTTTCAAAGCCGAAGAGCCAGCGCTGTCCGAAGAGGTCTCCGTGATAATGTCGCTGGCATGACTCAACGCCAAAGACGCACGGAACGCTGTTACCTTCCCACCAAAGGTGGTCCCTATTTTTTCTACTTGCATTTTTACATGCTTTCGAAACTGCTAAGTCGGCAGAAGCTGGGACAAGTAACCAGAGCTCACCCCGTTACACGGCAGCACTAGGGATTCGAACCACTGAGCTGCCGACCTTTCGATCGACAAGCTCAACATCCTAGCCCCTGAGCCACCACGTCCCAATAGACCTTACCAAAGACTACATAAGCGATAATTATGCCGGAAAATAATCACTTTTGATTTAGGCAGCCACCAAACAGCCTGACACCATGCAGAAAAAGATGCAGAAAGGAAGCAGGTGTCAAGGGTTTTTCACAGGGATAGAGACTAAGTTTGTTTTCAGAGTACAAAAATCAGGTGTGAAGAATATACACAAATAAGGTGCAAATGCAAAAGGCATCTGCTAGTCTAAGAGCGGAAGAATGTCTAAGTAGAAAATATTATTTTTAATGAAATGTTAGGGATGCCTGTTGCTTATAACATACTCTGAGAAACTACATAATTAAACAGATGCATTTCAGTTTATTTTTTATAGCCATCAACCTCCAGGCCTGCCAAATGAATTTCAGTACATCTGTTCTCGCAAGAATAACCAATGAGATGTCACATATCCTGCTAAGAGAGGCTTTTAAAGAATTTTTATTTTAAGAATTATGTTGCTATCCCAAAAAATATCCTGCCTTTAACTGTATTTGATTACTTTGCAGCAGAAAAAAATAAGTCCTTTTTTTAATCTGACTTTTTTAAAACATTATTTTGATCTCTATATATAAAAATGGCTGTATGTGTGTGTGTGTGTGTGTGTGTGTGCGCGCACGCGCACATGTGTGTATTCCAGCATAACTCTGGAATCCCTCAAGCAATTTCAACCAAACTTGATACCCAGATGACTTACTTTCTGGAAAAAAATACTGGGGGGGGGGTAAGACACCCCTAACACTTCTCAGTGTGTGTGTGTGTGTGTGTGTGTGTGTGTGTGTCTGTATGTGTGTGTGTCTGTGTGTCTGTGTCTGTGTGTCTGTGTGTTCCAGTATAACTTTGGAATGCCTAGGCCACTGAAATGAAAAGGAATGAATTATATCTATAGTGTCAAATCACAGTATTTTTGACAGTGAGAGTGTGCATTTTGGATTCAAATTCTGTTAAAATACAGTCTGTTGTGCCTTAAAATAGTTTCTACTGTACAGCACAGTAGAGTTGCCATGGTAACAGCTTCACAGTACTCCACAAGAGGGCTCCCTCTGGTAAGGGGGAAATGGTTTTATTTTGTTTTTTAAACAACACCCTAGGCTCTCAGCTTCAAGCAAAGAGGGCAAGTTGTTGGGGGACGTGCCTGCTAATGAAGATAATCACCTCAAAGGCAGGATTGGGATAAATAAATACCCAGGCAACACCAGGTTATCAGCTAGTTAAAAATAAATAAGGAGAAGTTGATATGTTACAAAGCAACAATTATCCATTAGCATTATATTTATTTAAAATAATGCTGTTGTATTTTACAAAGGTTCTGTAAATATTCTTAGAAAACAAACTTTATGCCCGACATACCCAGAAAATGGGTTAAAGTAAATCCGGGGGCACAGGAAGTGGTGGTGAGCAATTTCACTTGTTTGCCTTATGCAAAGGGAAGTTGTGTCATTGACCAAACCTTTACAGCAATAGTTTTGTGACAGCAGCCATGATCTGCTTTCAAAATTCCTTATGTACCTCCCAAATTTTGCTTACTTCTGGTTTGAATCTCTTGTTTCCCAATACCATGATCTATTCTCATGACCAAGGTTTGTGGTATGGACTAGAACAGTGGTTCTCAACCTTTATAGTGCTGCGACCCCTTTAATACAATTCCCCACGATGTGGCGACCCCAACCGTAAAATTATTTTTTTTTAGGCAGCGATCTCAGTGCGCCTCAGCAGCCGCAGAAGGGGGAAAAAAGCGTCAAACTATTTTTTTGAATTTATCGCGCCTGAAGCCGTATTGGCTAGCGATCTGAACTGCTTGCGATTGCCTTGAGGACGGAGGCATTAAAGCGGAGACTCCTCCCCTATTAAGTTTATCGCGCCTGAAGCCAGATTAGGCTAGCAATTGGGAGTGATTGCAGCTGGCTTGAGAGGGAGACATCAGAGCAAAGATTTCTCTCTTTTTTAATTCATCACGCCTGAAGCCGAATTCGGCTAGCAATTTGAAGAGCCTGCAGCTGGCTTGTGGAGTCAACCACTGGAGTGCGATTCTTCGACTCGCAAGTATACTTCCCATATTTCCAATGGTCTTAGGCGACCCCTGGCAAATCGTCATTCGACCCCCAACGGGGTTGCGACCCACAAGTTGAGAACCGCTAGACTAGAAGAAAACTGTTCTGTTTCTATTCTCCGTGCTGAGAGGTCTTATTGGCTGACAAAAACATCCTGAAATGTTTTCATCTGAAAATGTTCTTTTTCCCTTTTCAGGTATAGAAGCTAACTAGGTTTGAAGTTGACTTTTATATGGGCAAAAAGTCAGGCACGTGTTATAATCCACACTGGGAAGTGGATATTTTCTTCCACTGTATCTAGGCAGCTATCTAGCTGAGGGGTAAAGCACATTCTGTGTGACCCATACAATTTCTTGTAAGGTGACTGTCTCACTATGTCTAATCCTATAAGTCTCAGAGCCAGTTCAGCAATGGTCCTCAACTTACAGCCATTCGTTTGTGATGTTCAAAGTTACAACAGCACTGAAAATAGTGACCAGTTTTTACACTTAAGACCATTGCAGCATTTCCATGGTCACGTAATCAAAATTAAGATGCTTGATAACAGATATTTATTTGTGACAGTTGCTCTGTCCCTGAGTTATGTGATCCCCATTTGCAACCTTCCCAATTGGCTTCTAAAAAGCAAAGTCAATGGGGGAAATCAGATCCACTAAACAACTGCATGATTTGCTTAATAACTGTGGCAAAAAAAATTCATAAAATGGAGCATAACTCACTTATATTTTCAAAACTTTGAAAATGTTAGGCTTAGTGGTTTGGCATATTTCATTTAAAACTTTTTATTCCATAAAATATTTCATGAAATAAACTTTATGTGCTATATAAATATCTCATTGAGCTGAAATGATCAATTAAAGAAATAGAAACCAATAAAGCAAATTTAATGGAGTTAAACTATTACATTCAAACAACTGTTGGAGCTCTATTTTGACGTTTTCAATAATAGTTTAGAGACATGACAGTGTGTTAGCAGGCAATCCCCTTGGCTTGTTTAAGAAGGAAAATGAAAGCACTTAATATAGCAACTGCTTCTATACTTCTAGTTGGTGGCTTTCTGACTGTAACAACCAAGTAGAAAAGTCTTTCAATGGCACTGGTTATGACCTTATTTTTCTGGAAAGAAAGACAAACAATACTGTTATTATTCAGAAACAAGTAAGTGTTTTGCTCCTTTAGGATGTTCATGGAATAATTTTTGCTTTGCTTTGCATAATTTGCTTTCCCTCAGTTTGTTCTGTTTTGATACTTAATATTAGCAAACAATTGTATTGTTCACATGTCCCTTTACATGATATTGTAGTACTGTATTATTTTAATTTTTATAATCTACTTGCAGCTTCTACTTTTCTTTAACGGAAACATAGATTGATATGGTTTTAATAATAAATATATTTAATTTGAGAGCCAGCTTGTGAAGAGGTGAAACACACCATACTAGAAACTCAGTGATTGAATATTCTGGTCCTGTCATAGACACAAAGCTATTCAGATGACTTTGGCCAACTCCCTTTCTCTTAACACTAGGAAGGAAGAAGGCAATAGCAGGCAACTTTGCTTTAAAAATTTATTAAAATGTATCTATGCAGCATCCAGGAACCAAGAGTGACTTGAAAATACAAAAAACATTCCTAACTTTAATAAACTGTATAATATCTTCATTAATCTATAGAACAATACACTCATTTTACAATATGCTCATTTTATGATCTTTAGGGGCAAGCCACATATAATTGTTACATTATTTATTAAATAAATATTTTAATTATATTTATTAAATAAATAATAAGTAATGTAATTATTGCATAATTTTCATGCTTATTTTTTAACAATAATAGCATATTATTATATTATATTATATTCTTTTATGTACACTGAGAGCATCTGCACCAAGACAAATTCCTTTGTGTCCAATCACACTTGGCCAATAAAAAAATCTATTCTATTCTATATTGAATAATTTAAAAAGTAATTGCCAGGGCCAGATTTAGGCATAAACTAAATAAGCCACAGTTTAGGGCCCACAATCCTTCAAAATTTCAGTTTGGGGTTTGTTTGTTCTTTCTTTCTTTCCTTTTTTGCTTTTAAAATTTTATGTGACTTTTCATGTGTACCGTAGTTTGTAAAATCTTATGTAACAAGTTTTTATGTGTTGTTTATAAGGCTTTAATGTAATTAATTTAATATTTCCAGAAAGTGATAAGCAGTGTAACATATTACTTAAGCAGATAATTCATGGTTTGCTTTTGAAAAATCAAGAAATGAAATGTTTTAAAGTTGCACATGATATCAGTTTTCTGATTTTGCAAACTAATTCATTATTTCTTATATTAACATAAGAGATTTTGATTCACTTGAAAATAATTTGCATTTTTCACTTTAAATACTGTGTTATTAAATAAATAAAAAGCATATACACGTTTTCAATTTTTTTGTGGTGACTCCTGGTTTGATGTAAACCTTTGTGATACGTTTCTGTATCTTGTATCATATAAGTTTGTAATAAGGGACCTCTGAGCTTTATGTAGCTTAGAGGCTTACCAAATGTAAATCTGACACGGTAACAACTGATTTTAGACTTTTTAAGGAAAATCTGTTCAAAGAATATTATACAAATGCACAACACAAATGCCTAGTTAACTGTGGTTTCATAATGTGCTTGATGATCTCATGTAATATAATTGATACCTGTGTTGGCCCATCCCAGTGCTGTTTTGTGTTACCCAGAGTGATGAGCCAATAAATTCAAGCAGGGTAGACAAAAGTGGAATTTAAACTGTAGTAAGTCTGTAGTGGTTAACATCACATGAAATTAAAAAGATGTATCGTGATACAGAAATTCTGTTGCTGCAAGTTATATATAGTTTTATTTTTCTCATCCCATTTAATTTTGACACTGCCTCCTAAATAAATGTTCTCATTTTAAAACATTAAATATCTGCTATGCTGAGTCTGCAGTTGTCAAAATGACCCTGGGAAAATTTTATCTATTCTACATAATACTTTGGTGTCATCAGATTATGAGTTATGCATCTCAATTCTTCTTCATATTCTTGAAATGCTTCCAGTGGTGATGTCAGAATCTGTAAACAGAAATAGTATATAATTAAAATGATGTATTTTGTGGAGTTTGATATTCAAATCATGAAGCTGAGGACAATAATTAAGTTCAGAGCCTCTTAAAAGAGGCAGGGAATCAGAAATTTATAAGACAACCCCACATTAGACTTTTCTATAATGTTGGAGAAGATACTGTTAGGAAGGCCTCAAACTTTATATGACTATGGTATAATTTCTATTTTAAGCAGTAATAAAGAAAAAAGGACTTTAAGATTCTTTATTATTTTTCTGTTTATCTCAATCTTTACTTGTTTAAGTAGAATTATTCTTCATTTATAGTGTAAATGGAAAGCTCAGGCTGTTCTTAGTTAATTCATGAACAAGTATGTTTAGCAAATATTTATTATTATTATCTCTTTTATTCATTAAACATGAAACTCGGTCAACTGAATATTAAAAATGTGTCACAAATACAATCGACTGGTGCTAATGGTTGATATGGGTTGCTGCCAGCAATCCTAGGTATCAACCAAGTATCTTCTTAAAATATATGATGTTCCGAGTAGTGCAGTTTTTTGCAGTTCCATTGGTGTTATTGCAGGAAACTGCAATTTCTTGACGTGTTTTGTAAAATTCTTAGACATGGTACCAAGTGCCCCGATGACAATGGGTATCACTGTTACATGTTTCATCGATAGCCGTGTAGTTTCGATGGCCAGATTGCAATATTTCATGATTTATTCCAGTTATTTTTCTTCAACTCTGCCGTCTCCTGGTACAGTGATATCAATAAACTGTACGCTTCGGCCCTTGACAACTCTGATATCTGCCATGTTATGTTCCAAATGATGATCTGTCTGTATTTGAAAGTCCCACAAGACCTTCACTGTCTCATTTTTGATAACTTTTTCCATTTTGTGCTCCCATGACTTTTCGGATACAGGTACGTCATATATTTTACATAATGACCAGTGGACTAATTTAGCAATTCAATCATGTCTAGCATTGTAATCGGTTTGCGCTATTTTGCTGCATTCACATATTAAGTGTGAAACAGTTTCAACTTTGTTGTTGCATTATTATTATTATTATTATTATTATTATTATTATTATTATTATTATTATTATTATTATTATTACTACTACTACTACTACTACTACTACTATTATTTTGGAGACAGGCATTTGAACCAAAAGGATTTCCAGATTAACTATACTAGTGGCATAAACACTTTGGTGTTTGATATAAGATTCAAAGGTTCTGAAACATTCAAAGATTATTTTACAGAGAGTTAGAAATAAGAGCACTTTTGAAAGATTCCAGTAGACTTGTGTTTTGTGAGTCGAGAGAGAATAAAGCCTATAACACTTTGTAATCCTTTGTAATGGAAAGGATTTCATTCTTCTCTAGTCAGGTAGAATTTTTCTCCCCTTCTATTAACTGTTTAGTCTTAGTGGTCATCATAAGCTGTTCCACTCCTCCCTATTTTTCCAGAGAGGAAATTCTGGCAATATATAGAAAGCAAAACATATTTCTATTCCAGACAGTTTTTAAAAAAATACTTATTTTTTGCTCCTCTATTTCTTCCCTATATTATTTTATGCAGTGTGTTTTGACAAAACAAATTTATTTGTAAGATCCTGTCTTCATTTTTAAAAATCTGATCCTGCTGTCATTCAGTCTTTCTAATGCAGTGAAACAAGATATCATGCTATTAATTTCAAAAGCAAGAGAAAAGCTGTTTCAATGAGGTGTGTGACAGCGATTGGCTTTAGTTTTTGTGGTTTACTTTATTTTTTTAAAACGTTAGATCTGGATTGCTAAAACTGAGAGTACTTCAGCGGCTGCGCTGGCTTCCATGATGCCAAAATGTCAATGTACCACAATAGCATAGATAAGCCTATGAATAAAAAGAATGTCAGAAACAACAACAAACAAAAAGCAGCATCTTAGCTTAAGCAGCGGGCATGCAGTTTGAAATTCTACTGTGAATTCAGCCTGATTGTGGCGAACCTGCTTCCCCCCCCCCACTTTTCTGTTATAGGGATCATGTATTAGTATATATCACTTAAGTCATCTTAGTATTTTATAGGTCACTGTTATTTTTTCTCCAGGAGTAACATTTATGGTCATTCTTCATGGCATAGAACAATGCAGAAGACTGTGTTTCTTCATTTTCTAGCAGGCGCTGATTTTAGGGATGGAAAGGCGTTTTGAAGCATAAGCTGTATTGCAAAATAGCTTCCTTTTATGCTTTGCAGATATATTTAGCTGTAACCTTGCTTGTGGTTAAGCAGGGTGCAACACAGAAGTAAACAGCTGATTCTGCAGCCGGACCTGATGTGCCTGTGATTTTGTCAATAAGCTCAGCATTTCAGTAATCCACTGCAGAATTAGTGCTTTAGCAATGGTGGTCTTGCCTTTTACATGCCTAATAACAACAGCCACCATAGAGTAAATTATTTGTCATCAAGAAAATATCAAAACAGAACAATAGTACTACAGAGCTAGGACCTAATACGTACTATGTGAAATCTTCATTCATCAAGAACGATATTGTGGCGGATTTTCTTTCCGATCCTCTTTTTTTTTCTTAAAAAAAAAAAAAGAATCTTCTGTTTTTCTCAGTAGGAGATGGCTGTGGTCAGTAGAAAGGGATCTGCAGACAGGTTTTTCCCAGAAAATCTGCCATACTTCAAGGCTGCATTGATGAAGAAACTGGAGCTTTGCTGAACACAGCATAGTAACAATTTACCTTGCATCATCAGTTGATGGCAGGGTGTTTTTTTCTCCCCCCCCCTCTTCTCCTTTGTTCCCTCCCACACGGTTGCTCTAAGACAGAGCATATTTGCAATGTCACTTAACAACATTAATCAGATACTGCGTTTAAGGTGAGCTGTCCCTTGCCTTTTCTCGTAGTGGATCTGTGCTGCTGTGGCTGTCTCTGTCTCATTCTGTTGCAAGCCTAAAATGGCAGGCAGGATTAATGCAGCTTGCGCTGCCTGCATGATCTCGAGACTGAATTCATTACACCATGCCTAGTATTTCTAAAGGGAGCATGTAAATGCTCTGCGTGCCATATCATGCCATAGCAAGGGCTTGTTCTTCCTAATGGAGATTGCTGTATAAGCAGGCATTTTCAGAATTCAGTGTCATTTTCTGTACGGTTAGTTAATAGCTCAGTTCAAAACCAGCATTGGTTCTATTGTTATTACGATTATTTAAAAAAAGAATTAAGCGGATGCTGCTTCCAGTTGGTGTCACCCTTTGCCTTGGCTGCTCTTTAAATAATGTATGTTGTATTGCTAATTAATGGCAATATCAAATTAAACCCTTCGAAACCGACGTGTTTCTTATAAAGCCCATGCAATCTATTTTTAACTCTTACTGCGTAAGAGGTGTGCATAGGGCTTTGGGTTGCTGAGTTTTTCTTTTCAGCAAGGGCAATCATCCTGGGCTGATGTTCAAGCAGATGTGACAAGGGGCCTTTGCAGTCAGTGGTCATCTTCAAGCCTTGAACCTTGAGAAAAGGAGAGGAAAGTCCTGTGCTGCAGCTTTAAAAACAAAACCAGCACCTTTCATCACCACCTTGGATGAGAAGATCTCTCCGCATTCCACATCTCTCCTTCCCATTGATAAATTCAGCTATCTTGGTCACAGTCGGTTCAAGCAAGGTGTTTTTGAAAATAGCTTCTTTTTTCCTTTAGGGTCGTTGCTTTTTTTTTTTTAAATAGTCAAGCTTTCACGGTCTCTCCATTGCTTTAAACAAGAATGGCTGAATGCACTGCCATGCTAAGACTTAATTAAACCACATAAACAGGTAGGTGAAGATTTGCATGTTTTTTTTACCAATTGTTATTCCACAAAGGAAGAATATGAAAATATAGACACTGAGCTGATAAGCTATTAAATAAGTATATTCGGTAATGAGGTACTTCTATTTTCTTTGCATTTATTCAAGAGACAATTTTGTCAGTTTAACAACATACCTCTTCCAAAATTGAAAATAGCATTTCTGCTAGGTAATCGGGGCGTGGCACCGCTTATGCAATAAAAGACTTTTTAAAAAGCTCGACAATTTTAAAAGATTTGAAAATCAACAATATAAATGAATAGGCTTTTTGCTAAGATACAAACGTCTAAGTTGTGAATATAGCTGTGATAAAAATTAAAAATATTCAAATTTTGTGCTAAAAAGCGGTCTTTTGGCATTTATCATAAAAACTAACTTAATATTCATTGTTCTTTTATAAGATTGCTGATATAAAGTAAGGATAATTTAAATACAATATTTTTTTTCTTTTTGAGATGTCAGCTATCTTTTTAAAAGATTAGCACCTATATGAATTCCTTTTTCTTTGAAATGAATGCGAATTAGAATTGTACTTACTTAGCAAATTAAAACAAAATGTGCAGATATCCTAATCTGTAAGTTAATTTTTTAAGTCATTTTATAGACATATAACGTACACTAACATAGCTGCTTTATAATATAGTTGCTTCACATCAATATTGGGCCAACCTGTTACCTTGGTAACCAAATTCTGTTAAAGGATGCAGTAACAGAGCTGCAAAGGCATTTATTATTGTTTATTATTCCTCGGTGCAAATGATTATTTCATAACATTTTTACATGGCTATGATTTTTAACTGATTGGAGATTTTAGCCTGTAACTGTAATATTTTCTGTCATCTTAACTTGATTATTTAAGGAATGCAACAATGCTTGTTATGTTCTCACTAAAACAAACACCATAATATGAAGGAATTCACTGTGACACAAATGTAGAATATCTATGTATACTTAAAATAGGTTCAGTACTAGATTTAAAAACAGCTGAAAACTATACATTGGTTTAAAGCTTTCTTCTCTCATTATTTCTTTTAGCAACAATTTTACAGATTTTTATTTCCTACCCGTAACTTAATCTGACATTTTAACCAAATTGAACATCTTGTACAATAAATAGTTGAAAGCTGTGATGATGCAGTTTGTAATTTATTATAACACTAATGCAAGATGAAGTTGACAACAATATAAAATGTAATGAAGAGTAGCTTATCTGATATTTTTAATAGTATCTGTAAAATTAAACCTAAGGGTGAAAGGTATTACTGATATAGATACTTTAGAACATGCAGTCTAAATGAAGCGCAGTTCTTTGTAAAAATATTTTCAGCATAGAAGCCATCTTTTCAAATTCTTAACTTCAAAATAATCGAAGATTATCACATTCAGCACTCAATATAGATGCTTAGTGGCAGTATTAAGAAATACAATTCCATCAGGCACAGGTATTTACAGCAAATATAAACAGCAAATGACAATATTAATTTGATAAGCTAGCAATATTTTTGTTTCAGAAAAATACTAATAAAACTTGTTTTAAATTGAAGCTGTAGAATATGCTTTTTACAGTACTCAAAATGATGTAAATGGATGAATGCACTAAAAGCAGGCATTTTTATTTACTTTTTAATAATTCTTTCAAATGCTAACTTTCAGTACAAAGATTGTGATAGGACTGATTACATTTTTAAGGATGAATTATTTAGATCATTTACTTTAGAAAATACAATGCAATTATCAGATCCCTGATAGAGTTAGGAACATTTTTATTCATTTTATTTGTAGATTTTTGTTTCCCTTTTAATAAATCTTAGACATCATTCTGTGCCATTGTATTAAGCATTTCTACAGGAGGGCTGGAAAATAAAGATTTATGAACCACTTCTTGGTTTTCATTTCATTTCATCTTTGAAGAACAAATGATGGTGTCAGAAAAAAATGCAGTTCTCTTTAGCTATGAAGTTTTCATAGGGCTACTAGCTCTAAACTACAGAAATCCAGATAACTGTTAGACGGCAGCAAGAGTTTTCTGTACCTTTATGCTGCCTTATCTAATGTTTATCCTGATTTTTGCAGTCCAGATAGGTTTGTTGACATACATTGCTGATTCTCATTTTTTAAATATTATCAACCAGTTACTATCCATTTTCCCATCCGTCCTTTTTTTTCCCTCAGCCATTTTAGCCTATAGTAGTAATAGTACCAATGACATTGTTAAATCATGTAGTAATGTGATTTGCTTATTTATGTCTTTGGATGCTATTTGTGTGAACTCAGTTACTGAAGTTTATAAACCACAGCTTATGACTTAGTATGAGGTGTGGATTATATAGCTTATATAACAGACCAGGATAAACAAAATTGTGGCAAAGTGCCGGTATGATAAGTGAACCAAAATATTGGCATGAATTATGTTCCTCCAAAAGGCTATAAATATCTATTCACAATTGAGCTCAAAATTTCTGTTGCTAAGTGAGACATTTGTTAAGTGAGTTTTGCCCCATTTTGCAGCCTTTCTTGCCACATTTGTTAAGTGAATCACTGCAGTTGATAAGTTAGTTACCCAGTTGTTAAATAAATCTGGCTTCCCCATTGGCTTTGCTTGTCAGAAGATCACAAAAGGTGATCACATAACCTTGAGACACAGCAACGGTCATAAATATGAACCAGTTGCCAAGCATCTGAATTTTGATCCCATGATCATGGAGATACTGCAAAGGTCGTAACTGTGAAAAACTGTCATAAGTCATATTTTTCAGTGGCATTGTAACTGAATGGTCTCTAAATTAACTAAGATGATGACTACCTGGAACCTTCCTGATAATTCAATCAAGGAACTGTTATTAAGATAATTACCACAAAACTGTACATATATGGTACAGTTAATGAAGCCTGATGATGAAATTCCCTTGAGAATATAATTGCCAAACTGGAAATATGCAAGTATGTGCAACTGAAGGGAATTCTCTAAAAATATCAATATATTCCATCATTACTATAATGAAAGATGATGTATTTAAAAATAAAACATATTGAAAGAGAAAGCAGACTTTAGAGAAATAAGTATCCATACAACAGAAATGAGATGGAATGTCCTAAAAGAAAAGTCAAGCCTTCAGAAGGATTACAAAAAAATGATGTATGGAAAGAAAAACAATATTTATATTATCAAATATAAATTGCTTATTTGAAATTAGACAAGATTTTGAAAGGACTTTTTTTATATATATAGTGGTGCATCAAGTCAATAAATCTGACTGATAAATCTTACTGCTGAAAAGGCAGTATTAAGCTTAAATTATCAGTAAATCATAATAAAATGAGGAATATATTTCAGGAAGCCTGTTATACAACTGAGTTGGATGCAAATTGCATTAAGTCTATGTTATCTTATGCAGTATGGCTGTAAAATTCTACTTAAAAATAGACTTTGCAGTGTTACAATAAACTACCAAGTAATGTTAGTAGAAAGTACAGTAAAGCTAATTTGCTAGATCTTATGCCAGGGAGAGAGAAGCAATTTGGTCTAGTGATTAAGGCATCATGTTAGAAACCAGGAGATGAGCCATTAAGCCAGCCAAGTGACTTTGGACCAGTCACTTTCTCTCAGCCCAAGGACAGCAAACCATTTCTGAAAAAAAACCTTGTCAGAAAATCTGTAGGAACTTGTCCAGGCAATATCTGAGAATTAGTCATAATTGAATGGAAGAAAAAAATGCTGGGGTAAAGCAAAGCTACTTATTTACCAGTGAAAGATCTAGCTAAAACCTCATAAGCAGAACCTTATTTTGTTTTTTATTTGTTTTAACCTAGCTTTTGATTTTTTTTAAAAAAAATTTATATTTTATAATATTGGGGTTTTTTTTTATCGTGATTATGTATGAGCCCAGAATGACTGTGTGAGGTGTGTGGCTATATAAATGTGATTAAATAAATAAATATAAATAAATAAATAAGAGTTATAGAATGAGAGCAAATGTCATACCTAAAGCTATTTGGATGCAAAGCTTGCCATATACATTAAAATAAAATAAATTTAATTTCAGAACCAACTTTAAAAAAATGCTGGTTTATCAAATAAGAACAAAGGGCTTCAGGGTTTTGGACTTAAAAACTGAAAAAGTAAACATCCACAATGTTGCTCCTTTCAATAAAGGATAAATGACTTCCAGTAGTTAAATACAAACTAACCTAGATTTATAGGTTACTACTAGGCCTATAGGTTTATAGACCTAGTAGCATCTCTGTTTAGACAATTCCCAAAGGGAAGCAGCAAATAAAATCCAGAATTAGAGGTAAGAAGATGTGAAATATCTAATAAAGGAATCAAGATAAGCTGCTGCACTAGCGATGGGCCCAATCCATGGGAAAAAGTATAGTGTTAGCCAGCAGCACAGGAGGCAAAGAAATGGAGGGAAGCTGCATGAGAAGCAAATAAATCCTTGCACAAAAATGAAACATGGATTTTAACAGAGCTACTATTTATTTATTTATTTATTTATTGTTTGAATTTATATACCGCCCTATCTCCCAAAGGACTCAGGGCGGTTCACAGGCATATAAAAACATCAATATACAAATTAAAACAATCATTAAAAAACTTATTCTACTGCCCAATTAATTAAAAGTAAAAAATATAGATATTAAAATCAATTTAAAAACCCCTCTAAATTTAAAATCTAAAAAACTAAGCCAGTCCTGCACAGATGAATAAATGAGTCTTGAGCTCGCGACGGAAGGTTCGAAGGTCCGGAAGTTGACGGAGTCCTGGGGGGAGTTCGTTCCAGAGGGCGGGAGCCCCCACAGAGAAGGCCCTTCCCCTGGGCGTCGCCAGACGACACTGCCTAGCTGACGGCACCCTGAGGAGTCCCTCTCTGTGAGGCGCACGGGTCGGTGAGAGGTATCTGGTCGCAGTAGGCGGTCCCGTAAATAACCCGCCCTATGCCATGGGCGCTTTAAAGGTGGTCACCAAAACCTTGAAGCGCACCGGAGCCACAGGTAACCAGTGCAGACCGCGCAGGATAGGTGTTATCACGGGAGCCACGAGGGGCTCCATCTATCACCAGCGCAGCCGCATTCTGGACTAACTGTAGCCTCCGGATGCCCTTCAAGGGAGCCCCATGTAGAGGCGTTACAGTAATCCAGGCGAGGCGTCACGAGGCGTGAGTGACCGTGCATAGGGCCTCCCGGTCCAGAAAGGCGCAACTGGCGCACCAGGCGAACCTGGTAGAACGCTCTCCTGGAGCGGCTGTCAAATGATCTTCTAGAGACAGCCGTTCATCCAGGAGGCGCCTAAGTTCGCACCCTCTCCATCGGGGCCAATGACTCGCCACCGATGGTCAGCTGCGGTTAGCTGACTGTACCGGGACGCCGCATCCACAACCACTCTGTCTTGGAGGATTGAGCTTGAGCCTGTTTCTCCCCATCCAGACCCGTCGGCCTCCAGACACGGGACAGCACTTGATGGCCGTTGGGGTGGTCGGTGTGGAAAAATACAGCTGGGTGTCATCCGCGTACAGCTGGTACCTCACACGAACCCACTGATGATCTCACCCAGCGGCTTCATATAGATGTTGAACAGAAGGGGCGAGAGGATCGATCCCTGCGGCACCCCACAAGTGAGGCGCCTCGGGGCCGACCTCTGCCCCCCTGTCAACACCGACTGCGACCGGTCAGAGAGATAGGAGGAGAACCACCGATAAACGGTGCCTCCCACTCCCAATCCCTCTAACCGGCGCAGCAGGATACCATGGTCGATGGTATCGAAAGCCGCTGAGAGGTCTAATAGGACCAGGGCAGAGGAACAACCCCTATCCCTGGCCCTCCAGAGATCATCCACCAACGCGACCAAAGCCGTCTCCGTGCTGTACCCGGGTCGGAAACCGGACTGGAACGGGTCTAGATAGACAGTTTCATCCAGGTGCAAGGGAAACTGATATGCCACCATACTCTCTACAACCTTCGCCGTGAAGCGAAGGTTGGAGACCGGACGATAATTACCTAAAACAGCCGGGTCCAGGGAAGGCTTCTTGAGGAGGGGCCTCACCACCGCCTCTTTCAAGGCGGCCGGAAAGACACCCTCCATCAAAGAAGCGCTCGTAATCGCCTGGAGCCAGCCTCGTGTCACCTCCTGCGTGGCCAGCACCAACCAGGAGGGGCACGGGTCCAGTAAACACGTGGTGGCATTCAGCCTCCCCAACAACCTGTCCATGTCCTCGGGAGCGAGAAAGCCATAGACTGTAAGCATTCTTTCAGAACAAAGTACGATGCTCATGAAATATGCAATACCATAAAACTAGATTTAATAGTTAAGGAATACAGATAAGAACAGGGCAAAGTTTATTATGTTTTTGCATTAGTAGTTAAGCATGCAAATATTAGAATTCTAAGCTTAGAAGTATTTCAAATATTGCACAGGAAAAACTTAAGACAACCTTTGTGCATGGTGATCTGAAAAAGAAAATAGACCAATCACCAAAACCTAGTCAAATGTTGAAAATATGAACTTTGATTAAGGAAATCTGGTCCATATTTACATATGAGCCAGGGGTGAAATCGGGGTGAAATGCTCCCGGTTCGGACCGGATCATGCGATCTGGTAGCGAGGTTGGTGGGTGGTTTGGAGAACCGGTAGCAAAAATCCTTCCCCCACCCCCGCCCATGCCCAGCTGAGCTGCGCAATCATCAGAGGTTTTTTTTAACTTTTAAAGGTATTTTTTTTTTGGCTGAAAAAATGCTTTTAAAAGTTAAAAAAAGCCTCTGATGATTGCGCGGCTCAGCTGGCATTGTCAGAACCCTTTAAAAGCATTTTTTCTACAACCTCTTTGGCCAAAGATGTTGTAAACAAAATGCTTTTAAAAGGTTCTGACGATCAGGCAACTCAGCTGGAATCATCAGAACCTTTTATTTATTTTACTTATTTATTATTTCAATTTTTATACCGCCCTTCTCCCAAAGGACTCAGGGCGGTTTACAGCCGGAATAAAACAATTGATACAAACATTAAAACCAATTTAAAAGACAAAAATTTAAATTTGGCTGGAGACTATAAAAATCCAATAAAAAACCCATTTAAAAACCAATTAGGCCAGTCCTGCGCGATGGAACAGAAATGTTTTCAGCTCGCGACGAAAGGTCCGGAGATCAGGGAGTTGGCGGATACCTGATGGTAGCTCGGTCCAGAGGGTTGGAGCCCCCACAGAGAAGGCCCTCCCCCTGGGGGTCGTCAGCCGACATTGTCTGGCCGACAGCACCCTGAGGAGACCTTCCCTATGAGAGTGCACTGGTCGATAGGAGGCCACCGGTAGCAGCAGGCGGTCCTGTAAATAACCCTGTCCTATGCCATGGAGCGCTTTAAAGGTGGTAACCAACACCTTGAATTGCACTCGGAAGACCACTGGAAGCCAGTGTAGCCTGCGCAGGAGAGGTGTTATATGGGAGCCACAAGTCACTCCCTCTATCACCCGTGTGGCCACATTCTGCACCAGTTGGAGCCTCCGGGTGCTCTTCAAGGGGAGCCCCATATAGATAGCATTGCAGTAGTCCAGGCGGGAAGTGATGAGGGCATGAGTGACCATGCATAGGGAATCCCGGTCTAAGAAGGGACGCAACTGGCATATCAGGTGGACCTGATAAAAAGCGACGGCCATCATATGCTCTTCCAACGACAGCCGTGCATCCAGAAGGATGCCCAGATTGCGGACCCTCTCTGTAGCAGCCGATGACTCGCCCCCCCCCCCAATCAGTGATGGTATCAGCTGATTATACCGGGATGCCGGCATCCACAACCACTCGGTCTTGGCCGGGTTGAGTCGGAGCCTGTTTTTCCCCATCCAGACCCACACGGCCTCCAGACACCGGGACATCACTTCAACGGCTTCGTTGGGGTGGTTAGGGGTGGAAATGTACAGCTGCGTGTCATCAGCGTACAGGTGACATTGCACCCCAAAACCATGGATGATCTCTTTTAAAAGCATTTTTTTACCTCGGCCGAAGAGGTTGTAGAAAAAATGCTTTTAAAAATTAAAAAAAAGTTGGCCACGCCCACCCAGTCACATTACCCCCCAAGCCACGCCCACAGTAGTAACAAATTTTACATTTCACCACTGGGTGAAATGCTCCCGGATCGGACTGGATTGTGCGATCCAGTAGTGATCGTGGCCGGTAGTTCAGCGATCTGGTAGCGATGGCAGAGCAAAGCTCTGCCTACCCACCCAGGTTTTAACCAGGAAGTAATGTGTATTTTACCTTCTGTGCATGCTCTGAAGGTTTTGCACCTGCGCAGAAGGTCATGCGCAAGCGAAGCGACCACTTCTGAATCGGTAAGGAAGGTAGATTTCACCCCTGATATGAGCCATGGAAACACACATGCTCGGCATCTCAAGACAAGATAGAAAGACTTGCACATGGATTAACGAAAGTATATGATATCATTAAGAGAGTAAAAGAATTGAAATGGAAATAGGTTGGCCACATAGCAAGAAAAACTGATAGCAGGTAGACAAATAGAATGGATCCCACTTGATAAAAAGCATCCATGAAAAAGATAAAAAGCATCCATAAAACAAGATGGATTCAACAACATCAGCAAGTATTACAGATCCAACTGGCAAAAGAAAGCTAAGAACTGTATTGGTTGGAAACATGCAGAAGAGGCCTTCATGGATAGACAATGGCTAAAACGATGATGATGATTTGCATACAGCAATTAAATGTGGACTACACATGTATATTTTTTGTTATATTGATTTAATTATAAGCGCAATAGACATTTTAGAGAATAAAGAAGTGGAAATAAAATATTGTGGGCATATTAGCCATTATTTTCAACTAAAATAAGAAAGGACAAAAGTACAGAAAGCTTGCTGAGTCAAAAACAAAGATAATGTTGCTAATTAGGTTTCTAAGTCTCAGTGAAACTAAGAAGTATCCCCATGAAAGTTGGAAGCCTAAACAAAGATAGAAAACAAAACAAGTTGTCATGTACAGGGCAGCCAAAGGAAACCTATTATGCATTGTAACTTTGAGTAAACCTGATGCAGCCAGTGCAGTTGGACTGCTACATAGAAAGGTCAGTGAGCCAACACAAGAGGACTGGACAGTAGTAAAATAGGCAGATACTTAAAAGGAATGTTTCATCTTTATTTAAAACTGCCTATAACTAATTAAAATTATTAGATATATAAATTTAGATTGGTTGGGAGATAAATCTGGCAGGAACTCAGCTACAGAACACTTATTTTTTTATAGGAGCATGCTCACCACAAAGTATTGTAGCCCAGTAATCTATAGATGATTAATACTGTGCTTTGGAACAAGCACGTAGGAAATTTATGTGACTATACAAAGTATTGCTAAACTTCAAAATAAAAGTACAAATTCCAACCTTGTTATCTGAGGACAACATCGGATGTATCAAAACTGCAAACACAGAGACCCCATATCATGTACCCAGACATTAAATTTATTACATGAAGGACATGCAAGAAAAGGGGCAAATGAAATTGATGTACAAGTAGTCCTCAACACAACTACAATGGAGCCCAAAATTTCCATTGCTAAGCAAGACAATTGTTAAGTGAGTTTGCCTCTGTTATGATCTTTCTTGCCATAGTTGTTAAGTAAATCGCTGTTGTTAAGTTAGTAACATGGTTGTTAAATGAATCTGGCTTCCCCATTGACTTTGCTTGCCAAAAGGTCGTAAAAGGTGAACACATGACCCTAGGTGCTGCAACTGTTATAAATACATGCCAGTTGTTAAGTTGTTAAGCAGAAGCACTCCAAATGTTTTGGGTTACAGCTTCATTGTTTACATTGTAAACAATGGTAAGAATTGAGGAATATATGAGATAGATTGATAGATAACGTGGATAGCTTAGTTTCTGGCTAGTCATTTGTATTATATTTTGTAAGCAATGGGTACAGTTTACTTTGATTTGCCAATCAGAATTCTATAATTTGCTCAACAAATCAGGGGCCGTGATAGCTCAGGCTGTAAGAAGCCTGTTATTAGAACACAGCAGCCTGCAATTACTGCAGGTTCAAGCCCAGCCCGAGGTTGACTTAGCCTTCCATCCTTTATAAGGTAGGTAAAATGAGGACCCAGATTGTTGGGGGGGCAATAAGTTGACTTTGTAAATATACAAATAGAATGAGACTATTGCCTTATACACTGTAAGCCGCCCTGAGTCTTCGGAGAAGGGCGGGATATAAATGTAAATTTAAAAAAAACAAAGCTATGGTTAGGACAAATCATTATTTTCTGCTATGTGTGAACCCACACATTCCTTATTACCTGGTATAAGGGCAATGGCTTTGGTAGTCTTCTGAGTATTATGGTATGTACTGTCTATATATTTGTGAATAAAAAAAATATTATAAAATGCTAATCATTTTCTATTGGCCTCCTTCCAAAAGAAGTTATATCCAGTTTGGAGCCAAACTCCTGAAAATGTACAGTGCAGTAGCAATAATAATAATACAGATAATTTCTCCCAATATATCTCAGTAGATGGAAGAGCCCTCATTGATCCATACAATCTCTGAATGAGCCGCCATCATTTATGCCATCACTCCAACATATTCTTTATTGCAAGAAACCAATTTAAAGCATCCCAAAAAGGTGCCTGCTACTTGAATACATACAAAGAGGAAGACATTTTCTCTGGAAAATAATGATTTGTCCTAACTATAGCTTTGTTGAGCAAATTATAGAATTCTGATTGGCAAATCAAAGTAAACTGTACCCATTGCTTACAAAATATAATACAAATGACTAGCCAGAAACTTACTTCCTCTGGAGGTAATTGGTTCCATTCTCAAACTGGTCTTCCTATTTGGAAGTTTGTCCTGACCATCAAGAAAATCTGCCTTCCTGCAACAATATGTAAAGAACTGGTGGCAGCAGCTCAGAATACAAGATAATAACCAGGGATGAAATCTACTTGCCTTCCTTACCAGCTCGAAAGTGCACGCGCCGCACACTTGCGTGTCACCTGCATGCACAGAAGATAAAAAACTCATTACTTCCTGGTTAAAACACCGGGCGGGTGGGCGGAGCTTTGCTCCACCATCGCTACCAGATTGCCAAACTACCAGCCGCGATCACTACCAGATCACATGATCTGGTCCGATCCGGTAGCATTTTACCCCTGATAATAACCTATCCCTATATAGCTATATGACATTTAGAATTCTGAGGAAATACCATAAAACTCCTGTAGGTTCTCTTCCTTGAAAAAGATGGCTAAGCAACATAGTTTCAGGGAAGGAATCAGCACAGATAGGAGACATCTTCCATTCTCAGAGCCTGGTGGTTCTGGGTGCCACTTCACTGTTCTCTCTTTAGTGGGAGTTCTAAGTAAAAATATAGAGAAGATGGCTGCCTCATTTCCGGGCTGGAAGAAATTTGGTATGTCTACTCTGTTTCTGCTGTTCTCAGAGGTGCAGCAGAACAATGTAGTAACGGCTATACTTAATTGCACAAACAAGTCTCAACTTGCTAAATATTTATTCATTCATATATTTTCCACCTTTATTTGTTTTTTTACAAATAACTCAAGGCAGCAAACATATGCAGCATATCTGCCTTCTATTTTCCGCATAACAACCACCTTGTTTGATGTGTTAGGCTGAGAGAAAGTAACAGGCTTTCTTGGCTAAAATGGGATGTGAATTCATGGTTTCCCACTTTATCACTGGAAGGAGACCAGCACATACTGAAAGAATGGAAAAGCTGTGGCCCTGAACTACATTTTCCATTATTCTGTGGCCCTGAACTACATTTTCCATTATTCCTCACTAATGGCCTGCTGATTGGATCTGCTTGGAAATGTAATCTCTTACTCACAATAGCGGCATATACAGAATGCTTTATATATGCTTCATCTCGCAGACTTTCCAGACAGCAAAAGGCTGGTAATTTAGGCAGATGAATTCCACAGATCTGGAAGGCCTCCAGTTTGGGAAGGCTGATGTGAGGATGCTCTGATGGGTTGAGGAAGCTCGTATTTAAAAACCTACTCAGAAAATAAATTCACAGCATAACCATTATTTAAGCATGACTCAGTTCACCAGTTTGATATGCTTTAGAAAATATTATTTTATTAATTTCTGGAATGAATCAATATTTAAGCATAATAGTGATTATTCATATCCTATTTTATTTTGTAGCTGAAATAATCTCTTCTGAGGGGCTAGATTCCTATATTATGCTTAACCATATTTTTAAACCACTGGAAAGACATAGTAGCCTAACTCATACATTTTATACAATGTTGATGGGTTCACACATTACTGTAACTAAAATTACAAGAACTAGGCTGCAGTTCATTGGTGGCACTAAGGAGTTATTTTTCTGTGCCCCATTGTTGCCATCTAGTTTTTCTGTCCAGCTCTCATAGCCTCTGGTGGCTCAGACTGCTAAGACAGTCTATTATTAACACCGCTGCTTGCAATTACTGCAGGTTCAAGTCCCACCATGCCCAAGGTTGACTCAGCCTTCCATCCTTTTTAAGGTAGGTAAAATGAGGACCCAGATTGTTGGGGACAATAAGTTGACTTTGTATATAATATACAAATGGATGAAGACTATTGCTTAACATAGTGTAAGCCGCCCTGAGTCTTCGGAGAAGGGCGGGATATAAATGCAAATTTTTTAAAAAAAGTAGTTTAGAGTGTTTTCTGGCCATACTGCAGTGTTTCTCAGCCTTGGCAGTGTGAAGATAATCTTTGAATATGCATTATTGAGATTTGTCATAATGTGGGTTAAGATGTAACTTGATTACCTGGATCTTACCTCCATTTTGTGTGGCTTCTTAACCGTAATTTGCAGTTCCTCCCTGCATTAACAAGACACAACTATTAGTTGCAGTTTAAAACTATGATTGGTTTCAATTTCTAGTTATTATCAACTTGAAAGTGATATCTGTTTTACATGTCACTTTAAATCAGCATGTAGAACTAGTACTCTCAAAGACATTGAAAATTAGCTGAAGGCCAAATATACTTCCGTTTTCTTGATTTTTAAAGTGGAATTACTGGACTTGCTATCTGCTAAGTACACTGTGCTCCTTATCTCCAATTACACTCTACTAATGTACGTGTAAATTCATGCTATGTCAAATTTGCCTTGCAATTTCTCCTGGGTTTATTTCCCAGTAAAACAGATTTCTACTTAATTTTGTTACTGTTGTTTGGTCATGTTCTCAGAATGCTCGAAAATGTTTTGAATTTCTTTCATAATGCTTTAGCATGAGTTTTATTGTTAAGATGGTCAATAGCAGGGGTCTCCAACCTTGGCAACTTTACGACTTGTGGACCTCATGTGCTGGCTGAAGAAATCTGGGAGTCCACAAGTCGTAAAGTTGCCAAGGTTGGAGACCCCTGGTCAACAGGGCCTCTGCAAGTGTCTTGATTTCTTTTACATCTCTTTCCAATTACTCTGAAGCCTCTGACAGCCCACATGTTCTACTATGAAAGGTCCCAGCAGGAACAGCTTCCTTGTAATGTCTTCCCATGGATTTTGTTGAAGTAGCATCAGAAGGAGGCTAAGACACTCACCTAGACACCTTGTCCACTTCCTAATTAAGTACAAAAATACCAAACTCAGCCTTTGAGAATTCTTTTTTAAAAAAAATATTCAAAAATAATCTCTCTTATCAAATCAACAGAGAACTGGTAGAAAGAATGCAGGATTTTTTTAAAAACACAGCATTAAAGCTCTAACAACCTCTCTTCAATACAGTATGTTCTGATAACGCAGACCTTGAAACTTTTTAGCCATTGGAGGAAGTGGAAAATATGTAAAACTATGCTGCAGTTTGCTCACCAAAAATAACTCTAAACATACTTAAAATCTGGACAGTGTTTGACTATGAAGGAAATTATTGTTGCCAGAGTTTTGGAAATACCCTGTTTCCCTCAAAATAAAACATCCCCTGATAATAAACCCAATCGGGCTTTTGAACGCATGGGAATAAGGCTAAGCACTTGCTCAGGGTTCAAAAAAATATAGGACCGGGTCTTATTTTCGGGGAAACACGGTAGTTTTTCCTATATATTTAATGGGAGAATTATTTAAAGTATTGAAAAGGAGTTTCAAATATGAAGAGGAAGGTTTTTAAAATTACATATATGTAAAAGTAGACTCAATATAACACAGAATGCGTATGATTTATAAAAGTAAAATGCAAAAATACATCTTTGCAACTTTTTTTTTTTTTTGATAGGCAGTGATTGAGACCTGAAGAATAGGGCAAGATGTTGCCAACCACTGAGGTACCCATGTACCCCCCTATACTTTTGCACTGAGGATTTTAATCCTAAGCAATTTGGGGAGTTAATTTGGGCTAAAAATCAAAATATAATATATAACCATGCATGTAAGTAACATGATTTTAGTCTTTTAAGGAACCCTGGGCAGAGTTAATACTTGGGATATTCTTGTGCCCAGATATAATACAGATTTGTTGATTTACAGCTGACTTTAGGCAGGTCCCCATTGCAACCCTACGGCAGAAGCAGTCGTAGATCAAGTGGGAATGCTCCTGGCTATGCCATTTTAAACCCCTTCCTTATGTGGACCAACTGACCACGAAAACCTATAAAAGCAGATGAGAACTGAAACAAGACACTTCAACCAAAATTCCGCTGCTGATGTTACCAAGCCTGGTGACAAAACATTCGGAAACTAAACAAGCTCGGAGAACAAACCACCAACAACATCTACCACCCGAGCTACAAATATTTCCCACCATTTCTAAACCTCCTACTTTAAGTGACATGACCTAGAAAAAAGCATGTGCAACTGCCTGTACTTCTCAATGCACACATATCTAGAAAAGCATAGATACCACATGAGGTGAGAAGAGAAACACACACACAGACACTGATAGAGCAATACTGATCAGGTTTCATGCACATCCTGATCAGTATGAAGAAACAAAGTGTGTGTGTGTGTGCGCGCACACACACACTACTTTGTTTCACCCAGCAGCATGAGATGTAATGTGATGTAGGGAACAACAACAACAAAAATAGCCAGCATTTGTTCATGCTATGGTTAGGTGCAAGGGTGGACACAGTTTTTGTCAGCAATGACTGATTATGTGAAAATGTTTTGTTAAAAAATAGAGTGACTATCATGCATAAATTCAACTTTATAACTGTCAGTGGTGTTAGCTGAAACACAACATTGCAAAGATGAAAACCATAATGAAACTTCTACTGTGGAAATAGCAAGATATATTCTTGGTACTGAAGTTACAAGACACGTGGAATAATCTTTTCATATCATTTGTTAGTATATTTGCCTAAATTGCATTCTCAAGTGTAGCATTGTGGGGGTGGGGAGAGAAAAAATGGAAGCTGAGGGTAGTTATAGTTTTCTAAGATCAGTTGCCTATGCTTTCTGACTCATTTCAGATAATCTTAATAAATAATAGAATCTTAAAAACCTTAGAAAAGTTTTCTTTTGAGTCATTTCTAAAAATTATGTATTTGGTAATTATTAGCGCATAGAGAAGAAAATATGCTCATAAGAACATTAACATTGCTATGATTGAATAGCCCACCAACCACTTATTCCAATGTTTTTTTAATGACACAAATACAGCTCATCTGTCTGGAACCCGCACTGCATATCGGACATTAACACAACTGAGAGAGTTCAGAGATATTTCACGAGAAGAGTCCTCCATTCCTCTACCCACAATAAAATACTTATGCCACCAGACTTGAAATTAGACAACTTAGAAGTACACCGCCTTCGGTCTGACCTAAGCGTAGTACATAAAATTATCTGCTACAATGTCCGTAAACTAACATCCTATGGCATCTCAGGACCCCTCCACAAATGGATATCTGCTTTTCTGTCTAACAGACAACAAGTGGTCAAAATTGGCAATGCTTTATCAAATCCTGTTCCTGTCAAGAGTGGCGTTCCTCAAGGCAGCGTCCTTGGACCAACACTCTTTATTCTATACATTAATGATCTTTGTGACCATATCTCAAGTAATTGTGTTCTCTTTGCTGATGATGTCAAACTATTTAACACCACAGACAACACTTCTATCATTCAAAACGACCTTGACCATCTAACCGCTTGGTCTAAAAATTGGCAGCTCCAAATTTCAACCAGCAAATGCTCAGTCTTACATATAGGAAAAAGGAACTCTAAAACTAAGTACATACTAGATGGACATTACCTTACAGATGACCCCCATCCCGTTAAAGACCTTGGAGTTTTCATGTCAAATGATCTAAGTGCCAAAGCCCACTGCAACTACATAGCAAAAAAAGCTCTAAGAGTTGTAAACCTAATTTTGCGTAGCTTCTTTTCCAAAAACACCACACTACTAACCAGAGCATATAAAACATTTGCTAGACCAATTCTAGAATACAGCTCACCTGTTTGGAACCCTCACCACATCTCTGACATCAATACAATTGAACGTGTCCAGAAATATTTTACAAGAAGAGTTCTCCATTCCTCTGAAAACAACAAAATACCTTATCCCACCAGACTTGAAATCCTAGGCTTAGAAAACTTGGAACTCCGTCGCCTTCGACAAGACCTAAGTTTAACTCACAGAATCATCTATTGTAATGTCCTTCCTGTCAAAGACTACTTCAGCTTTAATTGCAATAATACAAGGGCAACCAATAGATTTAAACTTAATGTAAACCGCTTTAATCTAGATTGCAGAAAATATGACTTCTGCAACAGAATCATCAGTGCTTGGAATACTTTACCTGACTCTGTGGTCTCTTCCCATAATCCTAATAGCTTTAACCAAAAACTTTCTACTATTGACCTCACCCCATTCCTAAGAGGACCATAAGGGGCGTGCATAAGCGCACAAACGTGCCTACCGTTCCTGTCCTATTGTTTTTCTTTTCTTCTTCCTATATATGTTTATATGTGTATATACTATATAATCTTTTTGTATGATGTTGTGACAAAAAAATAAATAAAATGTCAATGACTACTTCAGCTTCAATACATGAGCACACAATAGATACAAACTTAAGGTAAACCACTCCAAACTCGATTGCAGAAAATATGACTTTAGCAGCAGAGTGGTCAGTGCCTGGAATGCACTACCTGATTCTGTGGTTTCTTCCCCAAACCCCCAAAACTTTAACCTTAAACTGTCTACTGTTGACCTCATTCCTAAGAGGTCTGTAAGGGGTACGCATAAGCACACCAAAGTGCCTACCATCTCTGTCCTAATGTCCTTTTTTATTCGTACCCATTTCATGTATTCTTAATCATACTTATACTTTTATCTGTTATCTTATATATGCTTGACAAAATAAATAAATAAAAATATTATATTCAGGAAGCTGATAAGAGAGATTGTGCTATTTCTAACATGCATCATTGTCCTCAGCAATCAGAACTACACTGACTTGGCAAGGTGATTTGATTTTTTATCTTCCTTGAATGTACACAATCTTCTCTTTAATAATAATAATAACAATAATAACAATAATAATAATAATAATAATAATAATTATTATTATTATTATTATTATTATTATTATTATTATTATTATTATTATTATTATTATTATTATTATTATTATTATTATTACCGCCCTTCTCCCGAAGGACTCAGGGTGGTTAACAGCCAGATAAAATACAGTACAATACAATACAATAAAATCACTATTAAAAAACTTATTCGATATGGCCAATAAAATTAAATTATAAAATACATATTATAAAATAAGACCCCATTTAAAATCCAGTTTAAAAAAACCCTTTGTTTATCATTTTAATGTTGCAATGATTTCCAGATTCAGTGTGTGAAAAACGATGTCCCCAAATCAAGATCATAAGGTGATTCCAAATTCTAGTATTGCTGAACATGGGAAAATTTCCTTTTGACATCTTCCACATCATTCATAGGCCATATTGGGCAGAGCAGTAGTACCTTTGTCATCATGGACTTTGCTCTGCCTATGTTCCAGCCTTCGTCATCTTTAAGCCAGCCACCATTTGATCATCATTAGTCAATGGGTGTCCATTTGATTTTGGCATGACATTTGACCACTCCGGACAGCATCGCCTCTCGTCGGCCTCTATCCTCTATTTATGCACTTTATTTATGCGATATTCAGCACTTGAACTCTTGCGCCTGCGAGGTGCCCCCGCCTCGCAGGAATGGCCCGCCGCACTATCAAGGGCCGGCCTCAATGATGGGTCTTGGGACCCACAGAGGTGGCATGCGAAAAAAAAGAGCCTTTGGGGGTTTTTAGATAGGGTTTTAAGGGGAGGGAGGGTTAGGGCGGGCGTCGGGGGTAGCCCGTCGGGTGGGGAGCCAGTCCCTGCGCGTGCTCGTGACGGTTTTTTAACGGGTTCGGAGGTTAGGGGGGGAGATTACGTTCCTGTTGGTGAGGGTGGTTCGATTTGCAGTAAGTGGGAGGGGCAGATATGGCGGAAGGGGATCATATCGTCCTAGGGGGCGCTCGATGTTAGCAGGCGATCGCGCGCCCCGACCCCTCGTCCTTTTCCCGTTCCCCGGATGGTCAAGACCCTCAGAGCCTGGGCCTTCGGCTGATGTTATGCAACGCACGGTCCGTAGTCAATAAGGCCCCCCTAATCTACGATCTTATTCAGGGGGGCGCTGCGGACCTTATAGGCGTTACGGAAACCTGGCTGGGCACGGAAGGGGGAGTGCCCCTTGTCGAGATGTGCCCGCCGGGCTTCCGTGCATTCCATCAGCCGAGGGCTCAGGGTAGGGGTGGGGGGGTGGCGGTTGTGATTAGAGAGTCTAGAGCCGAGGAGACCACTGTACCTCAGATTGCCGGGTGTGAATCCCTCCTTGTGAGATGGGGCCATAGGTGTCAGATGGGTTTGCTGATCACGTACCTGGCTCCTTGCTGCGTGTCAGCTGCCCTGCCCGAGCTCTTGGAGGTGCTGGCTGGAGTGGCAGTTGAGACCCCCAGACTTTTAGTCATGGGGGATTTTAACTTGCCATCTTCCGGCTCGTCATCAACGGCAGCTCGGGAGTTCATGGCCTCCATGACGGCCTTGGACCTGACCCAAGTAGTGGATGGCCCTACTCACATCGGGGGTGGCACTCTGGACTTGGTTTTTGTCTCTGGTCAGTGGTTGAGAGATCTGGACTTAAAGGAAATAGTCATTGAACCTTTGTCATGGTCAGATCACTCTCTTCTTCGCCTGGACTTTCTGACCGCCATTCACCACCGCAGGGAGACGGAGCCGATCGTTGGTTCCGTCCCAGGCGCCTGATGGACCGGAGGTTCGGACGGAGCTTGGGCCATTTCCTGACGGTCTGGCTCACGGCTCGGCTGAGGAACTTGTTGCGGCCTGGGAGCGGGCGCGGCGGGGGCCTTAGACCGTGTCGTGCCTTTGCGGCCTCTGACCCGGCGCAGGTCCCAACCGGCTCCTTGGTTCTCCGAGGAGTTGAGGGGGATGAAGCGCCGGAGAAGACGCCTAGAGAGTTCCTGGAGGTCTAGCCGTTCGGAGGCTGATCGGACACTAGTGAAGTCCTATACTAGGGCTTACCTAGTGGCAATGAGGAAGCGAGGCGTAGCTACGCCTCCTCCCTCATTGCATCGGCAGATAACCGCCCAGCCGCCCTGTTTCGGGTGACTCGCTCCCTTTTACATCAGGGGGAGCGGGATGACCCGTTGCAGGGGCGTGCTGAGGAGTTTAACGGTTGTCTATACGATAAAATCGTTCAGCGGCGGGAGGGTCTAGAACAAGAGTGCAGTGACGCGGGTGAGACGGCGGAGGGTGGTCTTGGGGATATTTTATGGGATGAGTTTGACCCTGTCGCTCCCGAGGACATGGACAGGCTGCTGGGGAGGTTGAATGCCACCACATGTTTACTGGACCCGTGCCCCTCCTGGCTGGTACTGGCCACTCAGGAGGTGACACGAGGCTGGCTCAGGCTATTATGAGCTTCCTTGGTGGAGGGAGTCTTTCCGACCGCCTTGAAAAGGCGGTGGTGAGACCCTCCTCAAGAAGCCTTCCTGACCCGGCTGTTTTAGGTAATTATCGTCCGGTCTCCAACCTTCCCTTCGTGGCGAAGGTGGTAGAGAGTATGGTGGCATATCAGTTTCCCTTGCACCTGGATGAATCTGTCTATCTAGACCCGTTCCAGTCCGGCTTCCGGCCCGGTTACAGCACTGAGACGGCTTTGGTCGCGTTGGTGGATGATCTCTGGAGGGCCAGGGATGAGGATGCTCCTCTGCCCTGGTCCTATTAGACCTCTCAGCGGCTTTTGATACCATCGACCATGGTATCCTGCTGCGCGGTTGGAGGGATTGGGAGTGGGAGGCACCGTTTATCGGTGGTTCTCCTCCTATCTCTCCGATCGGTCGCAGACGGTGTTGACAGGGGGCAGAGGTCGGCTCGAGACACCTCACTTGTGGGGTGCCGCAGGGTCGATCCTCGCCCTTTCCCGTTCCCGGATGGTCAAGACCCTCAGAGCCTGGGCCTTCGGCTGATGTTATGCAACGCACGGTCCGTAGTCAATAAGGCCCCTAATCTATGATCTTATTCAGGGGCGCTGCGGACCTTATAGGCGCACGGAAACCTGGCTGGGCACGGAAGGGGAGTGCCCTTGTCGAGATGTGCCCGCCGGGCTTCCGTGCATTCCATCAGCCGAGGGCTCAGGGTAGGGGTGGGGGTGGCGGTTGTGATTAGAGAGAGTCTAGAGCCGAGGAGACCACTGTACCTCAGATTGCCGGGTGTGAATCCTCCTTGTGAGATGGGGCCATAGGTGTCAGATGGGTTTGCTGATCACGTACCTGGCTCCTTGCTGCGTGTCAGCTGCCCTGCCCGAGCTCCTGGAGGTGCTGGCTGGAGTGGCAGTTGAGACCCCAGACTTTTAGTCATGGGGATTTTAACTTGCCATCTTCCGGCTCGTCATCAACGGCAGCTCGGGAGTTCATGGCTCCATGACGGCCTTGGACCTGACCCAAGTAGTGGATGGCCCTACTCACATCGGGGGTGGCACTCTGGACTTGGTTTTTGTCTCTGGTCAGTGGTTGAGAGATCTGGACTTAAAGGAAATAGTCATTGAACCTTTGTCATGGTCAGATCACTCTCTTCTTCGCCTGGACTTTCTGACCGCCATTCACCACCGCAGGGAGACGGAGCCGATACGTTGGTTCCGTCCCAGGCGCCTGATGGACCCGGAGGGGTTCCGGACGGAGCTTGGGCCATTTCCTGACGGTCTGGCTCACGGCTCGGCTGAGGAACTTGTTGCGGCCTGGGAACGGGCCGCGGCGGGGGCCTTAGACCGTGTCGTGCCTTTGCGGCCTCTGACCCGGCGCAGGTCCCAACCGGCTCCTTGGTTCTCCGAGGAGTTGAGGGGGATGAAGCGCCGGAGAAGACGCCTAGAGAGTTCCTGGAGGTCTAGCCGTTCGGAGGCTGATCGGACACTAGTGAAGTCCTATACTAGGGCTTACCTAGTGGCAATGAGGGAAGCGAGGCGTAGCTACGCCTCCTCCCTCATTGCATCGGCAGATAACCGCCCAGCCGCCCTGTTTCGGGTGACTCGCTCCCTTTTACATCAGGGGGAGCGGGATGACCCGTTGCAGGGACGTGCTGAGGAGTTTAACGGTTATCTATACGATAAAATCGTTCAGCTTCGGGAGGGTCTAGATCAAGATTGCAGTGACGCGGGTGAGACGGCTGAGGGTGGTCTTGGGGATATTTTATGGGATGAGTTTGACCCTGTCGCTCCCGAGGACATGGACAGGCTGCTGGGGAGGTTGAATGCCACCACATGTTTACTGGACCCGTGCCCCTCCTGGCTGGTACTGGCCACTCAGGAGGTGACACGAGGCTGGCTCCAGGCTATTATGAGCGCTTCCTTGGTGGAGGGAGTCTTTCCGACCGCCTTGAAAAGGCGGTGGTGAGACCCCTCCTCAAGAAGCCTTCCCTGGACCCGGCTGTTTTAGGTAATTATCGTCCGGTCTCCAACCTTCCCTTCGTGGCGAAGGTTGTAGAGAGTATGGTGGCATATCAGTTTCCCTTGCACCTGGATGAAACTGTCTATCTAGACCCGTTCCAGTCCGGCTTCCGGCCCGGTTACAGCACTGAGACGGCTTTGGTCGCGTTGGTGGATGATCTCTGGAGGGCCAGGGATAGGGGATGCTCCTCTGCCCTGGTCCTATTAGACCTCTCAGCGGCTTTTGATACCATCGACCATGGTATCCTGCTGCGCCGGTTGGAGGGATTGGGAGTGGGAGGCACCGTTTATCGGTGGTTCTCCTCCTATCTCTCCGATCGGTCGCAGACGGTGTTGACAGGGGGGCAGAGGTCGGCTCCGAGACACCTCACTTGTGGGGTGCCGCAGGGGTCGATCCTCTCGCCCCTTCTGTTCAACATCTATATGAAGCCGCTGGGTGAGATCATCAGTGGCTTCGGTGTGAGGTACCAGCTGTACGCTGATGACACCCAGCTGTACTTTTCCACACCGGGCCACCCCAACGAAGCTATCGAAGTGTTGTCCCGGTGCTTGGAAGCCGTACGGGTCTGGATGGGGAGAAACAGGCTCAGGCTCAATCCCTCCAAGACAGAGTGGCTGTGGATGCCGGCATCTCGGTACAGTCAGCTGAGTCCTCAGCTGACTGTCGGGGGCGAGTCATTGGCCCCGATGGAACGGGTGCGCAACTTGGGCGTCCTCCTGGATGAACGGCTGTCTTTTGAAGATCACTTGCCGGCCGTCTCCAGGAGAGCTTTTTACCAGGTTCGCCTGGTGCGCCAGTTGCGCCCCTTTCTAGACCGGGATGCCCTGTGCACGGTCACTCACGCCCTCGTGACGTCTCGCCTGGATTACTGCAATGCTCTCTACATGGGGCTCCCCTTGAAGAGCATCCGGAGGCTTCAGTTAGTCCAGAATGCAGCTGCGCGGGTGATAGGGGGGGCCCCTCGTGGCTCCCGTGTGACACCTATCCTGCGCAGGCTGCACCGGCTGGCTGTGGCCTTCGGGTGCGCTTCAAGGTTCTGGTGAACACCTTCAAAGCGCTCCATGGCATAGGCCGGGGTTACTTACGGGACCGCCTACTGCTACCGGATACCTCTCACCGTCCCGTGCGCTCTCACAGAGAGGGACTCCTCAGGGTGCCGTCAGCGAGACAGTGTCGTCTGGCGACACCCAGGGGAAGGGCCTTCTCTGTGGGGGCTCCCGCCCTCTGGAACGAACTCCCCCCAGGACTTCGTCAACTTCCGGACCTCCGAACCTTCCGTCGCGAGCTTAAAACTTATTTGTTCATCTGCGCAGGACTGGATTAGTTTTTTAAATTCGTGGGTTTTTAAGGGGTTTTAAATGGGTTTTGAATGGGTTTTTAATGGGTTTTATTATTTGCTAAATTTTAATTGCGGCCAATTTGAATAAGTTTTTTAGTGGTATTTTAATAGTATTTATTTTGTAATAGTACTGTCATTTTATCTGGCTGTAAACCGCCCTGAGTCCCTCGGGAGAAGGGCGGTATAAAAATTTAAATAATAAATAAATAAATAAATAAATATTTCTTTATCTATTAATGTATCCAATTAGAAATTAATTTTAACAACCATCACAAAAGTTTTGAAAGGCATTCCTTAAGTGCATTTTCTGTTATCTGAGCGGAATGAAGTGTGCTGTGTGTTTACACTGTGATAAGATAAAATTCACCTTTGGTTCTCAATGACTGTCAAAATCAGAATGTACTCAACAGGTGATACTCTCTGATATATACATCTATCCTTGCTATATTTTGTTCAGTGACACTGCTACCTGAATCATTAATAATTGGAAACTAAAGATGAATGCTTGTTCATATAAATCTTGCCCTCTCCTAAACCCTTGCCTAATTCTGTGACCCTTTGAATAATGCACTAGGCTTTATCATACCAATTCCAAAATTTTCAAAATATAAGTATTGCATTCAATTTTTAACTTGCATTCTTTGGTGAAAGGCTAGCATACAAGGCTTTTATCTAAATCAATTTTCCTTCCTTCTGGCTCCAATGTTATATTGCAGTATTTATCCTTTTGTTTTCACTGGCTGCATTTCCCCCCAAATTTATTGTAAACCTAGTGTCTCTTATCATCAGTGCCTTCAGTGCTATCAAATACTTCCTATTCACTATTTCCAAATACCAGTGCAGTGCAGGTAATCATTGTTTAGCCATTTGCAGTTGCGATGGTCATGAAAACCAATCCTCACATTTATGACCTCTGCAAAGCAAAGGAAAGCTGAAATAACACCATAAAATTGTGATGTTTCTTTTTTTAAAAATAATTTTTATTGAACATTTTTTTTAAAAAAAGAAATTTTTACAATTTTCTTCTTTACAATATTTCCACATCAGTATTCATGTCTTATATATCCATTTCCCCCCTTATTTCAATTTACTATCTATACATGTGATTCTATTTATTTATACATATGAAAATATCGATGTAGTAAATTATAATCAGACATTCTGTGTCAGTTCCATTTCTATGTTTGTTACTACATTCAGACTCCTGTATCTTCCTCATTTAATCTTTCCTTGCCCTGTATACCTCTCCTCTGACCGTTCATACCATTTATCCCATACCATGTAGTATTCTGTTTCCTCTTTATCTTGTATTTCTTTTGTGAGTTTATCCATCTCTGCACATTCTAAAACTTTTCTTATCCAATTTTCTTCTGTTGGTATGTTATTATTTTTCCTATTTTGTGCATATATTATTCTCGCTGCTGTTGTGATATGTATAATTAAGTATTGTATTTTTTTATCATAATTTCCTAGAAGTATTCCTAATAAAAATAGTTCTGGTTTCATCTATATTTGCTGTTTGGATATCTCTTCTAAATATATTCTTAATCTAGTCCAATATTGTTTTACTTTGGGGCATGTCCATCACATGTGGTAGTATGTTCCTAGGTTTTGTTTACATTTCCAACAAGTTGATGGGGTATTGGGGAACATTGTGATGTTTCACTTAGCAGCTACTTTGCCTAATGACTAAGTTGCCAATCCCAGTTAGGTTTACTAAATGACGACTACATTTATCATACTAATAATACAATTACAGTCTGCATTGTTGGACAAGAGTTTAATCTCTTATAACATTGCCAACATGACTAAAGATATGCTGGCTAGGGAAACTGAAATCTATCAAATCTGGAAGAACTAAATTAGGAAAAATTGGCACTAAATTCCTTTTATACATAGCAGTTCTAATGACCCAATTTACTGGGATGGAAAAGAATGGAAGGAAATGACACTAGCCTTAACAATGGTTAATCAGACAGCAATTATCTATTGCCTAAGTGTAGGTATCAGAGTAGGTATCTGGGATACCAGAACTGGAACAAGCATATACCACTTTATATCTTGCAAATATAATTAAATGATCATTGCAGAAGTAGGTGATGAGACAAGAATCAGAATAGGAAATTACCAAAGCCTCCCAGCCATAAAACTCAACTTTGAGAATTTTATGTTAACTCAAGTACCAACCTTCAGATGGGGTAGGAAACTATTTGCCAGTCACAGACTTGGGCTTAAGCATCTTCCAGATCTGCTCCACGCAAGCTCCTTTAAGCAACAGGGTTTCTGCAGTGTGGAGATTTGAAAGGGTGCTGTTCTCACATGGGCTGTGATGTATGGCAAAATGAATATATTCCAGAACTTGTGAATCAGCCAATCTGCAAGTGGGTGAGGATGACACCCTTTGCCTGTTTTAATCTGGCATCTGCTATTTCAAATTCATTAGCTTTTAGAGACTATTGGGTAGATGATCTGCAGTTTATAGCCAGTGGTGGGATTCAGCCAGTTCGCACCACTTCGGGAGAACCGGTTGTTAACTTTCTGAGCAGTTTGACAAACTGGTTGTTGGAAGAAATCATTAGGGCAGAGAACCGGTTGTTAAATGACTTGAATCCCACCACTGTTTATAGCTGGTGATAGTAGCACTAAGAGAGCCCATTCAAAATGCCAGATTCTCCCTTTCCCTAAAATAGAATGTCTTTGGAATAGTGTTAAAATAGGTGGTGCCTCCTAGAACCAGCAAGAAGTAACCAATAGTAGGTTGGGTTGATACCTCCCATGTGGGAGAGTTACTGCCTCTGAGATAATGGGTAGTGAAATTTAACAGATTTTATATAATTTACCACTGCTTCAAGGGGAAAACAACATTTTAACGTGGAAAAACTAAAAATGAATTAAAGTTCATCAGGTACATATTTGGGAGGAGATGAAGGTAAAAGCATAAGATAAGAGATTGCCCTATGTGTAGATGAAAGTGGGGAAAGGATCTCCGTTTCTGTGTATATATCTTGATTTTAGATTATGACACATTGCATCAATTCCTCTCATATTTCTCCAGTTAAAACTTTGGCTTCCAATGAAATAAAGTTATACAGTAGTTTCTTGCTAACTTACAATGCACCTGACCTCCTATTATTGTAATTGGTGCTATTTTGGTTTATTGCCATTTTGCCTTTCATTATTTATACTTATTTGCCCTCTTCTTTCCTCTAGAATTACTTAGTTCTACAAGGATTTGTATCTTCTCTTTATTCTTGTGGTCACAGTTTACTGTGTTAAAGCATTATCTTGTTTTGGCTATCTTCCAGCATTTCATCATCTTAGATTGTCTGACTCCTGGGTATTGACTTTGACTTTTCACTTGAGTTTCATTGAGGCATGAAAGATGCTGTTATTTTGTTCCTTAGGATGTACACTTACAGTATATTTAGTAGTTATAGTTTTTATTATCATCCTTATTGGGCAGCTTAGGGCTATTAGGACTTCTTTGTTACAAGCAAGCAAATATAAAGAATCAGAATTAAGCTTAGAATAAATAAATATATTCATTACTTTAAAACAGCACAAAAATCTATTCTGCAACCATGTCCTAAGATTATACCTATTCTTACAGATATAATTTTCATATTTAATAAATGTTTTATTTCCATTCTGGTTATTTAATTTCATTTTAGTTTCTTTATGCTTATATTTATGTGCCTTATTTGGTATACAAATTGCAACAAATGGACCCAATTTTCATACAAATATTTTGAAACTGGGGTCTGTATTCAAAGATCATAACTAAGATACAATTTTATGGGAAACACTGCTTAAGTTAATTTCCTATAGGGGATTTAAATACAAGGTTAACTTTCAATGGAAATGAATGAAGCTTCAAAGCATTTGAGTCATGACTTGACAGAATCAAATTTTAAAAGCAAAGACATTCTCGTCAACTCTTTTGCTTGCATGCCTCATAATGTTCATGTGGACTCTGTTAGAGAAAAATAAAATCAAACTCTATCACTTTTAGTGAGTTGGTCTGATGTATATGATCATTATGATACAAAAAAATGTTGCGACTCTGGAGAGGGTGCAGAGAAGATCAACAAAGATGATTAGGGAGCTGGAGGCTAAACAGTTGCAGGAACTGGGAATGTCTCATCTAACAAAGAGAAGGACTAAAAGTGACACAATAGCAGTCTTTCAATATTTGAGCAACTGTCACAGAGAATGGGGGGGGGGGGATCAACCTATTCTCCAAAGCACCTAAGATCAAAATCAGAAGTAATGGATGGAAATTCATCAAAGAGAGATACAACCTAAAGCTAAGAAGAAATTTCCTGATTGGGAGAACAACCAACCAGTAGAATGGCTTGCCTCCAGAGGTCATGGGTGCTCCATCACTGCACGTTTTTAAGAAGAGATTGGACAGCCATTTGTCTGGAATGGTAAAAGTCTCCTGCTTGAGCAGAAGATTAGACTAGAAGATCTTCAAGGTCTCTTTAAAATGTGTTATTCTCAATTCTCTGCCTTACCAGAGAAGGAAAATACAGTACATCTTCGTTTAACTATAGAACTGTATCTTCAGAGATAATACGGCTATCTCACTCAGTTGCAGAATAATAGCTCTTACACACTTGCTGAATCACAGTCCCATAATGGCTATCATGACTCAAACAGTATGCAAATCAGAACCTTCAGTTTTGTCACTGTTCTACCCGTATCAGCCTATTATCCACATGCTGTTACAAACATTTATTTATTTTATTTATTTATTATTCGAATTTATATACCGCCCTATCTCCCAAAGGACTCAGGGCGGTTTACAGGCATATAAAACATCAATATCAATATACAAATTAAAATAATCCTTAAAAAACTTATTCTAGCGCCCGAATTATTAAAAATAGAAATATAAATATCAAATATAAATATTAAAATCAATTTAAAACCCCTCTAAATTTAAAAAATCTAAGCCAGTCCTGCACAGATGAATAAATGTGTCTTGAGCTCGCGACGGAAGGTTCGAAGGTCAGGAAGTTGACGGAGTCCTGGGGGGAGTTCGTTCCAGAGGGTGGGAACCCCCACAGAGAAGGCCCTTCCCCTGGGCGTCGCCAACCGACACTGCCTAGCTGACGGCACCCTGAGGAGTCCCTCTCTGTGAGAGCGCACGGGTCGGTGAGAGGTATCTGGTCGCAGTAGGCGGTCCCGTAGATAACCCGGCCCTATGCCATGGAGCGCTTTAAAGGTGGTCACCAAAACCTTGAAGCGCACCCGGAACATGGGTACTCAATCTTCTTGTTTCATCAGGACATTTTTTCTAGCAGTGCAATCTGAGACAAGTATATGGATGATGATAATCTGTGGATAATTTTAATAAATGCCAGTATCTGATAGTGGTATTTATTCAGTTATGAATAAATAGGAAATATAAAATACTGATTGTGCTCATAATTTCCAGTGGTATAAAACAAATTCAATCGATAAGAAGTCTTGATGTTACAGTAAATAAAGCAGGATTTGTTAGTTACAGTACAAATGACTAATAAATAATTTGGGAACTTAGAAATAGATTACTCATGTTACTATAATTATATTTGTTATTTTCTTTTCCCCAATAGTCTGATGTAATCTCCTTTGAACTGAGCTCCATCTTGTGGTCACACGTACAAGACCAAGATAATTCAAGAATAAGAGACAATAAGGAAGTAGGGGCATAACAGGAAAAATCCCATTTAGACATTCATAAAATATGTTCTGTTTCAGCTAAATTTAAGGCATTAATTACTCTAGTGGTTAAGCTGGTACAGATATCCAGAAAACATCTGTGATCAAACATGCAAGTTGTTTTCTAGATTGAATTCAGGAGGAATCTGTTTTTCTGCTGTGTATGGAAGAAGCTCTCTGCAGAATTGATTAATTGAGCAATGAACATTCCACTCAACACTTTTTCTATTGAAGATTATTTCTTGCATATTGATAATGATAGATAGATAGATAGATAGATAGATAGATAGATAGATAGATAGATAGATAGATAGATAGATAGATAGAAAAATATGCAATGAAAAATATTTTGCCTCCAGAAATTTTAGCAATCACTCATTGTTTTTAAAAAATGAAAAATAGTTGCTAAAATGGAAATGCATACATTTTGTGAATATAGGTGTTACTATAAAAAGAAACAATCTGGAACAACATCAAAAACATCATCAAAAAAGGACAACAAAGAATGTTCTTTCTGCACCAACTCAGTAAGCTCAAACTGCCCAAGGAGCTGCTGATCCAGTTCTACAGAGGAATTATTGAGTCTGTCATTTGCACCTCTATAACTGTCTGGTTTGGTTCTGCAACCCAACAAGAAAGACACAGACTTCAGAGGATAATTAGAACTGCAGAAAAAATAATTGCTACCAACCTGCCTTTCATTGAGGACCTGTATACTGCACGAATCAAGAAGAGGGCCGTGAAAATATTTACAGATCCCTCACATCCTGGACATAAACTGTTTCAACTCCTACCCTCAAAACGACGCTATAGAGAGCTGCACACAAATAATTCCCTCAACACTGTCAAACTATTTACTAAACCTGCACTACTATTAATCTTCTCATCGTTCCCATCACCAATCTCTTTCCACTTATGACTGTATGGCTGTAACCTTGTTGCTGTAATCTTTATGATTTATATTGATATATTGACCATCATTTGTGTTGTAAATGTTGTACCTTGACGAAGATATCTTTTCTTTTATGTACAGTGAGAGCATATGCACCAAGACAAATTCCTTGTGTGTCCAATCACACTTGGCCAATAAAAAATTCTATTCTATTCTATTCTAAGTTATAATCATCAAACATTCCTTGAAGATTGTTTATGGAGTTTATTAATGAACGATATATCAAATAATTTCAACTGTGAAAATAATGATATGCTATTCCCAAAAATGATATACAGCTACTCCAATGAAAAGAGAAACAGATTTATTTCAAAAATTAAAAATATCAGACAATTATGATCTAGATATATTTACCCCCAATTTTCTATTTTGTTTCTAAATTGGTCAACTGAAAAAAATATTTTTGGCATGCTTAGAAATATTAAGTCAAATTAAATTATCAATCCTTTGTAAACAATGGGGTCCTTTTGTATTGTCAGCAAGTTATAGAGAGAAAAGGAAGGGAATGGATTTGTAAATTTTGTTAGTTTACATGTCAGAAAACAAAGCTGACAGCCTTCATTGCCAGGTTAAACCAGTAATCAAAGTCAATAGTTGCAATTGTGTAATTTACTTTAGATATCAAATGCTTCAATTTCTAATTCCATAACACGTAGTATGATCTACCACCCTTGGCAGTCAACAGGAATGCTGACATATAACTTTAGTTTTCCAAATGAGAATTTATATAATGGCTATTCAAACATCTGTAATCTTTCTTATTTTCTCATGCATTCCCAAACTTTTAAAAACTGTGTCTGAGGAGAGATCCTAGCCTGGACTTGCAAAATTGTTTGGCAATTCATCTTATCACAGTCTGAAACAATTCTTATAATAAATCCCATTCAGCTAAATTGGATTATTTCTGTATAGAAAGGCATAACATTCTATTAACAATATTTAACCTTTTACAACAAAAAGCATATACATCTCAGCCCAAATTATAATATTTATAATATTCATGAAACTTTCCAATCCTCCTCCTTGTAATATTGAATGTACTTCCTTTTTCTCAGTTAATTTCATGAGTGAAGTTCCATTCAGGATACTACTTGTTTTCACTGTATGAGAATCCTCTCCTATCTGATGGCTCAGTTATCCTCACTGTTGAATAAATGCATTTGAGTTGAGGCCACATTCCATCTTTTGAGGCATGGCAAGGTTTAGTCAAGAAAAAGAAGGCAGGACTAGAGCAAGAGCAACATGCCAAGGATATAGATTCATCTAAATGTATTACATAAATTTTATAAATAAATACATACATGAAGAAATACATGATTAAATACATGTATAGTAGAAATCTGGAACGAACTACCCCCAGGACTTCGTCAGCTTCCGGACCTTCGGACCTTCCGCCGCGAGCTTAAAACATACTTATTTAATTGCGCAGGACTGAGCTAGATTTTAATTTACGGTTTTTAAATTGGGTTTTATTTTCATATTTTTAATTTAGGCTTTTAGAATAAGTTTTTTAACTGTTTTTAGATTGTATTTACCTGTTTTTTAAATGCCTGTAAACCGCCCTGAGTCCTTTGGGAGATAGGGCGGTATATAAATTTAAACAATAAAATAAATAAAATAAATAAATAAATGTCCAGTGAGACTTACTCATACTTAAGCTATTACAGAAATTTGAAGAGACTTTTTTTAAAGAAGTCAGTGGCATGTGTCTCCAGACTTTCAAATAGTTTAGGACTTCTGCCTGCCTATTTATCGTCTGTCTGTCCGTATGTCTATTTCTCTGTCTGTCTGTCTATCTATTTATCTGATTTCTAGGGGTCACAAAATCAATCAATCATGGTCTTCAATGATAGAGGAAATACCATAGGAAGAACAGGGATTACATACCTCAGATCAGCAGTTAAACCTATATTATATCATAGCTTGCTTAAAGAAAAAGATTTCCCTTCTCGCTCTACCTTTCCTAAGACATATTATTATTTTTCTGCTCTGTTTTCTAGACATTTTTTTGCTATATAAATCATATACATTAGCTATAATATGATTGCTGCCCTATTCCTGGGGCACAGCTTTTCCCCATTCAAATGGCCCCTTTTCTTTTGACATTTAGAAAGTTTGTTAAAACTTGACATTTGTTTTTTCCATGAACAATAAAAAATTATTGAAGGCAGTCCTCATTTGGTGACCACAACTGGGACTGGCAACTCAAACATTAAGCAAAGTGGATACTGAGTAAAACTGTGCTCCAACACTGGAAATTTTTAAGAAAATGTTGGATAACCATCTGACTGAGATGGTGTAGGGTTTCCTGCCTGGGCAGGGGGTTGGACTAGAAGGCCTCCAAGGTCCCTTCCAACTCTGAAGTTATGTTATGTTATGTTATTATCTTACTTCAGTTTTTCTTGGCTTTGTAGCCCTAAGAAGGTCATACATACGAGCATTGGTCATAAAGTTGCTTTTTCATCACCACTATATCTGTGAATTAATGCTAAACAAGGCAGTTGCTAAATGAGAACTCCCTGTCATTCTTTTTTGCAGATTGTATTTCATTACACGGTCTTATATATATGATTCTAGGCTGAATGGTTATACCTTGACTTTTACTTTTGTTCTAATTATAGAGGGGAAATTGTATGCCACTGGGGTCAATACTGATTGTAGCAGTTTGTAAAATGAATGAATGAACAAATGAATGAAGTCTCTTCTTACTGGGGTTTGTGGTATAAAGAGTTGCAGCTGCTTTAAGAAGTTTCAGATACATGTTCAGTGCATATTCTCACATGTATGGAAGCTGCAGTAGTGGGCCTGAGCAATATAGGGATTGTGTTTCCGAGATAGACAACTGTATAAATGCAATAAATAAATATGAAGATTTCACCTCATCTCAGTCATTCCAAATTTTCCTTTCCCCTTCTTTCCCCTCCTTTCCCCACTTTGTTCAGCATCTTGCCCATTGGAAAAGCTCTTATTTAGGCATACAAGATCTGGGCTATAACTCTGCAGGCCCTACTAGATGGCAGCAAAGGGTAAGGTTTTCTGCATTTCCTTCCTGCAGATCATGGTTGTCCATATGTTTTTTTTATTTTATTTTTTTTTATTTGTTACAACAGTATATATAAGCATAAACTTGAAATAACTATACGATGTATAAGCATATATATAAGCATAAGTATGTAATAACTATACGAAATTGGATACAATCAAAGGGAACATTAGGACAGGAACGGTAGGCACGTTGGTGCTCTTATGCATGCCCCTTACAGACCTCTTAGGAATGGGGCGAGGTCAATAGTAGATAGTTTTTGGTTAAAGCTTTGGGGATTTGGGGAAGACAACTCTGTTACTGAAGTCATATTTTCTGCAATCAAGATTGGAGCGGTTCACATTAAGCTATTATTGTTAATGTTGCTGCATGCGTGTGCTTCATGGCTATGTTGAAACTATGACAGAAGATACAGGTAGTGATGGGAAGTCTTCATGGCCTACCTTAATCAAAATTATGCCATTGTTTTAATTCACAGTCCTATAAAGCCTGTCTAGTGTTATATGCCTGCCTGTTTAAGCATTATGTATCAAACTATTTTATTTTATCCCCTGGTCTATAAGAGTAAGGAAAGCATTATATTCTCTCCTCATACCACCATCATGTCTAGAGGGTTGCAGCTGTTGGGAAATGCAAAACTATGTCATCATGGCATAATCACAGATTTCAGCAATGATTTGTATGCAAGACTTAACTGTTCATTGATGACCAAGCAGCAATTCTCCATAGCAGCAATTCAGATTTTATTTTTGTGACAGACTAATCAGATGAATACACATAACATACACTGAAATTATGGAGGGGGCGAGAGAGATATTATTTTAATGATAATGGTAGTTACCTTTCTGATTTTTTTTTTAAATTGTTCTTTGGCAAAAGTAGCTGGCACTGATTGACTGGTGGTTAATGACTACTGCTGGTCAGTTATAACAGTGCTCTGGTATAGTCTGCAGTGGAGATCAGATTCCTTGTTGACTTTTTAAAAACTCCTGAAAACTATTCTTGAGGTATCCTCCGAACTTCCCATCTGTCCACTTTTTCTTTGTTGTTCTTGTTTGTTGTTTACTGAGCATCACTGGAGATTTTTATGATCTCATTATATGTTTTAATTGCACTGTGGATGTTTTCCTTTGTAGGTATTGTAGGTATATATTGTATACAAGTGGCCAAGAGTGATTAGCTTGTGATGGGGTATGAGGACCATAAGTAATTTAGCATTTGATCTTGTTGTTTTAAAATCTCTTCTTTATTTAAACAGATGACCATCATGTCCCACTTCAAGGATCTCAAAGATGACTTCCATAGTGACACCGTCCTTTCCATATTAAATGAACAACGCATTCGGGGCATTTTATGTGATGTCACCATAATTGTAGAAGACACCAAATTCAAAGCCCACAGTAATGTCCTGGCTGCTTCAAGCCTTTATTTCAAAAATATATTTTGGAGTCATACCATCTGCATTTCTGGACATGTGTTGGAACTAGATGGCCTCAAGGCTGAAGTGTTCACAGAGATACTTAATTACATCTACAGTTCTACAGTAATTGTTAAAAAACAAGAGTCTGTTGTGGATCTTGCAGCTGCTGGCAAAAAATTGGGAATATCTTTTTTAGAAGATCTTACAGAAAAGAGCCTTTCCGGTTCCCCTTGTCTGTATTCATTTTGCAATACTGAAAAAAATGATGTGAAAGAAGAAAAAAGACAGGAAGACTCAGCCATTACAAATGGACCAAGAATCACGAATGCATACTCAATTTTTGAAACTGAAAATAGTAATAATTTGTTTTCTCCTCTTGACCTGAGGGCAAGTTTTAAAAAAATGCCTGAAACAAATAAAGCATCCAATAGCGATCTGGACAGGACTGAGGCATGCAAAGAGGTTGAGAGAGCCAGCACATTAGCTGAACATTCCTATGCTGTTACAACAGGTTGCAATGCTTTGCAACAAAATTCCTTTTATTATGAAAACACTCCACTTTATAAAACAGGTGAAGATTGTTCTGAAGCTGCCGAGTCAGTGCCTCTAGTTAAATCAGCAACACTGTCATATAATGCACCAAAGGCTAGATTTAACTCCCAGATCACAGATGCTCCTACTGTAAAGATATCAGCCCACAAGGGAAGCAGTTCAGAGGCTCCCCATAAAGTCATAAATGACCATGGCCATTCTTTTCAAAAATCCCAACCGAAAAAAACCAACATTCTCTCTTCTAAGGAAAATGAAAATAAATCTGATAATCTTTCTGGATCAATAGCCACGGACATTCCACATCCTTATAACTGCAGTTGTTGTACTAAATTGTTTAATGATAAAACTCAGCTAAGCACTCATCTTAACCTTCATTCACAACCTCAAGAGACTTCAGTTTGCAAATATTGTAGCAAGCAGTTTGAAAATAATGCTGGACTAGAGACTCATGAACAAGCATGTAGGGGTCTGAACAATTTTTGCGTTGAAAATGAAAATGAGCAGAATAGTCTGGATAATTTTGTTCCTTCAAATGAAAAAACTGGCACCTCATATGTAAGCCCGGAGCCCACAGAAACTGAAAATGAGTTTACCGATTATCCTGCCACGAACGGTACAATGCCAGAAACAGACCATTTTGTTAAAGTTGTTGGTGGACAGATACTTTATACTTGCAGTGTTTGTAAACGTACCTATGTTACCTTGTCCAGCCTCCGAAGGCATTCAAATGTTCACTCTTGGAGAAGAACTTATCCTTGCCATTACTGCAACAAAGTCTTTGCATTAGCAGAGTACCGTACCAGACACGAAATCTGGCACACAGGTGAAAGGCGATACCAATGTATCTTCTGTCTTGAGACCTTTATGACATACTATATACTCAAGAACCATCAGAAATCTTTTCATGCAATTGATCACCGACTTGGTGTAAATAAGAAAACAGCTAATGGTGGCTTGAAACCAAATGTATATCCTTACAAGCTTTACAGGCTTTTGCCTATGAAATGTAAAAGGGCACCATATAAAAGTTACGGAAACTCATCATATGAAAGTGTACAAGTTAATGAAGTTCCCTCTAGCACCTGTATTATTCAGAATACTGTCACTTCTGAACTGGCATCCTTGAATTTTGAACACAATATGTTGCCAAGTTCCAGCATTTCTTTGGATAGTTCTTCATGTGGTGATGCTACAGCAACATCTGAAAATCCTCCAAATGTGTCTTCCTGGAAAATTTCATCAAGGACAGATCTTAACAATAATACTCCCACTAACAGAAGGACATTATCTTCTGTTGAGGATACTGGTCCTCAGGAATATGATTCCTCTCGTCAAACAATTAGTAATAGCAATTCCCATGAGAATTCAACCTCTGTTATTAGCTATAACAATTCAGCATCTTCTGTTATAGTGCATAGTGGAAGAGTTTCATCTGTGATAATGCACAGTAATGCTGTCAATGCAGTAGGAAGAAGTGATAAGGGAACTTCAGATATTACAATCAGTCAAGGAGCCAGCAATGATCTTGTACATGAATCAGACAATGGCAATAGTAGAACAAGAAGCAATAAAGAAAAGAAAAAGGTGCCTCTATATGACAGAGAAGCCACTTCAAAGGAGGTAAAATATACAACGAATACAGGGATAGCTTCTAACACACCTGCACATATCTTTGAAACTTCAAGCAAGACTGAAACTTATATCGCAAAACCTGCACTGCCAGGAACATCTGCTGACAGCAGTGTTGCTCCACTTTGTCAAATAACAGTTAAAATTGGAAATGAAGCTATTGTGAAAAGACATATTTTGGGGTCCAAATTATTTTACAAAAAAGGCAGAAGATCTAAATATGAATCCAAAGGCGATCAGACAGTTCAGGTTGCAGAACGGGAAAAGAGAGAGAGAAGCCTGTCTCGAGTTTGTCCATCAGACTACATTGAAAGTGAAATGGGTGATGATGTCAGTGACCATGACTCTAATGATAAACCTTGGCGACCATATTACAATTACAAACCAAAAAAGAAATCTAAACAATTAAGAAAAATGAGAAAAGCAAAATGGAGAGAGAAATACAGGAGCAGAAATTCCTGTCAGGGAAACGAGAAGGCCTATGTCACCACTTATGCTCTTAGGAATATTCCTGAAGAGAAGGTCTGTCATCAAGGAGAAGAGAAAATGCCAGACCTTAACTGTAAGCTCTGTGAAAGGGAGAAGGAGTCTACAGAAATATCCCATGATCACTCACACCGGGAGACCACAGAGCCTGAGTCTTTCACTTGTAATTTATGCCAAAAGCATTTCCAGAGCTCTTCTACCCTAAGGATGCATAAGCGGTGTCATACAGAGGAGAAGCCCTACCTTTGCAAAACCTGTGGGAAAGGTTTTTCCATCTCCAGCAATTTACAGAAGCATGAACGCACCCATTCTGCTGTCAAGGATTTCATCTGTCAACACTGTAACAAAGCATTCACTCTCAACGAAACACTCAAAATACATGAGAGAATCCATACAGGGGAAAAGCGCTACCACTGTCAGTTTTGTTTTCAGAGCTTCTTATATCTTTCCACCAAAAGGAATCACGAGCAAAGGCATAAGCGTGAGCACACTGGGAAAGGCTATGCGTGTTTTCAGTGCCCCAAGGTTTGTAAGACGGCAGCTGCTCTTGGGATGCACCAGAAGAAGCATTTGTTCAAACCACCCAAGCAAGAGGACAGAAAAGATTGTTTGTTTAAGGAAAGCTCGAAATCGTGTAAAAGTCAACATTTCTTTGATTCAGAGAAACAGGAAACAGCTAAACCTCTGCTAACTAAACGCGTAACTGATGCAGAGGGTTACAAAGTCAGTAATATTCAGAACACTGCATTGGAGGCTGGACTCTGAGTAAGAAAAGGGTGCGGCAACAAAGAAAAGAGAGATGAAAGGCCATAGATACAAGTAATTAATGCAAAAAAATAAATAAATCCAAATTTACAGAAGTTCTTAAAACTTGAGATATATATTTTTCACATAAATATATTGCATACTTTACATTTTAAATGTGCCATAAAAAGCAAAATTTGGAAACTATAGTGAAGCTAATTAAGCCTAAAAAGGTATACGGAGATATTAATATTACTCAGAAGAAAGTTTATGTAAAAAAGAATATGCTTAACTGAATGTTTAAAAGGATATTATAAAGAATTTACTGTTGAACTGGAAATTTAACTTGTTAATGATATCTATCATTTTGGGCAACTAAAAAATGAGTGATATCCATTCAGAACATAGTAAGGTTAAAGTGTTTTCTGCTAGAAGAAATTACATTCTATCTCCTAACTATAATTTGTTTGAAGGTCAACACTGTTTTAAAATTTTAATTTAGCCCTAGTTTAATGTGTATACAATAAGCATCTGGTTAAGATTCTAGCATTTGTTATTTGAGTAGTCCACTCACCCATTCTGAAGTCTGAACATGCCGTTACAGAACAATTTTGTAAGAGGTTATGATTGGTTCGTCACACAATCAGTCAGATGTATTATTATAATAAATATTTATATTCTTAACATGTACCACAATGTGTCATGAGCTCCTTATATATTAGTGCTATCAGATTTGCAGGCTGATGTGTAAGTGAAGTTTAAATGATAGCATTATACACAATTCCTCCATGAGCAAAGTTAGTTACACACATGGAATAAGATCTCTTATCTTGTTGAAGAGACTTTTCTTCCTGTGGCTTTATAAGCATCAGAGCATTGAGACCATGTATGTCTGCTCTATACAGTAATTTCTCCTCATTGCTCCAGGCATGACTTGTCCTCTGAGAAGAAATAATTTGCAAGAATCCAGCACAGAAATAGGTAGCTGGATAAATATGAAATTTCTCCATGGAATCTTTCTAAAATTTACACCTGACGTTTCAGATTTCCCCCTAAATATACATTCAAGGCCCAAAAGTGGGGGGGGGGAGCACCACTTATCCTATTTTAAGTATACTCGAATGTGAAGATAGTTTTGGTACCTTGATTTAATCCAAGGCTAATACTATATTTGGATTTACTGAATTGTATTCCAAGTTGACTTCCATAGTGTTTTACATACATAGTCATCCAGCTAGTTTGTGTAATGTACCATAGAATTTAGACACTCCAATCCTAACCTCAAGGTTGTATAGAACTGTCTACTTGAGTAATTTAATGTGGGTTTTCAGTATTAATTTATATTTTCTTTTTGCATACTTAATGGGGCAGTGTGCATTAGGTACCCCCCCTCTCTCTCTCCTAATATATTCAATAACAATAATGCAACCAAGCATAGTATACTGATTATTTTACTGTTAAAAATTAGGACTGTTGTAAAAATGCATCACCACCCAGAAACGAATCAAACCTTCATAGAAATTTTGATAATTCTGCAAAAGGTGGTTCTAAAAGATCATCCTGTTATACTGTAGCTGTAACTCTCTAATGCATCATTAGTGTTTTGGGTGGCATCCTCTATTCAACAGCTTTGTACCAACCAGGAAGTTAATCAAATATACCTGAAAGGGTTTTAGTTATTGTTTGTTTTCCTTTTCTCTCTCTCTCTCTCTCTCTCTCTCTCTCTCTCTCTCTTTTCTTTCTTTCTTTTTTGAGCAGGATGGGTTTTTTTAATTTGAAATTAGCATTTTCAAATAAAGAGATATCCAGGCTTTATCGATCAACTATGTTTATTTGTGTTGATCAAGCTAAACAATCAACATATATTAACAAGAAGAAACATATAATCAAACTGATATGGGGAAAAAAGCGAAGTTTTATAGAAAACTATTCTGAATGAGTTACTTTATTAGGCACGCTGGTGACTAAAGGAAAGAGAACACGGAATCAATGAAAATTAGAATGAAATCCCAATTCAATGTACCAACCAGAGGGCATGGATGCCCAATAATGTGTCCATTAAATCACAAATTAATTATTCACAGCTATTTATACAATTTGCATATTATATATTATGCAAATGACATAATTACATAATATAATTTTGCATAAAATACAAGACAAATTATATAAATTGTCACAACTGATGAAAAACTAATATAACTTTGTCTCATTCAGACTATTTTGAATAGTTGACTTGTCTGTTATTTTGGAGAATGTTTGGAATAAAACGTGGTCTACAGCATCTAAAATCCTCTAAATAGTGGTCCTTTAATTAAGTTTTCTCTGTAAAACAATTTTTTAACAGTTTGAGAATGTAGAAAACTGCACACATTTTATTATAGAAAAAGTATCGTTTAAAGAGTATTTTATTTGGTACATCTAATTTTGGCGTTTTATGCTCACATTTCACATTATATACAGTAACACAAATTGTGATGATAACATATTTATTCTTAATTTGTCTGATGTCATTTTGCACGTAACTAAATGGAACGTATCCCTCACAATATAAGCATTGAAAAAGAGCTAACTATATACATAAAACATTTTGGATGTGAAAATCTATCACTTACAAAATTATAATTACTATGAGCTGTTTAAAATAAGTACTTTATGAGACTTTGTAAAACAATATTATCTCAATAATTCTAGACCAAAGCCAACATTGGTTAAGATTTGTATGTAGTGATAATTGTACAAATATTTTCTATAACTGTTTAATTCATATGGAAAATAGCTTCTGTTACATTTGAGGGCTTTGTATATTTTGATAAAAACATGCTAACTTTGTAATTCTGCTTGTTCACTACAGTTTATAGAAACCAATTTTAATATAACAATATGTTTATAATTCATTACTGGAATTTTATTAATCAGTCTAATGGACAAGTATTATAACAAACATAGAATTAAAGCAAGTATAATTGTTAAGGACAATATTTACTACATAATGGCATATGCATTTTGTTTTAATAGAACTATTAAAAACTGGCATTCACAGCTACTAGAGAATCAAACTTTTTTCCCTCAACAAAATATCATTGATAATGACCATCAAATTAGCCAAATTCTTTCATTCATTCTGTCTTATCTCTTCCTTCCTTCCTTCCTTCCCCCCGCAATTTATCTATCATACAAAGCATACAATGGTTGTCATGCAATGATTACATCATAATTGTGTTAAATTATTTGGACAGCAGTTAGTTGATAAAACTTACTCAAAATTCATCCTAAAACTCAGAAAACCTATAGTCATTTAATGTTTCAGATTTTATGAAACTTGATATACCAGCATATGTGAAAATCACCCACAATGCAAATACAACTTACATGTCAATCTTAGAAAAAAGTTAAATGATCACTGTTTTGCAAAAACATAATCTAAAAAAACCAAAAAACAACAACAGGTGGATGTGAAGGCTGGTGGGAATCAAGGATTATGAAACTACTAAATACGTTGGCATCTCTGGGAACTCAGAGACCATACTTTACAAACCACCATGATTGGATTTAGTCAATACATGCACTATGGCTTAGTTTAATGCCTCTATCCATACTATGAACAGTATGTATTTTATTCCGTGTGTGTGTGTGTGCAATCTGTACTATGTCACTACCATACTAGGAACTCTTTGGGTTACAACAAGAAGTTATTCCTTGAAATGTTTCTGAAATCCTCCACTGCCATAATGTGGGATTCAATATAGAGAGCTCCTATTTTTTTTAAACTTTTAAAAAATATTATAGTTCAATATGGAGAGCTCCTCCTCATGACTCAACACAATAAGGAACCATCAGGAATGAAATCTGCTTCCATTTCAGAGCTTCAGTTCAGTTCTAGGATGCCAATTGCTAAAACAATTAGCAGCCTATTTCTCTTTTGGAGTAATTGTCCTTTTTCTTAGACTTTAGTTGCTCTCCCACCAGGGCTATTTACTTGTCCCACAACTCCTGCTCTATAAGTAGTATGACAGGAACACTGCATACCAAAATAAGAAACAGGTTAGTTTACACGTTGGTTAACTCTTGTATTCTTACATAAAATAAATCACTTATTTTTTCTGAAACCAACTCTCTGATTCAAAATTAATTTTAAATGCCAGGAATGAAAGAAGTTTAATCTAAGAACATTTGAACAAACTATAAATTTTGAATCTTGATGTATGTAAATCCACTTCTGTCATCTAAAAATGAACCCAAAAAAATCTTATTTAGCATTGATACTTTTCATATGACCAGCCACTACTGTCCAGCTTCCCAAGTTCAAGATTAGCATGTTAAAGTATATGTTAGTATGCGTGTAAAAACAGATGGAAACTATACTGCATATACTGCATATTTTGTAGCAAAGGATATGAATGCGTAAGATGGCCTTTAAGTATTGCTAATTAGAATAAATTCTAGGAAATACTGATTAGTAACTGATACCAAAACTGGCTGGCATTACTTCAAAATAATCCACTTTCTTCTGTTATATCCTATTAAAAGTTTCTGCTGTTATTAATGTTCCTTTTCTACAGTGAGTTACATCCAAAAGTTACATATCCATCTGCACTCAGTGTTCTAAACCCTTCTGTTTTTACATCCACCTACTCCTTCTTGCTAAAAATATATTTTTAAAAAATCATTTTTAAAAAATCACAATATTAATTTGAAACTCATTCAAAGCAAGCAACACATATCTTGTAACTTTCAGCCTCTTTCTGGATCTCTGGATGCAAATTAATAAAAGATGAATGGAAATGACAGGAGGCAGAAATTAAACAAGCAATTTATATGTAACACAACACAATAAGCTATAGGTTATTAGTTATGAAGCCAAAAGCAAACCACATCATGGCAAACTATGTTATATGTGAAAGTAGCCCTGTAGATTTTGCTGCTGATGTTTTCACTCCACATAGATTTTACGTGACATAACCGCATGTGAAATTATACTAAAGAAAATTTAGTACAGGTCAGATCTTACTGATATAATTTCCTCTTACCTAAAAAAGTTTTTTTCTAACATTTTAATGCATTTCTGTTCATTGTGATAGTACATTGTTGAAAGAAAAAAAATCTCATTGAATATACTGAAAAGCAGTTTCTTCAGCTTTAGATTCCTTTATTACTTTGCCCTGAATAGACTTGTCTGAAATATGATCTATAGAAATGTAAAAAGCTGTTCTATTCTATATTATTAATCACTGCTAGAAATCAAGGACAAAGGAAGGAAAAAGGTAATTATAGTGGCATTCACTGTTCTTTCTAGAAAGGAATTTTCATTCAAAAGCCCATTTTAGTGCCAATAACTGTGCTAACTCTTACAATTAAAAGTGGATTTTATTCAACCTAATAGGTAAATCAGAAGCCATTGTGGTTTATAAGCTATACTTATAGTTTATAAGTATACTTTTTGCTATGTAAATTCAACCGTTTCTTCAATAAAGCATGATTAAGCCAACCAGGGCTTAGTGCAGTTGAGTTACTAATTTGAGGAATCTTTAATAAAGCAATGTCAATTTTCATAGAGCAATTTTTGTATTTTACCTCCATTTATCATATCTGGCCTGCAAATTTCAGTACATCCACAAGATGGCCACAAAGAATTACTGAAACAGTTAATTCATAGCCATAATCTGGTTGGTCCTATGGATATTTCCAGTCCAGGCATGGTGGTTTATGTACCATCAAGGTTTTCATGATCAGTGAGCCCCTAACCTGTTCTTTCAGGTTTTCCAATGATATGCTCATTGCCAATGTTACTGAGTCAATCCACTTTGCTGATTTTCAACCTAAAAAAAATTATATTATTTTGATTATAACTTAGATGCCACACAAAAATCTTTGGTAACCAGAAAAATCAACAATGTTGCTACAACTATAATTGTAACATTTAATTACAATTACATGATAAATTTAAATACAACTAAATAAATTTACAGTTAGATGTTTGCTCATTTAAGATATTTTAAAGAAAATCTTTAATTCTTTCTTTCTTGAAAAACCCATAATGTACCCAAAGTAGGATAATTTGAGTCTGAATGCAGGCAGTTAATGTAAGAGGTTTTTTTTATAATCCAATCAACAGCCCTTTTCCTCCCTGGCACCTAATCACAGCACAGACGGGCCTGGCAAATAACTTTTTTCTGTCTCCATATGATGCCACTTTCATCTCATTCCCAGTTCAGGAATGAGCTAGGCTGACTTCATCTTTACATGTGTAAGTGTTAATATAGTATCTTCCTCCTTATTTCAACATTATTTCACAACAGTCTCCAGAAACATCTTGCCTGGCTTTGTTACCCAAAATCAGCCAATTGGAAGGATCTGTAAAGGAAATATAGGATACAGTTCAGCAAAGAGCCTATATATTTCTCTGGGGACAGGCAGTTTGGACCTAGGCAGCTAGTTTGTCGTAGTGATTAAAATAGCAGGCTGGACCCTGTGAGGCTGTGAGTTCTAATCCCAACTCAGGCATGAAACCAGCAAGATGACTATGGGCCATTAGAAAGCCTTAGAAAGCAGGCAATGGCAAACCACTTCCAAAGTCCTGCTCAGTAAAGGCAGGGACTTTTCCAGGCAGTTGCCGTAAGTCAAGACTGATTCGAAACGACCCATCACTAATATAGAAATGCCCAATTAAAAGCCTCATGCACTTTTATAACCTTCCATCCAGGGGTGAAGTCCAGCAGGTATCTAACAGGTTCTGGAGAACCGGTAGCAGAAATTTTGAGTCGTTCAGAGAAACCAGCAAACGTCCCAAAATGGGGTGGGAATGGAGATTTTGCAGTATCCTTCCCCTGGAATGGGATGGGAATGGTGATTTTACAATATCCTTCCCCTGCCATGCCCACCAAGCCACGCCTACAGAACCGGTAGGGAAAAATTTTGGATTTTACCCCTGCTTCCCTCGTCATGGTACCGGTATGTACCAGCCTTTACCGAAAGAGCCGCTCCCCCTTCCCAGTTTCTTCAAAACTGCTTCCATTTTCCAAATCAACACTGGTTTTGATATGCAAAAAGCACCGATTCTATACTGCGGTTTAGATCTGGCTATGACGTCGGGCCCGCATCAGATTGAGTAACGTCTGACAGTTCCGGCCGCCCTGACTTTCTCTTAGTCACGCCTAACGGAAAAGATAAGGCAGCTGCCTTCTCCAAAGGGCAGAGGGGCGACGCATCACCCTGATAACCCCCGAGCCCAGCCGCTCACTTTGCCGAGATGGGGCGGGGGGGGAAAGGAAAGCCGAAAGGGCACGCATGCGCACGCGCGGCGTCCGTGCCCTGCCACCCGCCCTCGAGCTTCCAACCAATGGCAGAAGAGAAGGGCCCGAGAGCGGTGGGCGTGGCCGCGGTGGTTAAGGGCTCTGCCCGTCAGTACCGCGACGGGGAAGGTCTACGCGGTTTTGTATACAGTCCGAGCGCGTCGGGGCGCGTGCGGAAGCCGTTTGGCCTTTCTCTTGGCCGCGCGGTGGGTGGCCCCCGGCTATGGCTGCTGGCGAGGGGGGCGACGAAGAGGTGCGAGTGCTGCAGACTCTCCGCGGAAAGATTTGTGAGTCCCTGGGAGGGGTCGACTCTCCGCACCCGCTTCTCTGTGTGTGTCTATGTATTTGTGTACGAGTCGATGGCCAGAGAGAGAGAGGCGGAAAGAGGGAGAGGGAAGTGCGTGTGAGGGCGGAGGTCGGAGACGAGGCTGCAGAGCCGGAAGGAAGTGCCTGTGCCTTGGAGCGGCCTCACTGACTCATGCGCCCCAGCCCTCCAACCCCTGCTGCTTCCCCGGGTGCTGTCGGCGGGTGTGTGCCTGTGTGTAGGAGTAGATTAGTCCGCCTCGTGGCGAAAAGCTACAGGCAGTCGGGGTGGAAGCGCAGTAATTGTGATTAATTTACTTCTTGTTGTCCCTTCTGGTTTTGATGGGTTGCTTTTACCCCACTTTATTGGAGGTTGGGTTTTTTGTTTTTGTTTTTATTAGCCACTCAGATTGCATGGATTAAACCCTCTGGAAAATAAAAGTAAATAGTAGGGAAGTGTCGTGAGAGAAATCAATACACGCACCCACCCACCCCTATCAAAAAGGAAGAGGACTGACTGAAGGTTGAGGGTTGAAGTAAAAAAATAGAAGGGATTTCCAAAAGGAAGATTTTTGCACAGGGATAGATGATGTGTGGGTATAACGTTACTTTTTGGGAACCAGGAGGCTTGTAATCCATTAGGATCGGCATCAGGGTGGAAAAAGCTGGCATGTGAAGTAAAAGGGATGCAGAAGTTAAGCAAGGCAGTCCACTTTTTGTCTTCCCTGAAGCTAACTCTGTTACTTGAAAGCTTTTACTGCATGTTACATTTAATAGTTGTTTCCCAATTCTGACTTTTTATGTGGAAACTTCTGTGTAGTAACACTTAATGTTTTAAGTGAAATTTAATTTAGCTTTATAGCAAGGTAGGCTTATATGACAAATCCTTGACATTTCTCTTCATAGTTAAGTTTCCAGGGGGTTAATTATGTTAGCCTATTGAACAACAAATTGTGTTTTGACAGATTTAAAAATAACATTTAAGGCTTAAAAGTAACATACCAAAGAATACTTACTTACAAATCCTATATAACATTAACACTCTAGGTTGTATCATGTCAAAACAATATTTGAGACCTATAGTTCAAATATTAATGCCATTGTTATCACCTGATCTTTATAATAGGTTACAAGTAGATGTGATAGAGAAATGAAAGTGTGAATATGTTGTAAAACTGTAACTAGTCTTGCAAACCAACAGCGTTTCTAGTAGTATAACAAGATAACCTTGATCACACATTAAATGCACATTAAATGCCAAGAGAAACTACTGATTTAAACTGAGCCTACCATTGATGTATTTGGTAAATGGTGTATTTCATGTATTTGGTAAATGGTTTACAACTGATTGGATGTAGCCATTACTACAATAGTGTTTAAATTGTATTTTTATGTGTAAGAAACTTTATGTACATGTATATAGAAATGCAGCTCCAGGTCTTAGAAATTATTAGAACAATTATAAATGAAAAACACCAGTGCATATAAAAATTTGAAAATGACATATCGGTATATGACATCTACAGTACAATTACATGTTTAGCAACCCTTTGGGTTATTGTTCAACATTGTCCTTAATAAATTGTCATAGTTCAAAACGTATCTTCTGAAACTTTTGTAGATACCAAAAGTTTTTACTTTGCATTCCAAATTTAATTTATAACTTGGAATAGAAGTTTCACTTTTCCTGGTTTCACTCCAGTTCTTAAATATTTTTAATCTTTGAGAAAAGAATACAAATTAATGCAAATATTATTTCTGAAAGATCTCTGAGGTGAAGGAATGAGACCAATTAAAATGCCTATGGAATGGTTGAAAAGGGTTCATCTAATGATTTTTACCAATTCATAACAATGAGCTTCTCTAACATCTTACCCTTAGCCTGAAGTTTATTCTGAAAAATAAATTGAACTGCATACCTATGTTTGATAGGTAGATAACAGTATATTTGTTTAGGAAATGCATTTGTATTGATTATAATTTTAGTATGTTAAATAGTTATAACTGTAACCATGACATTTTAATAAAAATGTTAGCATTTATAGATTTTAATTTCTAAATTGTTCTTCTGGATAAAAGAGACATTTTGACAAGAAACCTTTTTATGTACTTTATCAGGAAATTTTATAAATGACAACAGTGTGGGAGGAGAATGTTATATTTATTATTATTATTAAACATGATATAACTGTCTTATCAAAATGGATTGAAAGTTAATGTTGCTGGCAAAGGGAGATCTTAATTTGAAGACAGAAAATGTAAATTATAGTCTGAAATATAAGGAATAGAAAAGTGATAATGTTATTAGTCAATTTTAGGGTAACAGGAACAAACAGGATGTAGTGGTTTTGTTGAAATGGGAGGAACTGAAGTACTTTCATGTAACTCAAATGTAACCCATTTCCTTTCTCATGCATTTGAAATAATTGCAAGAAAAATATTTCAATGAAAATGTATTTTGCAATATAGTCTTCTGTTCTAGATTTGATTTATGATATATGATTGATGCCTGCTTTCAAAATTTTACTATTTACAGTGTAAATTAAAGTTTCAAAATACAGACTTAGGCTTGCTAGCCAATGGTATTTGATTTGATTTTTATCTCAATCAAAATTTGTGCTGTATCAGTTTCTCACTGAGATGCTAGATTTAGTTGTAAGGAATAAGAATAAGATTAAAGCATATCCCAATTCTTACCAAACCATTTTTTAGAACTATTGCATTTCACTCTGCTTATGTATTTAATTAAACTAATGAAGTATTTAATTTCATATATGTATGGGTATGCATATATATTTTTGGGCTTTGGAATATATTTATACATGTCTGACATTGGATACCCAAAAAATATATACTTCAACATGCTTTGTATGCTAATAATACGATTTTTTTTTTAAAAAGGTATTCTTTTTCATTTAGTATTTGTTAGTGTTGTGTAATAATCTAGATTTTAAGGGAGAAATAAGATATGATGCCTTCAGTATCAAACATGCTTTTTCTGGCCACATAAATCCGAGAAGAAGCATTTTTAAATGATTTGCTTAATTAATTCACTTGTATGTGTCATTTAATTTTTTTTCCAAGTTGAATTCAGATCGCTACAAATCCCTAGTTTTTTTATAGTGTCTTTGTAATTTTTTTAGATAATAAGATTATTGAGATAATAGGTTAAGTTTCTTAAATATCTCTACTAAACTAAGGTTACCTTACTTGTAGATGTCTTAATATGGGGCTGTACACTTGTCCTTAATGTAGATTTCTGAGAGGTTTGCTTCTCAAAATAGTTGAAATATGAATGAAAATTAGATGAGATTTGGATGAGATTAAAATATGATGTATAGTTAGGCTACATTAATGATGTGATTGCATTTTTTTCAATCTTGTGACTTTATTATATGTGTTTCCTAATCATACAGGCTGGGTTTTATGGAAACTGTGTTTCACCACAAGAGCTCCAATATTGTGGTAGACTAATTTATAGCAGTACATACGATAATAATGTTTACTGGCTACTTTCAGTGTGCTGTTATTTTTTTTAACTTGATGAGAATAAAAGGCATTTCAACATTTCATTTGTAAATTGATTGTACCATGATTTTCTTCTACACGAATTAAAAATATTTCATTTTGTCATTAGGTCAAGCCAAAAATTTAGTGCCATATTCAGGACCAAATAAAATGAGAGACTGCTTTTGTACAATCAATTTGGATCAGGAAGAAGTGTTTCGTACTCAAGTGGTAGAAAAATCTTTAAGGTGAGCTTCTAATCATGCTGTCAGCCTTACTAAAACTAAGCCTTAGTTAGAAAGCAAACCTTAGTTAAATCAAAAAATTGAAGAGGTATTTTATTCATTAGATTTATCTATAGTATTAATATATTGTTGATTGTCTAAATAATATATCACTTAGTGTAGCAGATGTTCATCAGAGCTCTGTTTGTTATATTATGTTTCTATTAATTGGAACTGAGGGTACAGAAGGAATAGAAATGTGCAAAATTAGTTGATCCAGGAACAGTCTTGGACAACTCAATTTCTTCCTGGACCATAAAGTCATCAGAGTTGGCTTGGTAGATTCTAGAAGTAAATCATGGATTGGAAGGAAGCCTAATAACAATAATAATAACAACAACAACAACAACAACAACAACAACAACAACAACAGAGTTGGAAGGGACCTTGGACGCCGCCTAGTCCAACCCCCTGCCCAGGCAGGAAACCCTACACCATCTCAGACAGATGGTTATCCAACATTTTCTTAAAAATTTCCAGTGTTGGAGCATTCACGACTTCTGCAGGCAAGTCGTTCCACTTATTAATTGTTCTAACTGTCTGGGTATTTCTCCTTAGTTCTAAGTTGCTTTTTTCCTTGATTAGTTTCCCCCATTGCTTCTTGTTCTACCCTCAGGTGCTTGAGTTAGAATAATCTCATCTAGCTTCCTTAGTTCACATCTCTGGAAGATGACAATCAAGCCTCAATTGAATAATTCTAGTATTCAAGCCTGTTCCACTGCTAAGCATCTGCTAATGTAAATGTTTTTTCTTGGTGTCCAATTGAAGTCTGCTTCTTTGTAATTTAAAAACATAATTTCTTATCTTGCCCACTGGTGCAGCACAGAATAAGGCTTCAGTTATTTGAAAACAGCTGTCCTATCTTCGCACAGGAATTTCTCCTTCATACTAAGCATCTCTAACTAGGATTTTGCCATAATGGAAAAACAGTATCAGGGAAACCGAATGCATCAATGCTAGCGGCTATTGCTGGACACTACAGCAAGATGCATTGGACTCTGAGTACAAACAAAAATCAGCAAAACACTTTTGGCTTGATAGCAGACACATGCAATTAAAAAACAATAATTAATTTCATATTTCTCAAGATTCCTATGTATTGCAGTAATTCTGAAATTATATTTGTGTTCAGTTTGAAGGGGTCTATCATAATCGCTTCAGGAAGCAAAACTTGGATAAAACTTTGTTATCCAGTGTAATCTTTTTCCTCGCACGGTTGGTCAATTTAGCCTACTGACCCAGTAAGACACTTAGATCCTTTTTGCATAGTTTTGCCCAGTATGATCTTGCCCAGTCTACACTTATGCATTTAACATTTCCTATGTAAATAAAGGACATTATATTTGTCTTTCCTAATGTGTGGTCTAGTTGTTTTCAGTCAGTTGCCCCAACCGTCAGATTCTTCATGAATTTTGATTGTCCTATACAAGGTTTATTATCATCCTGATCTTTGTCATATGTAAATTAGATCATATTATTTAATCACTCATAAATCAAAAATGCATTATATAGTACAGAGCTTAGAATGGAGCTCTGCTTTATTTTTCAGTTTATATAGCCATATTATCTTGCATAAAGCTAGTTCGGCACAGTAGTTAATATGCTGACCTAGAAATCAGGAGACTGGAGTTCTAGGTCTCTTTTAGGCATGAAAGCTGCCTGGGTGATTGAGACCAGTCACTCTTTCTCAACCCAACCCACCTTTCAGGACTGCTCTGGAGTAAATAGGCAGAAATATTAGCTATGTTTGCTTCTTTGAGTTGACCAAATATGTATAGGGGAGCATAATAATGATTCTATGTAGTTTACAATAAAATCACCAATTATGCCAATCACTAATTCTTTCCAGCTTGACATAAAGCTGCACTTAATAAGTAGAGTTGTTCAACAAGTTTTGTATCCATCCGTCTGAAGTATCACAGTCCAACTTGTCTTTTCATCTTCTCTTCTGGTATTTCATAGACTTTGTCAAATGCTTTCTTTAGATAAGTTACACTAAATGGACAATATACAGTCCATTTATTAAAAAGGATAATAGTTTGATTTGGCGTGACCAGTTCTTAATAATGCCGAACAATACATTTGTTCAAAAATTGACTGCTGACCCATCTATAATTACATAACATTTCTCCTTCTCCAGTCCTTCAGCACCAACGTCCATCCATGATTTCTCAAAAATAGAAGGATTTTGAACAAAACATCTGTTTTGTGTTCCTTCAAGATTTTAAGATGTAATTGATCTAAAACTTAACTGATAAACTGATGACTAATTATCTTGGATTGTAATTCCTTTCTTATGACAGTTCTGCTTACATCCATCTGAAGAGGTTCCCCTTTGGAGATGAGAAAAAAGTAAAGTAGAAAATTTTTGCCCTCTATTCATCCTTGTTTCCATCCTATGATCATCTTCTTCATACCTCCTCTTTCCTCTTACTTCTGACGTCATTTAAAAAGGCATTGTTCCTCAAAATTCTTTTGTTCCCTATCCTATCCCAATATTCTTTCTAAAATTATTGGCTATTTGCTTGGTGATTGCACCTATTCTTCTTTTCCTAAATAATCCTTTTGATTCTTAGTTTAGCTGAAAGCTATTTATGCTTCCACAACATTTTTTCCGTGACTTTTTTTGAATTTTCATTGAAATAGAAGGTGAGTGTACATTCAGTACTGTCAAACCAAGAACCAAGAACATATGTAGAATTACATCTGTAGTTTTCTTTAGTGTTCTTAAAGACAGAATCTTGCAAACTAAATTGACTATGCATAACTGTATATACGATATATATTCTGTGCACTGCTAGGCAGCAAGCATTTAAAGTTCATTCCTACAGACTAAACTTCAAGCTCCATTGTCTCTTTGCATTCTGGAAAGCAACCCCTTCCTCCAGGGAATCCACACTTACAGTCCACCACAAGTACCTTCCTTTTGAGAAGTCTTCTATCTCCTTTGGCCCAAGGATTTCTGTCAAAGGTGACAGAAGTTTTTTCAAAACTTCTTAAAATTGACTCTCCTAAAATCTAATGTGTATGCACAACCATCTCCCAGGTTTTTTTTCTTTCTGTATGTTGGACTACTGCTAGCAAGGCAGGACTGGAATCAATTAGGCAAATTCAAATCCAAGCATTCCTGAAAAGTGATTTTTTTGTTTGGAAAAAATACAAAGCCATAATGACAGAATTCCAGTGATGACAGTGTTTCAACTGCAAACACTTTTCATAGATTTCAGACTTTTTTGCATTTTATCCTTTCACATGCCCTCATAAAGGATTACTTAGCCCCAGTTTGGGGAAGGGAAAAGCTCTGTTTGTTTAGAAAACAATCTGATTTGTGATCATGTTGTCCTTCAATGACAGCATGAGATTTAACTCTCCCATTCTAGTATGTTAAATTCACAATAATAAGGTAATTTCCTCCCAAAATTTCTAGTGCTTTTAGCTCTTCAGTGAAAACCTCCTTATTAATTAGATCATACTGGAACATCCAATCTTCTCATATTTTTTCAGCTTTCTGGAAAAGCCATAAAGCAAGACCACAGAGGAATTTTTGTGACTTTGCAATATTGGCTAAGTTGGTGGAAATGTGGGTATTTTAAATCTCCATTATTAATGCCTCTGAATTCTAGAAGGTTCTGAATTCTAGCTTGGAACAGCATTATCCCTATCTTCTACCTGACCTGGCTCAATCAGTATCATGTCAGCAAGATAATATTTTTTGCTATTTATTCTTCTCTGTGTTCTTAGGCAATCTCTCTAAATTAGGCCTTTGTGCTCAGATTCTTGGTTGCCTATACATATGGACTTCCTTCACATAAAATGTTGCTTCTCCCATTTTTTTCTGGCCTATTCTATTTCAGTAAATTGCATGAGGTTCATCTCACCAAGTTACAGTAGGGTCTATTGAATCACACTTGCTTTCCTGCATTTAGATTTTATTTTTTCTGTTTGTTCCTTATACTCTCCTGAGGAACAATCTACCTTATAAGTCAAGGATAGCCACTATTCTTAAGACATTCTGGAAACAGGTAAAAACTTGATACTGGACAGTTTCCAAAAAGTTTCTGGAGTTTTTATATAGAGAATGGCATTTGCAAGAACAGTGAAAGGTTCTTAGGAGTAATTTTATTTTTGTTTAATAAAATATGTATCCTAATGTTAATTAGGAAGGCTATGCTAAAATTAGCAGAATTAATTCTTTATGTTCAGAAGGAAAATCCCTTTATTAAAATTTGTAACTTACAAATATAAAGCAGACAAGTTGCAAAATAATCAGGTAGTTTACTGATTTGTTTTCACAGTCCATTTTTTGGAGAAGAGTTTTACTTTGAAATACCAAGAATATTCCAGTATTTATCATTCTATATTTATGACAAAAATGTTCTACAGAGGGACCTGCGTATAGGTAAGAAATAACAATTGACGTATTAATACTCATGGGTTGTTTTGTTATATTAAATGTAAATTGTTGACCATTAAGGGCATGCATTTCATTCTTTAAAATATAAAATATTTGTTCTACATGATGTGAAGCTCAGGTGATTTTCTATCCCAAATGTCTAATTAATACTTGCTATTTGAACGATCATCAGTCTGCTAAATAGGATGTTCTGGGATAACATGCAAAACCAGACATTTCATTCTGAACTTTTTTTCTTCATTCATCTTCAAACAATGATGATCATATTTTCTTAATGCTAGAATGAAACATACTGGTAGATTGTATTTTTAAAATGTGTTTTAGGTTACAGAGTATTCTGATGCAAATCTTTTCTAGACCTGTGTTAGATGAACATAATACTAATTTTTAAATTAATATGCCCATTCGATTTTTCTTTTAGGTAAAATAGCTATCAAAAAAGAAGATTTGAGCACATATTCTGGCAAGGAAACGTGGTTTATACTTCAACCAGTTGATTCTAACTCAGAAGTTCAGGTAAAATCAAATAAACATGAAAACTAATGCTGATGTGTGCGTATATGTGTGTGTAGTGGTGCTTAGTGTAGTGGTGTAGTGTTTATAAATGCATGTGTATTAGCTATATTTCTGCATAATTATAACCTAAATGTGATCTATTTTCCATGTAAGTCCTAAAATTAGATAAAAAGAATTAAACAAGCCAAAAACATTATACTTGTTCATTTATTCATTTGGGGAAAATGTATATGGCAAAAGTATGTGAACTTCTAGGATTATCAGATCATTTGAAGAGAAAATTAGAGGTCATTATTGATGTCATCAGTGGGATGTTAATCAGGTGTGACTGTGAAGTCCTGCCTTATTTAAACAAAAGAATTCTGGGTATTTGCTATCAAAGTCTGATCTTCACAATGCAAGTATGTGGAAGTGTGTCTTGACTTGAAGAAAGGAGATTTCTGAGAACTTCTAAAAATTCATTGTTGATGCTTATTTCTAAAGGGTTTGGATTCCACCAGTCCACCACCGGGTAGATTATATACAAATGGAGGCAGTAAACCATTGTTACTCTTCCCAGGAGTGATTGACAATCCAAGATCATCCCAAAAGCAATGTGGGATTGGGAGGTCTCAAAGAAAATCAGGATAATGTCTAAGGAACTAGAAATGTCTCTTGCAGTCTCTAGTTCATGGGAACTCCCAATAGTGGAATACTGAGCAATAATGGTATACATAGGAGAGTTGCAAGGAGAAAACAATTATTTTCCAAAAAGTACATAGCTACTCATCTACAGCTTGTGAAAAACTATGTGGATAAGCCAGATTTTTGTGGGTGGGGGGGATGTTCTGTAGACAGATGAGTCTAAAATAGATTATTTTGGCTGGAATGAAAAGCATTATGTTCAGTGAAAGACAGGCACTATATTCTAGCTTAAAAACCTTATGCCATCTTATCAAACATGGTAATGGCAGTATCACAGTTGGGGCTGCTTTGCTGCTTCTGGACCAGGATGGCTTGCCATCACTGATAGAACTATGAATTCTGAATTATACCAGAAAATTGTATATGATAATGTCAAAGTATCTGTTCATAAGTTTAAAAGAAAAAATGGGTCATTCAACAAAACAGTTATCCAGAACACACAAGTCGTAAAACTAAAGAATGGAGAAGGAATTTAATGTTTTGGAATGGTCAAATCAAAATCCTTACTTGTAGAAATGGCGTGGAAGGACTTGAATCAAGGAAGCCCACCAACATCCCTGAGTTGAATTTATTCTGTAAAGAAGAATGGACTAAAATTCCTCCAAGCCAGTATTGAGGACTGAATAACAGTTACTGGAACATTAATTGCAGTTATTGCTGTTCATGGGGGCCACACTAGCAAAGGTTCACATACTTTTGCCACATATTTGGAAAGTGTGTTTCTCTTGAGAAAGTGAGGCTAATAAATAAGCCATTCTTAGCCACTACCAGAATGCACAGCTGATGTACCTAATTATTTCTTAGTATCTGCTCTGCTAAATCAGCCAATAGGACAGTATAATCTGTAAAATAACTAATGCCAGGAAAAAAAGATGTACTGAGGATCTATTTTGATTTCATGAGCTCAGTATTTTTGTAACTGGACATATTTCAAACTTATTACTTATTAATTTTCCCCAGATTGAATAACTAATACAGGTAGTCCTTGACTACATTTTTTAGCGACCATTCGAAGTTACAGTGGCACTGGAAGTCACAATGCTGACTTAAAACTAGTACTTGCACATACAGTACAACTGTTGCAGCATCCCCATGGTCATGAGATCAAAATTGGAGTGGTTGGCAATCGGTATGCATTTATGACAGTTGCAGCATCCCAGGGCCATATGATTGCTATTTGCAACCTTCCCAGGGAGCTTCTGACAAGCAAAGTCAGTGGGGAAAGTCAGATTCCTTTAACAACTGTATTATTAACTTAACAACTGCAAGCGATTTGCTTAACCACCATGGCAAAAAAGGTTGTAAAATTGAGTATGACTCGCTTAACAACTGCCTTAACAATGGAAATTCTGATCTCTATTCGAATTGGTCTTAAGTCAAAGGACCTGTATTAGAGATGCTTAATGTGTGGGAGGATGGACACGCTCTAGTAAAAAAGCATTTATTGCTTCTTAAATTGTAAACCTGTCTTCTCTGGGATGGGTACATCTAAAAAATAAAATGACTAAGAGGGCAGGGCTTGAATGTATACACAGAACCATTTTTATGTAAGAAATATGAAGCAATTGTAGCCTCTATAAGCTGGTATCATTTAGAACTGACCGCTGATTGGAGATTATGGAAAATACAGTAAAATACAGTATAAAAGAAATGAGAAGAAAAACAATTATACAAGTAATTTCAAATATAAGCCATCTAAGAAATAATTGATTTCCAGTGATTTCTTTATGGGAAGAGAACAATTTTCCAGGTTAAAAATACAGGTAGTACTCAACATACAACCACAACTAGAACCAGAATTTCTGTTTTAAGTCATTGTGATCATAAATTGACTCATCATGTGACTGGACCTGATTTTATGACCATGTTTATCATGGTTGGAAGTTGTACCGCACAGTTGTTAAGTGTGATCCAGTTTAACTAATGGTGTTTTTTGCCATTTTTTGCTAAAAAAGACAGAAAAATAAATAAATCATGATCACAAAACTTTGAAACACTAAAAATGGTCATAAATGTGAGCCAGTTGTCAAGCACTCAGATTGCCATTATGTAATGATGGAGGGGGATTGGCGATGGTCATAAGTTCAAATTTAGATGGGAACTGTCTTTTTGGAGACTGTTAATTCAAACTATCATTAGGTAAGCAGTCATAAATTAAGGATTATAACTCTAGTGTGCTTAGCACATCTGACAATGGCTAAATTAAAGATTTTCATAAATCTATATCTTGAAATATTAATCATCCTGTAATTATTGTAGGGTGGGTTATTGTTTTCGGGTTGTTCTGTGCTGTTGTTATTGCTGTTAGTTTCTATAGCAATATGAATCAGTTCAGGAGAAAAATAAGCCCCAGAAAGATAAATACAGGTTGTTCTCATTTGCAACCACAGTTAGGACAAGCAATTTGGTCGTTAAGTGAAGCAGTTGCTAAGTGAAACTACAACTGTGCTTTTGTCTTACTCCAGCTTTGCTTGTTATAGAGACCTGAAAAAGTCTCTAAATTTAAATCATCAATAGTTGCTAAATAAGGCAGTCACTAAACAAGAACTACCTGAATTCATGATTCTCCATTTAGGATTAATTTTCTACCATATGTTCTCTTTGATAGTTTTTATTAACGTGGATCATCAGCTTCCATGTTATCAGTTGTTCCTTAGAGGAAGTAGAAGCAATATCTATTGTTTGTTAATATTAATTGCTTAATATTTAGCATCCTGGTGGAATTTATTAAGTAAATAATAATTTACATCCAACATTTTCAGAGGAAGATGTTAATTGGTAAGATTTGGGGTTTTATTCTTTATGGTAAGATTTCAGTTTTTGCGCTAATGTTTTTATAATCTGATGGTAACTTTTGGAAAACATTTTGAAAACATGCAGAACAGTATTGGCAACATAATAAGAAATATAATTTGACAGACTTTCAACTCAGTGTTTTTCCTCTTTGTCAACAGGGGAAAGTTCATCTTGAATTAAAATTAAATGAACTGATTACAGATAATGGATCTGTATGCCAGCAGCTAGTAGTACAGTAAGGCTATTCATGAATTCTTTTCAAAAAATGTTTGCTTATGTAAATTAAATAAATAGATTAAAATGTTATTACTGAATCATTATAACTAAGTAGAAAAAGTTCCAATTGTAAAACACCTTTGAATTTTATTTTTATTTAATAATGATTGCATTCCTTAAAAAACTTACAATTCAATTTTATGAACTTGGGAAAATATTACTTTTTCCATCTTTTTTTTTAAAGAATTCTGCTATCTAACATGAGATCTATCAGTTTTCATTTACTTTTTCCAACTGCAAATTTCATATTTGGAGGATGGGAAAGAGAAGATACAGTTAAAGCAAGCCTTGTATACCTAAACTTTAAGATCACAGTGTTTGAGCATGTTATAAAATGTTATGTAACTGACGGGATATGTGTATACTGGACCCAGTAATATTTGAGGGTTTTTTATGTATTTTAAGGAAATCTAAACTTGTATCTAATTAAAAGTAAACAAAACACTTAAATATATGGAAAGGCACAAAAAGATAAACATTACCAAGATTTTATTTTGATAGATAACATGGTAAATCTTGACAAACATACATACAGTTTTTCTTTCAGGTACAGTAGGAGGCATTAATACCTTGGTTCTGAGCCCTTATCAGTCAGGTAGCTTTCAAAGAAATGATTTCATGCTCCAAACTGATCATTAACAAGGAAAATGTAACTTAAGGTTTCTGAAATTCTTACTTTTCAGAATTTCAAATGTTATTTTATGTTTTCATAGGGATCTTGAACAATCCATATATTAATTAGTATATAAGGTACAGTATTAAAAACATCATATAATCTATAATATAAAAGACTTGAAGGTTATAGAAGCAATGGGTGGACCCATTTTATTGGGGTTTAGCTGAAGTCTGCTGTTCCCCATCCAGACCCCTACAGCCTCCAGACATCATAAAAGGATGTTCAGTGCAGCACACTTCATCCCGGACAGAGATATATAGCTGGGTATCATCAGCTTATGGAGATGCCTTGTCTCACACAGACAGATGGTTTTTATTCATATTGTTAAACATACTTTTTTCACTGTGTTTTTAACCCTGTAGAAATTACCTTGTAATTCTATATGTACCACATCTGTATTGGCTCAGAATTTCAGAAGATCCAGCAACAAATTTCCCATTAATTCTTTCTCTATGTTTCAAGCAAATCAAGGAATAAATTCCTTCTAGCAGTACTAATTCTAAATAAATATGCCACTTGAGATGAGCCCTGTTATATAGCAGGAGAGTTTTGAAAATCTGCCTTTTAAAGAAAGCCTTAGGAGGAGATACAGGAGAAGTTGAACTCCCATCCTAACGTGGTTGGAAATTTTGTTCTCAGTAGGATTTAGTTTGTTCTTAATGTTTAATAATGTTACGTTATTATTTCATTTATTACACTATTATTGTATTTTAACCTTTTTATTGCAGTAGCCCATCTCTCTGAATAATTATTACTATTGTTGAGCTCCAGTTACCACTAGAGAGTTCTTTCTAAACGAAATTGGAATCTATCTTCTGTAACATAAACCTGTTATAACATTGCCTGGTTTCTGGAATAAGAGATGACAGGTCTTTCTGTGTGAGTTTTTCAGGTTTTTGAAGAATGATATCACATCCCATTCCCAATTTATTCTTTCAAGATTAAATGCACATAGCTTCTAGAATGGAGCAGGTATAAAAAAAAATCTAATGACTTAGAATTATTAATAGATGTTCTTAAAAGTTACTGATAAGACAATGAAAACTGAAAACATGGTTGTTGGCCTGTGTGTAGAATATAATATGTACCCAACACCAGCTGAAAGTTGGATTAGCACAATTTATTTTTCACTTATCTATCAGATGTGATATACTTTACATGAACTGCAACTGGACTAGTAATGTCCTTTTTTCTTTTTCTTTTTCTTTTTTAATTCTAGGTTGAAGGAATGTCATGGGCTACCTCTTATTAATGGGCAAAATTGTGACCCTTATGCTACAGTATCTGTTGTCGGTCCTTCAAGGTAACTAATTAAAATGTATTGAAGTTGCCAAGATAACAATTTAAAATGTACATAAGGTGACAAAATTAGGTTGATATTAGTGCACCAGTTTTCAGTTGATAAATGTCTCATTAACAAATATACAGGGTTAATGCACATTTTAAAATATTTTTATATGATAAATTAAACTGAATTATAGCTCCGCATATTGTGGATGCTCCATATAAGACAATATAGGCATATTTTAAAAAAGTGTTAGTATGCATATTGTGCATGAAAATAATCTGAATAAATTTCAAGTTATTAATATAATGCTCTGGGATAATATTGTGCCTGTAGACTCTCCTTGGCTTTTTGGAGGTACTGTGCCTCATATAATACTTTTTTTTTTTTGGACCAGCCGTGTCACTGTAAAGCCAGTGGATAAACTACAGTCCTAGAGTTGGGAACTTTGGCCTCAACTCTGCTTTTGGATATGGAAGCGGATATGCTGTCTATGGGCAATTCACTGCTCTTACCCCAATTTACATACTAGATTTCTTGGTAAAGAAATGTATATGTAGACTAGTTGAGCTTCTGAAAAAATGTGGGATATAGATTCTATAAAAGGACACATCAGTTGCATCCCCATGACAGCAGTATTATCCACACCATTCATGTGGAATTCAGAACATGCAGTTGGCTAAACTAGAAAACTGTGTATTAAAGAATGCTAGTTTACTGCTGTATTTACAATATTTTGTTGTTCCCCCAAAAATTGTGTGTACTGCTTTCTCTTTATTCAGTATGGTGTGTAAAGATTCCCTCTCTGCTCACCTTGATATTTAGGTTATGAGAAGAAAGTTTAGTCTGCATGGCTCTACTTTCCCCTCAGTCATTGATTCCCTGCTTGAAGAAAATACCTAATAAAAGATTATGTCTCTATATAAAATCATATGAATTTATAAAAGCAATAGTAGATAAAGAGTTTATAAAATGCTAATGTAAACATAAAAAACTGAATTCTGTAATTCATTCTTAATCTGTTTCAGACTGCAATAGATAAATAACATTTCATTTATAAATGTTTATATAATTCTAAATTTCCTTGAAATTTTATGTTTAGTTTTTTTCTAATAAGTATCCCACATAATCAAATTGTAATAGGTTTTTAAATCCTGAATGGCCAAAATCTTTCAATGTATTGAATACAAACTCTGTGTAGTTTGTTTATATATATTTTCACACACAAATATTAACCTAAGTACTTAATATTTTTTTAAATTTTAATGGGACTATACAATTTCAAGGAGTCAGTGATGTAGTTGGATAATTTTTAAAAAGTCTTTCTTTTAATTTTAAACTAAAATTAATTAATTAATTAATCACATAGATTAATCTTATTGATTACAATAATATATTTTAAGATCTGTATAGTAAAGCTGTATTATGTCGGAACAGGAACGATCAAAAGAAGACAAAGGTAAAGAAGAAAACAAGCAATCCACAATTTAATGAAACATTTTATTTTGAGGTAACTAATTTCTTATCAATATAATGTTGACATTCTTCCCATCAATTTATTCTGTACTGCTTTTTCTGTTAGCCATTTAAATGGTAATTATGAATCAATTTGTAAAATTTTGGGATCAGGGTGCAGTGATAGTTTCATATTTTCTTGGGGTGGAAAATCATGAAAAAAATAGAAAGGTTATGATGAACAGTCTATATGTAAAAAAGATTCTAATGACAACAAAAGCTCACAAATTGCAATCATGTGGGCTTCAAGACATTGCAACTGGTTGTAAACAAGCCCGTTATCAAGCTGAATTGTGACCATGTGACTTAAAGGTGCTGCAATGTTTATCTGAGTATAGGTCATAAGTCACTTTTTCCCAAGCCATTGTACCTTTGAACCATCATTAAATGAATGGTCTTAAATTGAGAACTAGGTTTTTATATGCCTTACCTAGCACCAAAAGTTGTTTCAGTTACATAGCGGTGAATGGGAAATATGTATACACTTTGAATTCTAGCATTTTATCTCAGGATGTTTCAATAATGATGTTGGCCTAGAATTAGTAATAGAAAAGTATGAATGGTGATTATTACTGTTGATTTGATAGCTACTATATAGAAACATAAGTACCAGCCTTTTTCTTCTTTTAGCTCCTTTCACTTTAACATGAAAGTTCTGGAATATTTTAAAAGGGTGTATGAGAGATTTATTCTTAAAATAATAGTAAGATAATGGTGCTTATATACTAAACTGCAAGACTGTCATTAAATAGCATTTTTTGTGGCAACTTCTGTATTTTCTGTTTTAAAATTTATTATGTTCTTCCTGGAACAATGCTAGCTGTGGTTGTTTTCACTTAACATCTGAACCTGAACTTAATCCTAGACTTTGTACCAGTTCAGAATAAGATTATAAATGCTATAGGAATATTTTTAAAACTCTTTAAAAATCAAGGGTTAATTAACTAAATTTGTCATGATATCAAAACATGGCCCTAGGGCTTTAACTGAGTAAAACAAAGATTAAGCATGCTTTTCTTATGTTATATATAGATTATTAAAATGCTTTTTAGAGCTGACTATCTTATAGCAGTGACTGTTATCATTGATATATTACAAACTTATTTACTGTAATAATCTTCCTTACATTTCAAGATGTATGTGTTTTTACTTAAAATTTGATCCATTTTCTAGTAACAAACCATGTTAGAAAGGCATAGCTATTAGACTGGATTAAATGGCTACTACTAAAAGAGAAACAAATTAATTTTGTACGTTTTATTTTCAGGTAACTAGGTCCAGTAGTTACACCAAGAAGTCACAATTTCAGGTAGAAGAAGAAGACATTGAGAAACTGGAAGTCAGGTATATTCTTCAACATATTAAGATTAATTTAGATACGGCAATCAAAGCAGAAAATGCTTCTTATAATAAAAATTTAAAAAGTTGCTCTGAAATTGCTGAAAAAGATTGAGATAATTAAAGTTGGGGATAAGGTTCAGTTTAAATCTGGCCTTGAAAGAAAACACGCCTTCAAAAACAGCAGTTGAAGCATATTCAGAAACAATTTATTATAGCATTTATTCTGATTGTATATAATAAGCATCTGTAGCTAATAAGTAAATCATATTACGGTTAGTGATACTGATTTTAAAGTACATCTAGATAACTGTTCAGACATTTTAACTGGCTTGTGATTTACACATTTCTTACTAGGAAACAAGTGGACAAATGTATATATACACCTCTCAATGCAATAAATTTTGAGAAGGAATTATAATTGGAATATTTTGAAGAAAAGAATATATTATTTCTTAATTTGACTTCAACTAAACCTTTTCTGTAGGGTAGGTTAGAACATCTGAATTTATGTCACAGTAGGTATAACATTTAGGCAACAGAATCTGCTACAATATCTTCAGAAGTCTCACAACACTATGGATTTTTTTCTCTTCTTAATATATGTGCTGTTTAACAGAAATATTGGTGAGGTAAGACTCAGCAACCCAAATATAGTGTGTGTATATGCTTTTAAGTTATGAATACTTGAATTGCCTTGTCGAAAAAGTAATTTTAAAGAATACATAATGCATGTGTCATTGGAGTGCTACAGTTTAATCAAAATGGAGACTAAATGGGATTAAGAAAAATAAAACAAGAATAGTAAATGCCTGAGAGGAAAGTATACTTTTTTTCTTTGTATGCCTCAGCACTATTGCTTTTTTCTTACTGATAAAGCTTCAGATTTAACTAGTACCAGTAGGCAGATTTTCACGATTGCTTTCTGTGGAACTAAGGTACACTTTTTTTCTTAACTCAGATAAGCTATTAGATGAGAGATAATAACCTTACTTTTGTGCATGTGGAGTTGGTGTGCTGCTCTGTGTGATCATTTTAAATCAGATGACACTTAAAAATTAAATATGACAGCTAACAAATCAGTTTTTAAAACTAAGATTTAACTTTCAGGATTGACTTATGGAACAATGGCAATTTGGTGCAAGATCTTTTCCTAGGAGAAATTAAGATTCCTATCAAAGCATTAGGAAGTGATACTTTCCAAGCATGGTAAGAAACTGAGCACAAAGTTGTCATATTGGTAAAATGAAGAATAGGTTTAATGTAATTAAACTAGTATAGCTTCTTCTACCTTCCATATCTTTACTGACTAGTCCAAGTGAATTAATCTTTCCTACATTTTCACTGAAACCAACAAAAAAATGTAAGTATTATTGTTTGCAGTAAAATAAGCAGACAGTTAATCTTGACTGCAATCAAAGACAGGAAAGGTCAGATTGTGATTGATAGTTTAGAACTCTTCAAAAGCCATGTGGACATAGTGTATATACAGGAATGTGTATAGGGTAGCCCTAGATCCCAATATTATTTAAAGCTTTAGTAAAATTACATATAAAATTGCCCTGTACAAAAACATTTTTGTTCAAAAATGTACAAAAGTACAAAAATTTGCAAATCTACAAAAGAAGGGAAGGGAGAAAGATCCTATTGCTTTTTCATTCTCTGTTTATTCTAACTTAATTACTTAAAACTACAGTTTGCTCAGCCTGTCATTTAGATCAATGGTCACCAACCAGTGGTCTGTGGACCACTGGTGGTCTGTGAGAAAATTTTGGTGGTCCACAGAAAAATTATTTGCATTTTTTATATTGCACTAAATACTATTTATCTTTTTTAAAAATTCATATTTTTAAACGGGATTTAAAATTAGGAATTTAGTGGTCCCTGAGGTCCAAAAGGTTGGTGACCCCTGATTTAGATAATTTTTTAAGCCTTATAATTTCTTCTTTTTAAGGTACCTCCTACAGCCAAAAGATAATGGAAATAAATCTGCTAAAAGTGAAGATCATGGATCCCTTAGACTGAATATAAATTATGCTGAAGATTATGTACTTCCATCTGGGTACTATGGGTCTCTCAGAGACTTGCTTCTGAAATCATCAGAAGTGGAGGTATTTTCCATTTTTTAATTTAATCAGCTAATGCTCTGCCATTAGCCCACTCCTTCTGTGCTGGATTTGTTGAAAGTGGTACAAGTTCTCCTTTCAAAAGGAGATTAAATTTTTGATTAGATTTCTGTCAGGATTCAAAAATCAGTGTGTAAAATACAGTATTGTACAGCCCCTAAAATGGTTAACTTTTAAAAACAACTTCTTATAGTTTATGAAAAGGTAGAATTTTAGATGTTATTTGCTATGAATATCAAGAGTTTGTCATTCAGAAAACAAACACTTGAATTATACAAAAGTTCTCTACAACTATGTGCTTAAAGAATTATAAAAAATTTAAAAAATCAATATTGAGAAGTATGCATATTGTACAGATTTGATTCAATGCATCCTTTTTTTTAGACAAGAACAAATATTCTGTCATGTAGCCAGCAATCAGACTTAACTTCTATTGCAGCAAAAATCTGGTAGAATACAAATGAGATTAATAACAGAACCATCTCAGTTCTTGGTCCAGGTTTTACATTGTATTTGTGTTTTGTTTTTTTGTTTTTTTTATTTGTATTTATATCCCGCCCTTCTCCGAAGACTCAGGGCAGCTTACACTATGTTAAGCAATAGTCTTCATCCATTTGTATATTACATACAAAGTCAACTTATTGCCCCCAACAATCTGGGTCCTCATTTTACCTACCTTATAAAGGATGGAAGCTGAGTCAACCTTGGGCCTGGTGGGACTTAAACTTGCAGTAATTGCAAGCAGCTGTGTTAATAACAGACTGTCTTAGCAGTCTGAGCCACCATTCATATACCATGTATATTGAATTTTCCTGTAAGTGAGAATTATATCTCATTTACTCAAAAGAAGTTTCTTTATTTAACTTGCATTTTTAATTTGCTACATATTTATATTATTCATACTTCCCCTTATCTCTTTTGATGTACATAATACAAAATTCAATAATGTAATTCAGTATGGAGTTGAATATGTAATAAACATGTGAATCAGACCTCTTTCCCCTCTAAGAAATGAGTGTTTTGTGGAAGCCACACGCATAACAACTATTATGAGAGCGCATTCTTTATAATGGCCAGCAAATGCTTTGATTTAATTCCCTGTTATAGTCAAAGATACTGTCATAAAGTCAGATATACTGCCATAATTTAGTGGACTAAATGTGGACTCTATTTGGGTTGGCTTAAAGGTGGGTTAGATCCTCTAAAAGGCAAGCTGTTATCTACTCTTTCTTTTCAAATTTCCCTAAATCCTTTTTTACTTCTGAAATAAGAGTTCAAATGGCAAGGTGTACTTTTGAAAGGTAAACTATTTCAGTTTATACTCTTAACCTTCTTCCCAGGCCTAATTTGCTGATTAATTTTGAGAATAGTTTATTTGGTTGCTGGAAGTGCTCTGTCAGTTTTGGATAGCCTGCATACACAAAGAACTGAATTTGCTTTTATTGAAAGTTTCTTTGGCAGTTGGATGCTCCATCTGATATTAAAAATTTAAATATGAACATAAAACAGTAATTTGAGATTTTTTTTCTCTTCTGTCAAATGAAAGGCAAAAAGAATATAGAAGGTTTTCTTCTAATCAGGTGGCAAAAAAGTAACTGCAATTCTTGAAACTGGAAGAAAATTGTTTTTACATAGGCTTTTTTTAACTTAGGCTAAGATTTACCTGAAAAATTACTATTACTCTTATTAATGTTTCCCTGCATGTTTCAATGTGAGGAATTATTTACATTCATCCCATTTCCCCTTTTTATAGCCAATTTCTGCATCAGCTGCTTACATCTTGGCCGAAGTGTGTCGCGAGAAATACGATGGTATTTTGCCACTTGTAAGGTTGTTGCTGCACCATCATAAATTAGTGCAGTTTGTTACTGCAGTGGCAGAATTAGAACTGAAGGAAACCCAGTAAGTGATTGACTTTTCCAATCTCTCCAATAGCTATATCTACGACAATGATAAATGAGTAAACTTATCACATACATTTCCAATGAAATTATTTTTGTCAGTAAATATTACAAATTTTCTGCTTCTTAGGACTAAGTGATTCAGAATCTTTTGAAACGAATATGTAATAGTTGCTTGGTTTTGTTAGAAAATAGATAATTTATAGCAGCCTTGACATACACTATTTTTAAATTCAGGGAAAATCTTGTGATTTTCTAATCCTGGAGAAAAACATATAGGGTCTTCCACAGTTTATCTTTCTTATATTTATTAAAGAGGAAATCCTTGCAATTATGCTGTGCCCCCTCACCAATGAAACACTGCATTAGAGTTTAGTATGATTCAGCCCAAGGTTTCTTTCTCATTCCGGGTCGAAGGCCGGCTGAGCATGAATTGGTTTTATGGTTTTAAAATGTGCATATTCTCTCATTTTTCTAGAATTTGTTAATGATTTGATTTTAAAAAACAGAAATGGCATAGCAATATCAAGAGTATATAGAACCAAAGAAAGATGAAAGAATTTATTCTGTTATATGTTGATGTTATATCTGGAGAGAAATTGAAATCCTTACATGCATTTTTGAAAAGTGCCTATTCTGATTGAGTGTTTGGGAAGAGGTGTCAATTAAATTATTCCTTTTGTATCTTAATAAATGTTTGTATAATATTGAGTATACCTACTATTAAGGCAACCTAGAAAACATTGTTATCTTTTGATAATATGTATCCAGATATATATTCATAACATTAAAGATATTTTAATATTTTGCATTATTGTAGACAATATCAGCTAGAAACTGCAACAGAGAACTCTGGTCATCTTGTAGCTGCATGCATGTTTGTGGATATGTGTATATGCATATAGTCTTGAATTTCTAATTTGAATTGTATTACAGAGAAGTAAATACAATCTTCAGAGGAAACTCTTTAACTACTCGATGTGTAGATGAGATGATGAAAATAGTGGGAAAGCACTACTTGAAAGTTACTTTAAAACCAATTCTAGATGAGGTATGATAAATGTATATGTTAAAATGTTATATATTGGAAATAATAGAAAAATCCCTACTGCCTAAAATTTCATGCTACTACTACAGATATCATTTGATTTTAGCTTTGTACCAGGTCTAAAATCTGTATTGCTTTCTTGAGACTGGATGAACTATTCCAGTTCTTATCATGCCAGTCTGCAAGACAAATCCAATATGCTACATAAGTGTCCAATCACTTTGCAAAATACTAAGTTGTAAATTGTTTAATCCATTTGTTTAATATGTTCACCTTATATTAATATATTGTGTGAACAGCTGACCAAAGGCCAAGCACCTCATATTAGACTTGAATGTGCAATATTTTTACATCCACCATCATCTTCCCTTTTCAGTAGCATACATCTGCTTGGCTGGACGTAGATTTGAAATAGAATTTTTAGTACGCAAACAGAAAGAATGTTTATCCTTGCTAGTGTAGTTTTAATGGTCAGAATTCCAAGGTATAGTGTACTATTTTAAAAATGACAAACACATCCTAGGGTATAGCATTAAGCACAAATATAACATTTTTGGAAATTACTATATCCATTAGTTTGTGCATATCAGAATGGAAATAGAAAAGATGCAATGTTTATTATGGGCTTGGCGTACTGGCAGGGAGGAGATATAATTTCACTCTATACTGTATTGATTTTATGTGAAGATTGAAGTAAAAAGGCAGCTTCGCAATCCATATGTTCCTGGCTCACATTTCTCTGACTCCTGGTTGTCACAAAAAGGGTTACAGTACCTTTTTCATTGTAGCAGCTACATACAAAATTGTATGGGATAAATAACACAACATCATTTATTGTGTGTGTAGCTTCATCTTCCCAGAACAGCTTAAGCTAATTCAGCAAAGATTGCTGGTATTCTTGTGACTGCATTCTGACTTTTCCTGCTGGATATCATCTAGTATTACTAGCTACAAGCCAGAGCAAGTCAGATATCACTTTAACAAGAAAGTATATTGTTTCCTAGTTATCCATATGGGTGATGCATGTTAAAAAAAGAGAAGTTTTTTCTCTGTAGTCCTTCAAATGGTCAACTTTGCATTTACTGCGTAGGTAGAATTTTCCACACAAATTGGTCTACAACATTTTCTTTTTTTTCTTTTTTTTCTTTTTTTTATTACTTTTTTCCAACAAACAAAAAAAGAAAATACATTATTACACCCTTGTGCTATACATAAAAAGGAAGATTTGGGTCTTCGGATATATCCTCATGATTGCCAAAATCCACGTTCTCGAGGTACAGGTACCGAAGCGTCCAATGTTCCAAGCGCATAGTCCACAAATGGTTTCCAAGTCTTCCAGAAAATATCTTCTTTTACACACCACTTCTAATTTTAATATCACATGTCATTTTATCATTTAAAGCCAATTTCCACATTTCAGAATTCCACTCTTCTATTCTAAAAATCACATCTAGTTTCCAATATCTAGCTATTATAATTCTACCTATTATAATCATAATTCTAATCAATTCTTTTTCATATTTTGTTAATTCTATTTCCTTAATTACCAACAATAATATAGTTTCCACTCTCAATATTATTACTTTCCCCATCATTTCAAATATCATTTTCTCCAATTGTTGCCAAAACTTTTTAACCTTATCACATTTATACCACATATGTTCATAAGTCCCCAATTCCATCTCACATCTCCAACATTTTTTACTAATTTTTTTATCCATTTGTGACAATCTTACTGGAGTCAAATACCATTTCCAAACAACTTTATAATTATGCTCTTTAATCCTTATAGATAAAGTTCTCATAATTCTACTATTCCAATTCACATTCCAATCTGACTCTGGTATTTCAATATTAAGATCTTTTTCCCAATTTGTCCTCATCACTCTTTGTAATTTTTCATCAGAATTTATAATCTTATAAACCCTACTAACGAGTCCCTTTAGCCCAATTTCATCTTTCATAATCCGAGATACTAAATATTCAAATTCAGTTTCACATCTATTTATCGAATAATTTTCCCTTAATTTTTTTGTCCATTTTTCTATCTGTATTTTTTCAAACCAACTTAACCCTAATTTTTCAATAATTTCTTTATTCCTCCTTTCATTTTCCATAACTTTTATCCAATCTCTAATAATTTCTATATTTTCCTCTTTAATCACTTCATTATGTTTTATATTATTTTTAATCGGCCAAATTCCAATTGTCTCCCCCAAAAAGATTATATCCAGAATTAAAATTTTAACAAATTTATTCCACATTTTACTTAATCCCTTTAACCAATAACTTCTAATTACACATTTTGAGTTTGCTTTATCTAAAAACCACCTTGATCCAAATTTCTCTATATCCCTTAACTCTAAGTCTCTCCAATAGTTATCTTCACCTTTAAATATTTTTACCACTATCCGGATACCATACGCACAGTAATAATTAAATAATTTGGGGATTCCTAATCCACCTTCCTTTTGATTTTGATACCACATTTTCTTCACTAATCTAGGTCTTTTGCCACCATTACAAAATTTATCCAATTTTTTCTGATACCCTTCAATATCTTTCTCTGTCAAATTTAGCGGATGCGATGAAAGCGGTGTTTAGAGGGGAGAGTATTAAATTATCAAGTAGGAAATATAAAAATTATAAAATTAAAATGGAAAGAGATAAAAACCAAATTAAAGAATTGGAAAATCAATTTTTGCTTACTAAAGAAAAAAAAATTCTTCAGGAGCTTAACATGTTAAGAAATAAAATGATAGAAGAGGATACAGAGTTAGTAAAAAGAAATTTGAGATATTTAAATAGGAATTTTTTTGAATTTAGTAATAGAAATTCTAAATTATTGGCAAAGATGGCGAAAAATAAAAGAGAGAAGAGAGAAATTGGAGCTTTGATAGATGACAGAGGCATAAGATGTTATAAAAAATTAGAGAAATATGAAGTGGTTAGAAATTTTTTCCAGAATCTATATTCAAAGAAACCAGTTAATCGGGGAAAATTGCAAAGCTATTTAGAAAAATATGTGGTGAAAATTGATCAAACATATAAGGAATTGATGGAAGAAGATATAACACAAGATGAGATTAATGGAATTATACAAAAAATAAAATTAGGGAAAGCTCCAGGTGAGGATGGATTACCTGCTGAGTTCTATAAAGAATTTAAAGAATTAATAATACCAAGATTGCAAAAATTATTCAATGGAATATTACATGGTGGAGAAGTACCTTCGTCATGGAATAGAACGGTGATATCCCTAATTCCTAAGACAGATAAAGATTTAGAAAGGATTGAGTCCTATCGGCCCATTTCTTTAATTAATCAGGATGCAAAGATATTTACTGCTATTATAAGTAATAGATTAAATAGATTTATAGATAGATATATAAGTTATAACCAAGTAGGTTTCGTGAAGGGTAGATACATGAGTGATATTGTTAGAAGAGTATTAAATATTATAGATGTAGCTGAATATAATGGTGATAAAATTGGCATAGTATTTTTAAAGCTTTTGATTCCGTACAATGGGAAACTATTAAAGTAATTGTGGAGGCTTTAGGCTTTGGTAATAAGTTTATACATGTTATTTCAAAATTGTATCAAAAAAGCAGTGCAAGAGTGAAGGTGAATGGAATATTAACTGAAGAGATAAAATTAGAAGCAGGTACGAGACAAGGATGTCCCTTGTCCCCAACATTATTTTTATTGGCTATGGAAATTTTGACAAAAATGATAGAAAAAGATGAAGAATTAGAAGGATATAAGGGGTATAAGATAAATTTGTATGCGGATGATACTTTAATTATTTTGAAAAATGTAGAGAAAGACCTGAAAAAGATATATAAGCATTTGATAGAATTTGAGGAAATGACAGGACTGAAAGTAAATTGGTCAAAGTCAGAATTATTGATGGATAGTAATGGTAATGAGTGTGAGAATATGCAAGAGCAATTTGGGATAAGGATTAAAAACACATTGAAATATTTGGGTATAGTGCTTTCACTCAAGGTTAAAGAATTGAAAAAACTTAATTATGATGTGGTGATTAATGAAATTGAGAAGAAGATAGACAAATATAAAATGTTAAAGTTGTCTTGGTTTGGTAGAATTGCAATGTGTAAGATGATGTTGCTGCCCTGGTCTACAACATTTTCAAGAGATGAAGTAAAGGAGTGGTTTTCTGGGTATTGTAAAAATCACGTACCTTGAAGAATCATTGTTATAGGTTAGCAACCTATTTTTAATATCTGAACCAAGAGAGAACATAGTTATTGTATTATTGTGATTTTACCATAGATAAAACTTTCATTGTTTTATCTTAAGAACAAATCTCACTGAACTCACTTCTGAGTAGACATGTATATAATTGTGCTGAAAATTTTAATCTTGTTTCAGATATGTGAGAATCCTAAATCTTGTGAAATTGATCCCCTGAAACTGAAAGAAGGAGATAATGTGGAAATGCACAAGGTATGCTAAAATGCTGTGTGTTGTTTTTTTTAAAAAAGATTATGGAACTTCGGACAACCAAGCATTTTCTGGAATGTAAAAGTCCACAATTTTTGTAACAAAGTATATTAAGAATCTGAACACCTTTCCTTTCTCTTATGATTTTGCCTATTGCATTTCTGATCTTCAGCTTCATTGTGTCAATCTCACTGTAATTACTGGGTATAATTAAAAACAATTGTAGAACAAAATACAGTATTTTATATATACTTGACACAATTTAAAACCTTTATACTCCACACCAGTACCTTAAATTGTACCTTAAAACCTGTCAGCAGCCAATGCAGAGCTCATGAAATTGGAGCATTAGGGTCCATCACCAAGAACTGATGTATATGCAGGCCACCACATTTTGGACCAATGCAGCTTCCCACTAGTTTATAAGGGCAGCCTTTTGTGACATTCACTACAATAATCCATACACATGAAAATGAGGGCATGAGTTATCATACAAGTCTTTTCTGCATGAAGTCAAGTTGCAGTTGGCACACCAGCCACAGATGGACAGTAGTTTCTAACCATTTTCTAGAAGGATCTATGCATTTAGAAGCCCTTTCCCCCATTGCAAACCTGCCTTCTTGTGGGTAATGCTTACCTATTCTGGTATCAACAGAAGATTCTTCAAACAGTAATCCTTATCTTACTTGGGTTTAGTTTCACTCTGTTTACTCCAGTTCAGATATTTAATAATCTTCAGGAACCAAGAGAGAATATCAGCAGCATCTACCCTATAGCTCAAGTTGTAAAGTTGAGTGTCATCAGCATATTGATTATACAACTGGGCCATTAGATGACCTCATTATTGACTTCATGTAAATGTTAAAAAGCAAGGCAGAGAGGAAAAACTCCTGTGACACTTCACATATCACAGGCTATCAGGTCTAGTTCCTGCCGCCTCTGACTGGAACTGACAACTGTGGAAGGAATGGAACTATTGCAAAACAATGCCTCCAGTTCTCAACCCCCATCGGCAATCCAGTAAGATTCCATGGTTGGTAGTTCCAAAACCAACAGAAAGTCTGAGACAACTAGGAAACATGCACTATCTCTCCCAAACCAGGAGTCCCAAACCAGGTCATCCAATAAGAGAACCAATGTCTTCTATTTCCCTTGTCCAGGCCTGAATCCTAACTGAAAAGGGTCCAGATAATTGTTTCATCTAGGGCTCTATGAAACTGGTCCACCACCATTGTCTCAACAGCAATGAGGAAATGTTGGAAACCAAATGGTAGTTGGCCAAGACCCCTGATTTCAGAAGCAGCCTTTTCAGAAGGAAGCATCACACAGTACTTAGCAAGATTTCAAGAAATTCCCTCCCTACATAGAGCTGTTGACAATCTCCCAGATTCAGGTGGCAGACAACAGCATAGAATGTCTTAACTTCCTTCAAGGTCACAAACCAGGAGGAATCACAGATGGCATCACAGAACCTTGCCCCAGTCACCACCAAGCACAGAATAATAAAGTGACTATGTGTGGGAAAGAAAGAGAAATATTTTTGGCGGGCCTTTTTAGACTATTGATATGCATTTTATTCTTTTAAAAAATGCTACCAAATGCTAGGATGGTAACTATGGATACAGATTTTGTTGAAGAGATTTTTCTCATTGATAAAATGAACTTGGTAAACTAAATAAAAAATATTAACTCTCTGAAATTATTTGTCTGCACAGGAAAATCTTCGTTATTATGTTGACAAAGTTTTCAGTACAATTGTACAATCAAGTATAAGTTGCCCAACTTTAATGTGTGATGTGTTGTGTTCTCTGAGGCGCTTGGCTGCTGAAAGATTTCCTAGTAAGTGTATCAATGTCTCAAAATGACAGTATGATCATTGGCTTGAATAAAAGAGTCTATGTCCATGAGAATGTTACCAAAAATCAGTTCTGTAGCATTTATAAAAAGAGGGAAATACAAATTATTAATATACCAGTTGTAGACACTGCCTGCCTTCTATTGATATACTGCTGTTAATAGCATGCAATCATACTTATGCGCCACACTAATACAGTACAAAAGGGATAGGCAGCAGTGGCTTTGGATTACAACTACTATAATATTCTATCACTGGATATGCAGACTGAAACTGAAGAGTTGTAAATTAAAATTTCTTAATAAGTTGCCTCTTTTTGCTATTTTACAGAATAATAATTTATATTTCCTCCCTATAGAAAGTAACAGTCATAGAAAATATATTTCATAAGTGAATAGAATAGAACAGAATTTTTTATTGGCCAAGTGTGATTGGACACACAAAGAATTTGTCTTGGTGCATATGCTCTCAGTGTACATAAAAGAAAAGATACGTTCATCAAGGTACAACATTTACAACATAATTGATGGTCAATATATCAATATAAATCATAAGGATTGCCAGCAACAAGTTATAGTCATACAGTCATAAATGGAAAGAGATTGGTGATGGGAACTATGAGAAGATTAATAGTAGTGCAGATTCAGTAAATAGTTTGACAGTATGGACCAACCTCAGGTGCCTAAATTCATCTCTACCTTTATTTCTAATGTAAGAGGAAACAGGCAGGAAACTGATTGCACTACATATTTTTGTTAGTATTATGGAATACTGTGTTTTATGGAAACTTAACAAATTAAAAAAATTATCTTTGGAGTATCTTCCTTTGCATAGTTAATATTAATCATAACAATAGAGCCTACTATTAAATAAATACAGAAGTGGAAACCTACAATTTCATTCACACCTGTGACAGAGAAGAGGAAGGGGCACAATCCTTAGTTTACTATAACGCGCAGGTAACATCAAATAAACTGTAACAATTCTGATACATGCCCAATAACACAGGGCCATGCATCTTTCATCATAACTTCACTTTCATTTCACATTACTTGCTACTTCTCTATTTTGCAGAAGAATAGAAACCATTTTTTCTACTGACACCCTACTAAGGTTTTTCACTATCTTATTTCACCCATTTCCTGCTAAGTTGTACATTTCATGGTTTTTCTCTGCAGATGACCCTCATGTACAGTATTCTGCAGTGAGCAGCTTTGTGTTCCTTCGTTTCTTTGCTGTAGCTGTAGTATCGCCTCATATTTTCCATTTACGACCTCATCATCCAGTAAGTTTTGATAATGTTATGTTCCTACAGTTGGTGAGCTTAGGAGGATATATTCAGAGATAAACTTACAACATAAGCAGCTGAGGGAGCTGGGAAACCAGGGGTGAAATGCTACCAGTTCACACTGGTTCAGGTGAACCAGTAGTGATAAAATGCTACCAGTTCATCCAAACCAGTATTTCCGATGATCAGCTGTGCCGTGTGATTTATAGTCACTTATATCCTGCTTTCTAACGAATCTAAATCGTGCAGCACAGCTGTTTCCCCTCCCCTCGCTGTTCTACTTACCTTCAAACAGTTTCTCTTTTCCGTGCAAAGTGTGTGTTTGGCGCACAGCGGTGCACGGGCAGTGAACCGGTGGCAACCTGTGGAGGATTTCACCACTGCTAGAAACCACTTAACATCTTTTTTAAAAAACCTCACCGATCAGTTATTAAACAGTAAAGCATTCTGGGTCATTTTTATATGTTGAAATACTTGATATTAGAAACTAGTATATGACTAAAACCAAATTAAATGTTTGACTAGTTGGAATCTAATGACTTAACATTTGGTGGGGGTATATTTCCTATTTTCAGAAAAATTAAAAATACATTCATGCTGGTTTATAACAGTAATAAATTTGAAAACATATACCAAAGAGCTAGTCTGGTGTAGTGATTAAGGCACCAGGCTAGAAGTCAGGAAATTATAACTTTTGATTTAGGCATGAACCTAGCAGGGTAATCTTGAGCCAATCATTCTCATAGTCCTAGGAAGAAGGCAATGGCAAACATCCAGATCTTGCCAAGAGATCTGCAAGGACTAATGCAGGTGGCTGCCTGGTATCAACATTAACTCAAAAGACACACACACACACACACATACACACACACACACACACTCTACTCCATTGTGGTTTGTATAATTTGCTTTATTATTTTTTTTAAAAAAATCTTTTTAGTTGATTTAACTTTGACTGTATTGCTCAAACACCCTTAATAATGCTCTTTACAGACAGCCCTCAGTACAGTTCATAAACGAGTCATATTATTATTCACAAAATTTTTGTGAAAGCTTCCACAGGAAATACAATGCAGACAGAATGAAGTCAGTAATATTGCAGGCAGATGTCTATTTTTTTTCTTCCTGGATTATTGATATATGATTCTTTTTATTGCATAATTTCTACAATGTATTTATGTAGAAATCTTCCAGTGGACCAAGAAGTTAAGCATTTGGCAAAAATTGTGATAATTGTTCTTGCTTATTTTGGTACTGAAGATGCTTTTTTTCCTTTAGAAAACACTAATAGTACAATAGTGGAATTTGCACAATTTTTCTTCCAAATTTTTGGGCCAGTGTTCTCTCAGCTACACTCCACTTCTCATATCCACTTACTTTATTCCTCCTTTCACTCAGCAGCTCAAGATATTACATACAGTATTCTTTTCTCATTTTCCCCCACAATCACCACCTTCTCAATGGGTTGGATTTTAGAGATAGTGCATGGCCAAAAATCACCTAGTGAGTTTCCATGAGTCAGAGTGGACCTAGACCTTGCCAGTGTCGCTTCAACATTTAACCACTATATTGCACTTTGTTCCTTTTTTTTTTTTTTTTTTGACCCTGCCTATCAATTCATTTTCACTTGTTCAGTCTTAGGGCTCATTCTTCATTAAAGTAAAATTGAAACGTATTATATTGTCATTACTAAAGGATTAATTTAAATCTGTAGAGATTTATAGAACTAAAGCTTTCTTTGCCCACTAATTAATAATGTGGTAAAAGCTATTTTCTATGTTCTCATCTGAAAAGCTTCTCCAAAAGATTGAGGAACTTTCCAAAACACATGAACAAATATTTCTTATTATTTTAGGCAAAATTACCCTGGATATAACTGTATTGACTGCTTTGCAGTTAAGACCAACTTCTTTATATCTGAAGAAAAACAATTCTTGTTTTACTATTACAATGCTTATGTGAATGCCTATGAAATCTGTATTGCAGAAAATGTATGTTTGATATGTTGATGTATCTGCCTATTTCATCGTACAGATAGTTCTTGACTTGACCAATACGTAAATGGAACAAACACATGTGATCACATGATCACATTTTTTGATGCTCGCTAAACAGCCCATGTTTAAGGTTGTTTGCAGCATCCTTTGGTCATTTGACTGTGATTTACAACTCTTTTTCCCCCCCTTTTCTGGAAGCCAGCATTTACTTGAGGTTTCTGGCAAAAAACATACATTGCGATCAGTGGGTTCACTTAACAACCAAAGCATTTGCTTAACAACCATACTGATTCATTTTAATGATTATCACTAAAATATCATAAAATCAGTTTGGTCCTATGATGACCCACTTAGTTTGGGCTCAATTACAGTTTTAAGTCAAGGACTACCTGAAATACTTTGTCACCAGATACAGCATATTCAGCGGTCATTTACAAGTAGTTCTTGACTGACAATCACAATTGAGCCCCAGATTTCTGTTGTTAAGCAAGACAGTTAAGTGAGCTTTGCCCCATTTTATAACCTTTCTTGCCACAGTTATAAAGTTAATCACTGCAGTTAAGTTAGTAACTTGGTTACTAAGAATGTGGCTCCCCCCCTTGTCTTACCTTGTCAGAAGATTGCAAAAAGTGATCACATGACCCTGGGACACTGCAACCATCATACTTACATGCCAGTTGCCAAGCATCTGAATTTTGGCCATATGACTGGGGATGCTGCGGCTTTGTAAGTGTGAAAAACGGTCATAAGTCACTTTTTTCAGTGCCATTGTAACTTTGAAACATCACTGAATGGTTGTTAGTCAAGGACAACATGTATATAACCCAGTTGAACTATCACTTGTAAAATAGTGAATGTGTTTCTTTAAATACTTCTTATAGGATTCACAGACATCTAGAACATTAACTCTTATATCAAAAGCAATTCAGACACTGGGAAGCTGGGGAAGTTTATCCAAAAGCAAGCTGGTAAGTATCACACTGAAATTACTTTAGTCTATTGGTATCTTTCTATAAAGATTTATTTCTATCTATTTTCCCTTTTTAGTCAAGCTTCAAGGAGACGTTTATGTGTGAATTTTTCAAAATGTTTCAAGAAGAGGAATACATTGAAATAGTCAAAAAGGTATTGTTTCCTTTCTACATAATATTCAGTCACTTTCTCAAAAAAATACATTTTCCTAGCTTTCTTGCAAAACTAGAAAGTTTTACCATATTTATTTTTTCTCTGTGAGTCACAGATTCTCTATATGTTACATTTAAACTCCACTTGTTTTAGTAAAATACTTGGGAGGAATGTTTTAAAAATAAATACATAATAAATGCAAAGGAAAAATGTAGAACAACTTTAAACTATTAAAATGTTCATTTTACTTAAAAATAAGTTTTTTAAATGTTCTAAATATTAGTTAATTTTTAAGATTCTGGGTAAAATTGGGAAAATAAGTCCTATTATTCTAATATATTCTCCATATTCAGTTTTTAGATGAAGTGTCTTCCACGGAAAGTAAAGAACCAAGTGTCACGAATGAGCCATTGCATCTAAAAGAAGGGTAACTTAATACACAGTACAATGTGCAAGGCTGTAATTGATTTTTTTAAAAAATATATCAAACAAATATGTAAGATTTATGACACTTTATATTAGTTCCAGGCAGAATTGTAGTCTTTCATTCTCAACTATTTGTGTATTTGAAAAAGTTGCCCTGTGTGTTAAGACTTTGTGAAACAAGTGTTAAAATTTGGGCTTTTGTAGGGATTCCTATTGACCTAAATATAAAATACCTTGTTCCTATGAACAAGATTGCCTTTCCCTACTCTTTTACCATCTCTATAAATCAAGCATGGGCAAACATTTCAAGCCTGAATTGCCGTTGTTTTATGCTGTTGAGAGGTATGAAGCCAGAAAATAAAAATTAACAAATAATTAAGGAGTTAAAAAATTATAGCCTTAAAGGAAAATATTTGTAGTTCAGTGTTGAAATGAGGGCTCCTTGAGCTTGTTTATTTTCTTGTAGACATTTCATTATCCAAACGAGATAACACCATCAGTGTTAGTTGGTGTTAATTTTTTAAAGAATTGTTAGTTGGTGTTCATTTTTTAAAGAATTTTATAAACAATATCTGGAAGTGGTATAGGCATTGCCTTGTTGACTTTTACTATAGTTTAGAAGTCCATGAAGTTATTTATAAATTGGTTCTATCTATGCAAGGATGTTCTTTTATACAATGAAAGAAAATAAGCTGGTCTTCGACTTAACAACAGTTCATATAGTGACTGTTCAAAGTTACAGTGGCACTGGAAAAAGTGACTTACGATCATTTTTCATACTTACAACTATTGCAACATCCTCATGGTGACATGATCAAAATCAGATCCTTGGCAACTGACTCATTTTTATGACAGTTGCAGTGTCTCAGGGCCATGTGATCACTTTTGTGACTTTCTGACAAGTGAAATTGATGGGGAAGTGAGATTCACTTAACAATCGTATTACTAACTAAACAACTGCAGTGATTCAGTTAATAATTATGACAAGAAAGGTGTCAGATGAGGCAAAATTCACTTAACAACAGAAATGGCCTCAATTGTGGTCATAAGTCATAGCCTATCTCTGTCAAAAAAAAACCTTCAAATTTTGTAAACATTTCTTGTTTTATATAGTAAATTCTAGTACCAATTAAATACTATTCTAGTTTACACCTGTGGGTTTTTACTATATTCAGTTTTTATTAATATTCCTAAATTAGGTCCCACAACAATTTTGGGTTTGTAGAAAAATTGTGCATTTAAAAAAAACATTGTGAATGGTACAAACCTTGCATAAAATGTTAACCATACCCCAGTATTTACATGTCAACTTTCGTACAACAAGAATAGAAAGCAGAAAAACAGGGTGAGAGGGGACAAAAAGACAAAAAGGCAATAAACAAGAGAGTGCACTAGAGGAAAAGAAAGAAAAAAATAAAAGAAAGGAATCGCATGGTATTTAGTTTAGCATGGCTTCATGCGGAATCAGGGAATCAGTCCTCAGTACTTTTTTGTTCTGACCATTTGTGATAAGATCAAAAATTAAATCCATTAATCTAACTTGTAAATTAATGCAGTCTGTAAATTAATTATTTGAAAATATCTGTGAAAAATGTTCTTACATTTGTTTCACAGGGAGATGTTCAAAAGAGCACAAGGAAGAACTCGTATTGGAAAAAAGAATTTCAAGAAGCGTTGGTTCTGCCTTACAAGTAGAGAACTTACTTATCATAAGCAACAAGGTATTGTACTTCTTTTTTTATGTTAATCTTTCAAGTTACACAGCTTGACCTGATGGTGAGAAACTGATTATATTCTTCAATTCCAATGGTTAAGAGTACATTATAACATTGTGTTTGTTCATTATAAACAAATAAGTAAAAGTACTCTTTTATGTTTTTAATTATGTAATTTTTCCAAATGTATTAAGTTTACAAAACTATTTGCCATTGGGCTTATATACAGGTGCAAGAAAAAGTATGTGAACCCCTTGGGGTTACGTGGAGTTTTGCATGAATTGGTCATAAAATGTGCTCTGAACGTCATCTAAGTCACAACAATAGAACAATAGAGAAGGGCCGTAAGATAGCCTGTTATTAAAACACAGCAGCCTGCAATTACTGCAGATTTGAATCCCACCAGGCCCAAGGTTGACTCAGCCTTCCATCCTTTATAAGGTAGGTAAAATGAGGAGCCAGATTGTTGGGGGGGCAATAAGTTGACTTTGTAAATATACAAATAGAATGAGACTATTGCCTTACACACTGTAAGCCGCCCTGAGTCTTCGGAGAAGGGCGGAATATAAATGTAAAAAAAAAAAAAAACCAGTAGAAGAACACAGTCTGCTGAACTTAATACTACACAAACATTAGATGTTGCCATGGTGTAATTGCACATAACATGTAAACATTCACAGTGCAGGGAGGAAAAAGTATGTGAGATCCTAGCCTAATGACTTCTCTCAGAGCTAATTGGAGCCAGGAGTGAGCCAACCTTGACTCCAATCAGTGTGATGATATTGGATGTGTTGCTGACAGCTATCCTGCCCTTTAAAAAAACACACCTGTTTTGGGTTTACTGGTTGCAAGAAGCACTGTCTGATGTGAACCATGTCTCGCAGAAAAAAGCTCTCAGAAGACCTACGATCAAGAATTGTTGACTTGCATGAAGCTGGAAAGGGTTACAAAAGTACCTCCAAAAGCCTTGATGTTCATGTGTCCACGGTAAGATAGACTGTCTACAAATGGAGAAAGTTTAGCACTGTTGCTACTCTCCCTAGGCGTGGTCGTCCTGTAAAAATGACTGCAAGAGCACAGCGCAGAATGCTGCATGAGGTAAAGAAGAATCCTAGAGTGTCAGCTAAAGACCTACAGAAATCTCTGGCACATACTAACATTTTTGTTGACACATCCACCATAAGGAAAACATTAAACAAGAATGGAGTACATGGGAGGACACCACGGAGGAAGCCATTGCTGTCCAAAAAGAATATTGCAGCATGTTTGAAGTTTGCAAAAGAGCACCTGGATGTTCCACAGCACTACTGGCAAACTGGCATACTGTGGACAGATGACACCAAAATTGAGTTGTTTGGGAAGAACACACAACACTGTGTGGAGAAAAAATGGCACAGCACACCAACATCAAAACCTCATCCCCACTGTAAAACATGGCGGAGGGAGCATCATGGTTTGGGGTTGCTTTGCTGCCTCAGGGCCTGGACGGATTGTTGTCATTGATGGGAAAATGAATTCCACAGTTTATCAAGACATTTTGCAGGAAAACGTACGACCATCTGTCTGCCAACTGAAGTTCCGCAGAGGATGGGTGATGGAACAGGACAATGACCCAAAGCATACAAGTAATTCAACAAAACAATGGCTTCAACAGCACAGAATATGCCTTCTGGAGTGGCCCAGTCAGAGTCCTGACCTCAACCCGATTGAAATGCTGTGACATGACCTTAGAGAGCGATTCATACCAGACATCCCAAGAATATTGCTACACTGAAACAGTTTTGTGAAGAGGAATTACTCCAGATCGTTGTGCAGGTCTGATCTGCAACTACAGGAAACATTTGGTTGAGGTTATTGCTGCCAAAGGAGGGTCAACCAATTATTAAGTCCAAAGGTTCACATACTTTTTCCTCCCTGCACTGTGAATGTTTACATGTTATGTGCAATTACACCATGGTAAATCTAATGCTTGTGTAGTATTATGTTCAGCAGACTGTGTTCTTCTATTGTTGTGACTTAGATGACGTTCAGAGCACATTTTATGACCAATTCATGCAAAACTCCATGTAATCCCAAGGGGTTCACATACTTTTTCTTGCAACTGTATGTGAGTGTCTTATACATAGACAAATGTATACTTTTGAGTCTGAGAAGCAAAAAATGAAATACTGGATTCCTTTACCTGTAGGGTTATTCATTCATTCATTCATTGTTGGGATTTGCAAGGGTGTCTAGTTAATAGACGCTGGGCAGCATATATGAAAAATCAAAACCTGTTAAAATAAAAATCCACAAAAATAATACAAAATCATAACAATTAACAGCAGACACACTCCCAGCAGAATAAACTCAGTTTGTTGTGGTCCGCCAGCAGCCTGCGGAGCTGGCAATGGAGTCAGACAGCAATGAGGCTGAGGAAGAGCATGGGCCAGTCCTGGAGGCTGGGGAGGTCCGGGTGAGGGCTCTGCGTTGGAGGCAGAGGTGGGGCCAGGGGCATCGGGGAGTGATGTGCAGACTCCAGAGCCTCCAGACAGTAGTGAGGCAGAGGAACAGGAGGAGCCTATTCCTAATGCACACATTAGAAGAGCTGCCAGAAGTCAAGAGCAGCTTAAAGCAAAGAGGATGACTCAGGAGTAGGGCCAAGAGATGATTGACCCCTCCCATAAGGTTTAAAAGACCAGCAACAGCGTTTGGACTCTTTGGCGGAAAACAATGTTGATAGCTTGCATTTGTTTCGTATCAGTGTCTTCTGAACTTTTGCCAAGAAAGGCCTTTGGCAGCTTGCCTAATTGGACCAAGGTTGGTGATAGGACTGAAGAATTATGTTGAAAGGAATTTAATTTACTTGGACTATGCTGAGAGTGAAGTAATTCTCAGCAGTTCGAATATAGTTTGTTCATTTTTTCACTGACTGAGTTTTCTACTACCTGCTTGGGCCTGGGTCACAACAGGTACTCCACCATCCTTATCTTTATCACATATAATGTGTTCCACCAGATTTGTATTTTGCATTTTCTTAAACAGTTAAGAGTTTTATTTATAATTAAAGGATTTGCTATTTTTTTCTTAATCCAGATAAAGAACCTATATTCACCATCCCAGTCAAAAACATTCTTGGAGTAGAAAAACTTAATGAGAGTTCATTTAACAGGAAAAATGTAAGTAACTTTTGAAATAACAGTCAAGCATGAAAAATTCTAAAATATCACATAAAAGTGAGAACTTTATTGCCAGGATACAATGCTCTATTCAAATTCTTATTACATGTATTGAAAAACCAGTTGTATGTTGATTTTGAACTACAAAGAATCCTCAAGCTACAATCACCATAGACCCCAAAATTGCAAAGTGAAACAGTTGTTAAGTGATTTTACCCCATTTTACAACCTTTCTTGCCACAGTTGTTAAGTGAATCATCACAGTTGTTAAATTAGTAATGCGGTTGTTAAGTGAACCTGGTTTGCCCATTGATTTTACTTGCCAGAAGATTGAAGAAACTCTGTCTGTTTTGGCCAGCAGAGGCACTGTGAGCCAGTCCTTTGCTATTTCCAGGCTGGCCCCGCGGGCCAGATCTAGCACCCCACTGGCTGTATCCAGCCCACAGGTCTTGAGTTTGACACCCCTGATCTAGGGTAAAAATTCCTATATTATTTTTAGGTTTAATGGTCCAGTTAAAAACATTAACCTGTGTAACAATATGATCAGAACTACAGAATTTGAAGATGCATTATAAACAACACAGAATTTAGCCACAGTAGTACTGATAATGCTAGGGTTAGAATAGAGTTTGGTTCATTATGAATGCTACTACATAAGAAGTGAAATACACTTCTCACCTTTTCCAGGTTGCTGAAAGACTTTGTCTGGGCACAATATAAAGTGTTGCCATTAGTGCTTCTATTGAACAAATACTCCAAACTCTCCTTACTAGAATGAGTTTGCTTTTGGGAATCAGAGAAGACTGAAACCATTGTCCACATATTGCTGCATTGCAATTTCTAATATGTGGAATTCACTTATTCCATGTAAAATCTAATGTTTTGGCTTTAAAAAGTTTTTAAAAGTGGCAAGAACTAACTCTCCACCATTAGAAAAAAAGAACATCTAATGGCAGGAGAAAATTAGAATGCTGCCTGAAAGGCATAATTATGATCCTTTAATGATGTTGAAGACCACTACAAGCTATTTAAAGGTGTCAACCGGCTCAGTCTCAACTCCTCTAAAAAAATCTGGTAAATCTGCATATTAGTTGGTCTTTAGGAGATCCAAAAAGATACAACTATAAATAAATACTTCGTTAGAGGCTGGTGCTTTTCTTTGTAGGATGATTTATTTTTCATTAAATCAAGAACAAGGAGGATGGGTGGTACTAAAAAGATATATTTAGTAATCATTCTCTAATTCCTCAATGCCTGACTGCTATTAGTCATGCCTATTCATTCAAGTTGTGGCAGTTCTCTTCCCTGCATCTCTTCTTTATTGTACTAGAACAATTACTTGCTCTCCTACTTTCTGTTTTCCTCTGCCTTGAGGTATCTTCAGTTATCTTATGTTAATCATGGAAGAAATTGAGCAGTCTATCAGCCTAGAAGCAAAAATGTGGATCATAATATCCCTCCTTTTCTGAGCAAAATGGAAGTTAATACATTAACCAGTATCTGTTACACCAAGGCAGCCATTTGGATAAGAATCCAGTCTACTGTTTTCAAAGTTTTTAAATAATACATAAACAAATAAGCATTACAAATTGTGCTGAGTCAGGAGGCGTGGCCGGCATCGCGACGAGATGGTCGCAAACCCCGGGACCTCTGGGGGGGGGAGCGCCGAAATTCCCATCGTTATGGGGTCCGCAATGGACCATAGCTTTCCTGCAGGGACAGCAAAAAAAGAAGGAACCTGTCGTGTCCCACTTCTCCTCCGACGGCCGGGTCTGGGAAGTCTGTATCAAGCATGGCCACGAAGCCTCTGCAGCTTTGCCAAATTCCTGTCAGAGTTCTCAGGGCAGGCAGGAATCCAAGGTGTGACTTCAGCAACCAGATGAGAATTTGCTTGACTCAAGGAATGCCAAAAAGCAGATCCTTTATATAGGCCATGGGGTGTGCTGAGTCATGGGGCTCCATGACTAAGCACTTATCCAGGCCTGCCCCTCCCTTCCTTTTGCTAACGTCGCCTCTCCATTCTCCGGAAGCGGGGATCCGTCCACTGTGTCTTTCCGTCCTCCTGGTCTGCTGCCGGCAATTCTAGCATATGGCTGGCTTCGTGCTCACACGCTGTAGGAGGGAGGTTTGTTTGCTCATTCTGTCCGGACATGGTGCCAGGGTTGGGGGCTGGAGGCATGCCAGGCCGTTCTTCTTCATTATCAGACTCTGGCTCAGATAGCAGGAGATGGGAGGGGCCCGGCTGCGGAGAGGAGGGCGGATGAGGCACAACAGAACCGGCTGGAGTGAACAGGGAAGCTGCAAATTCCCTTGAGCACCGGCTCTTTTGCCTTCAACCCTGCAATGAGGAGACGCAGTCATTACAAGCTGCCAAAGTCAGGACAGCCACATAAGATTGTGCTGGAGTGAAGCGGTGAATTGGACGAAATATTGAAGCAGGGTGAGTGAACACCAACTCATGAAAAAAACATTTTAAATTTTGATATTTGCCAAAAAAATTTAAAGCTATGGAACAGTGGCTAAATTGACAATGGACTGTTAACACAACAAAATAAAAGAAATGGAAGTGGTGCCCAAAGACCTGACCTGGATTTTTAAAATTGAAGCAAAGAACCCTCAAACAAAAAGGGGGAAAAATGGAACCCTTAATTAAAGCCAAAAATTTGGACAATTTGGAAATTTTTAAAACTGATTAAGACTGTAAAAAGAAAGAAGGGAAGAATCGAGGATTTAAAACTGTAACTTGTGGAATGTCTCTGATTTTCTTCTTCCTCTATGGATTGGAATCAAGTAAATTTTGATATGGATTTTAAATGGGTTTAATTGGAAAAAGTTACATTTTAAATAAAACAAGGTGCAGCTCTAAGTAAAAGAAACAAAATGGATACTTTTGCAAATTGTAGATTACAACTGTGGATTTCAAAGTGACACCTAAAGGTGGAAGAGAAAATGATAAGAATTGTGGTTATTGTTGAAAGCTTTTCCACAGTAGTGATAAGACTGGTGAGAACTGGAAGGGAGGACTTGGTCAATAACATGCTTGACCTTGATAAGAATAAGAACTACAACTTTAAGAAATGACACAGAGAATAAGTGAAACGAAGAGAAACACGTATATGACTTTTAAGCAAGAAAAAAAGAAATAACTATTAACTTTGATAAGAACAAGAACTATAACTTTAAGAAATCACAAAGAGAATAATTGAAATGAAGAGAAACATGTATATGATTTTTAAGCAAGAAATAAAAGAAATAATTACAAGAGCGGATGGAAAACAGGATTTAGAAAAAATAAGAGCTGTTCCAGAACTGACAACTAACAATGAATCTATGAAGTTAAAATACAAAGCCAAGGACTATATAGGGATTAATAGAGAGTACCAAAAAAAAATAGGGAGGAGGCAAAAAGGAGAATTTGATAGAAATACAGGATAAGTAAAGAAAATATGGAATTTTAAGGAAAATAAAAGTGGAATTGAGATAGACTAAGATTGAAATGATAATGAGATGAGAATAGATAAACATTAGACTCTTTTTTATTTTCTTTTTATAAGATTTATAAGATTAAGAATAACAATTTTAAAATGTTTATGGAAATGTAAAGCGTTGATTGATGCTGATGATATGGAGATCGGGAGAATTGAAGATTGAGACATTAATGAGATGAGAATATACAAATATGTGATTTTTTGAAATAATGGACATGCTAGCTTTTTTTATTTTTCTTTTATATAAGATTAAGAATAATAATTTTAAAAATGCCTATTGAAATGTTAAGAGATGTCTGATGCTGATGTTATAGAGATTGAAAAGAAAGGAATAAGTAAATGGGAATAAAGGGGTTTAACATAAATGGGAAAAGATAAAGGGGGGGAAAAGAAAGGGATAGATTTGATTAAAGATTAAAATTCGGGACGGAGGGTTAGACTAGAAATCTTTAAGAAAAATGCAAATAGGGGAATTTTTTTTAAAAAGGGGGGGCAGGAAAATATATTGATAAAAATATATAAGGGAGGGGATAAATTGAATTGGATGTGATTATGTACCCGGCTGATATTTTGTTCAAAAAAGATATATTGTATGTGGATGTTTAAAAATAAAAAAAAATTCCAAAAAAAATTGTGCTGAGTCTCTAAATAAATTGTTAATTGTTTGAATGGCGTTTTCTTTTTCAGATGTTTCAAGTAATACATGTTGAAAATCTACTCTATGTGCAGGCAAATAATTGTGTGGAGGCTAGTGAGTGGATAGAAGCTCTCTGTAGAGTGAGCAGATGCAACCCAAAGCGATTGAAATTCTATCACCCATCTGCTTTTTTGAATGGAAACTGGCTTTGCTGTAAAGCCACATCAGAAAACACAGTGGGCTGTATGCCATGTACTGCGTAAGTAACATCTATAAGAAAAATAATATATGCATGTTTTGGAATAGAAATAATTTTGCTTACAGTATATTGCTGTAACTTAGGTTGCCTTTCTAATGACCAAAGGGAGACTCATATCAGAATTACACATGTGCTTGAGATTAGCAAGTGAACATTATTAGATTTGAAAACGTATTAATATTAATGGCAATTTGTCATCAATTCTGATTATGAAACAACATAGATTATTAATCCTATAATAAATGAATGTATTTAAATTGCTATTTCGAAATGAGTTTTTTTCTTTGCAGCCTGAGTATATATCATTACAGTGCCCTTCTTCCTTCTTCCTTCCTTCCTTCCTTCCTTCCTTCCTTCCTTCCCTCCCTCCCCACTGCTTCCTAGAACATAGGGCATCTCATAATAAAATCCACCAAAAAAATACTATACTATTACTATAAAAAAGCAATAAAAGTTTACTATAACTATAAAGTAAAAAAATTATATGGCATCCATAATATATGTATTGGTTGAAGTAAGGAGGGTTTGCAAGGAAGGAGATATACTGAATGGATTTGGCATAAATTAGATTTAACAATATTTCTCATTTCAAGTTTTTGATATTTTGGGACTGATATTTCTTACTCTCTGTGCTTTATATACTGTTGCTTATTCAAAGCAATAATCTGATGGTGGTATGCGTATATGCCTATCTTTCAATCATATTCCTGGTTCTTTTTACTAAAAAGATGGTTGATTGATGCTTGCTTAGTGAGCATTTCTATGTCTGAAGCAGTTACAGAATAGAGTGGGATTTAATACTTTTCTTATTTTGAACCCTAATCTTATATTGTCTCAGTATCAAATAATATGAATGTTGTATACGCGATTATTGCATGATATTAGAAATTAAATTGCAGTTGACTAGTTTCACAGATGGATTTGCTATAGCTTTATGGACTGTTTCAATTAATTCTGGTAGGGCATATATTAATAATTCCTACCTATCATGATACAACTGTAAGTATAAATGATCTAGAAGTTTTGTGTATCTGCATTGCTTGTTTTCTCTATTTTTATATGCATTAATATGTGTGAAATATATTAATATATGTGAAACTAGTGATTCTCCTTTAAAAATAACATTTTGTAAAATTTTGTATTTCTAATTGAAGAGGTATACCTGCTGACATTCAGATAAAAATAGATGGAGATCGAGAAACAGAGAGAATCTACTCAGTCTTTGCAATTAATATGCCAAAACTCCAAAAAATGCAAGGTATGAATGATCCATTTGTCAAAGTAACAATCAGTTTTGTAATATTAATAGCTAGTATTAGCTATTGTCTAAATTGATAATCCCATATCCATTCTAGATAATTTTCAAATATAATAGGTTGGCTCAAAACAAAAATCATGTCAGAGAAAAGTGATAGATCGCCAGTTTTTTCCCAGATATATTCTCCCTCAGCCCCCAGCACTATAGTACTCCATACCCATTTGGAAGTCCCTGGTCCTTGGGGCTTTTTTAAAAGAATGTCAGGCTTTATCATGCACAAAGGAGAATGCAAAAGTTGGCTTCTAGTAGACTTCTTCCTTGACTTTGTTTGCATTTCATATATTGTAAACACAGTTACTTCTTTCAAGTATTAGAGAAAAACTCTTGGCTTAAATTGAATTATTTGCTATCAGTTACAGTGCATTCAGTAAGTATTCAGATCCCTTTTACTTTTGTCAATTTTGTTATGCTGCAGTCTGATTCTACAGTTGTTGAAATTCTTTTTTTTCCCTCATTAATCTATATTTATTTATTTATTTAATCAAATTTTTATACCGCCTTCTCCTGAAGGACTCAGGGCGGTTCACAGCCAACTAAAACCACAGTAATAAATATATTAAAACAATAATTAAAAAACCCATCAAATATGGCCAATTTAAAATATATATAAACAATAAAACCCAATTAAAATTTAAAACCCCAATAGTAACATATAAAATTCTAAAATCCTATAGGCATAATGACAAAGTGAAAACAGAATTTTAGAAATTTATTTCCAAAAACTTGGCATAAGTATTCAGACCCTTCACTCAGTACTTTGTTGAAGCACCTTTAGCAACAATTGAGTCTTTTTGGGTATGACGTGACAAACTTTGTACACCTGGATTGGGAGACTTTCTGCCATTCCTCCTTGCAGATCCTCTCAAGCTCAGTCAGGTTAGATGATGACTGTAAGTAGACAGCTATTTTCAGGTCCTTCCAGAGATGTTGAATAGGGTTCAAGACAGGGCTCTGGCTGGGCCACTCTAGGACAGTGTTGGTGAACCTATGGCACGCGTGCCACAAGTGGCACGCGAAACCATCCTGTGCCAAATGCGCGGCCTCACTGGCTCCTCATCGTGTTCTTGCACTCAAATGTGCGCCGGCCAGCTGGCCATTGCACGTGCAGTGCCGGCAGACACTGCAAGTGCGGTGGTCTATCGTGCATGTGTGAGCCGGCACCCAGCACCTTCCGGGTTGGCGTCACGCGCATGCGCGATGGATTGCCGCACTTATGGGATTGCCGACACCAGTTGGCCATCGCGTGTTTGAGCGCACAAACGCGACAGGAGCCGGCGAGGCCGCGCATTCAGCACAAGACAGTTTTGCATGCCACTTCCTGCATGCAGGCTGGCACGCGAGAACGCAAAAGGTTCACCAACACTGCTCTAGGACTTTCACAGAGTTGCCCCTAAGCCACTTCTATGTTGTCTTGGCTGTGTGTTTAGGATTGTTGTCATATTGGAAAATGAACCTTCAGCCCAGTCTGAGGTCCTGAGCACTGTGGAACAGGTTTTTATTGAGGATGTACTGGTACTTTACTCCAGTCAGCTTTTCCTCAACCCTGACCAGTCTCCCAATTCCTACTGCTGAAAAACACTCCCATAGTATGCTGCTGCCACTACATACTTCAGTGTTGGGATGATGTTGGGCAAGTGATGAGCGGTGCCTAGTTTCCTCCAGACATAACGTGCTCTTAGAAACCATCAGTGCAGCAGAAATTTTATTGTAGCCTTCCCCTGTGCCTTGCAATAATCCTGTCTGAGCTCTGCAGGCAGTTCCTTTGATCTCATGGTTTTGGCTCTGTTACGGTATGCATTTTTAGCTGTGATGCCTTTCTTAGAGAGGTTTATGCCTTTCCAAAACATGCCCAATGAATTTAATTAGGTTGACTCCAATCAGGGTGTAGAATCATCATTTTGAGCAACGCTCAAAAGAAATAGGAGGCACCAGAGCTAAATTTCAGTAGCCCAGTTGGATAAAACTTAATAATGAGCATCAAATATAATCACTCCCTGGTTTCTGAATACTTATGCCAATGTGATAATTCAGCTTTTCCTTTTTAATAAATTTACAGACATTTCTAAACTACTTCTTTTCACTTTGTGATTATGGGATACTGAGTGTAGATTAATGAGCAAAAAAATGAATTTCAACAGCTGGAATTAGACTGCAACATAACAAAATTGACAAAAGTGAGGGGGGTCTGAATACTTTCTGAATGCACTGTATTCAAGATATGGTTCTCAAAGTATCTTGCCAGTGTACATCTCAATTACTGCATATGTGCTAATAAAGTAAACTCTACATTTAATAAACTAATATGTGGAAAAGAGAAATCTCTGTTGAACCTGAATCTCCATTACATCCAAATAGGTTTTAATTTGAGCCTATCCATCCAACTGTAGCAATAGTGGAAGTGATGTTTGTGAATTTAAAGGCTCCAGTAGAACTAAGTCAAAAGGGTATTGTAAGCATTCTCCAAGTAACAAATATGGAATTGCAGAACCAGGGAGTGATTATATTTGATGTTCATTGATTGGGAACCAAGTTTTATCCAGTTGGGCTATTGCTTCTTTTATTGTATACTTGAGGTTAGTTTTTATACAGTCTGATAAAGTCTATATAAAGTCTGATGATCTAAGGTCAAGAAATTGTGTGACTCAGCGCCATCTCTTGGATAGTCAGAAGATAGAATTTACAGATTTATGAAAGAAGACTATAATAGTGATCCTTTTGATCCTTTTTCATGGAAAAGTCTGTACTTATCAGTCCAGATAACAACTACCGTATATACTCGAGTATAAGCCGAGTTTTTCAGCACGTTTTTTGTGCTGAAAAACGTCCCCTCGGCTTATACTCGAGTATATACGGCTTATACTCGAGTTTTTTTTTTTTCCCTTTTTTTCACATTATACCGGCCGGCGCGAACTTGGCGGGCTTTTGCTTTAGCGCGGGGAAGCCCTGCCGGTGCAGTGAGAGGGCGGGGGAGCCGCCAGCCTTCTCGGCCGAGGGAGGGAGGGTTTCGCCGACCGGTAGGTGCCTCATTTCCCACCCTCGGCTTATACTCGAGTCCCCAGTTTACCCCAGTTTTTGGGGTAAAATTGGGGACCTCGGCTTATACTCGGATCGGCTTATATTCGAGTATATACGGTAATTTAAATTGTTTTAATTTACACTGAAGAATTAGTGAATTAACAAGAAGCACTATTCTGTTATGCCCCCAAAATACCATTCTTCATTATTTTAATTGATCACATTTATGGCAAAACCTATGTCTGAAGATATAGAACAGTAAAAATTTATTTCCTGAACATTTAAAGCTTCATAATACTCTAATGTATACTTATTTTTAGAGGCTTGTGGAAGTATAGCAGTCTATCAAGGTCCACGAAAAGAGCCAGATGATTATTCTAATTTCAAAATTGAGGATTCTGTAGCAACTTTTCAAACTCTTCAGCAAATAATATCAATTGTAGAACAATTGGACATACATCATGATAAGTATCGAGAAAAAAGATCATCTAGTGCTAAATATGGCAGTGAGTAAGTATTGTAGGCAATTCTACCATTACAACAGGCTTGTCCTTTAACAAACTGCAACTATATGTTAATGTAATTCTGTGACCACATAGTCATCTAATACTTTATATATTGTTCAAGATAACTACCAAGTTAAATCATGACAATAGGTTTTGGTTGTGAAAGGTAGTTCAAATAAATGTTAACATATCATTATTTACTATAACATAGATGAATTGCAATCAATTCAAATTTGGGGGCAAATGATTAGAAATCAAGCAAGTGGATTTTGTCCTGTCCTGTACAATATATTAGAAGATGTAATTTGGGAAAAAAGTAAATTCTGAAGCATAATGACAAATTTGCCACAATAAAATGAACATATACCACAACTAAATGCAATCCCAATCAATACCCAACTAATTTTAATTGAATATGACTGGTTTTGGGGATGCAATGTGTTTAGAACTCGGAATTATCTCTGAGGGAAGTTCAGATGGGCAGTTAAGATCACAACCTTCATTCTGCAAATTTTAATACAGTAAAATCTTGATTTAAAACTAACAGAGTAAAAGTGTTCAGTATTTCCAACTGATAAATATGAAAATATATTATTTGCACTTGTTTTCTCCTTTCCATAGGGATGTCATGCAAATTATATAAACTGCCTCAGGTTTTGTAAAATAAAGGTGGCACTGAATTAAATTTAGATCCCTCATTCAGATTGTGTACTGCAGAATGCAGAAGTTTTCTTTATTTGTGGGAGATATCAAAGTGGATTTAAGTATGCTCAGTGAGGATCAGTAAAATTAAATTTTTATTGTCAGAAAATACAGCACTAATTGTAAGTGAAAAATAATTTTTAACTTGCTGTGTCTAACAAATAGATAAGGTTCTTTTTTTTCTTTTGCAGAGAAAACCCAATTGTTGGAAAAATTTCCTAACCAAAGGCACTTCGATAGAGATGGATTTTGAAAGAAAGGAATTAGAATAATTTTCACTGTTTAATAACAAACTGCTTTTGTGATCGTTCAGTGAATAAGAATATACATTTCCTGCAATTTAACTGCATTCACAAGCTTATTTAATATTTAACAGTGGAAAGAACAATATGAAATCAGATTTCTGCAGGGATAAGGGAACACATATCCATATTGTTTAAAGAACTTAACATACAAAAATGTAAGTAAACAAAGTATCTAAAGCTGGGAAAATCTTCTAAAGAAATAAGCTTTCTAAGAAAGAAAATAATTATTACCTTCAGTTGGAATTTCATCTGCCAGGATAATCATCAGCTTCTGTGACTATCACTATTATCTGGACAAAGATATTCTGACAGGCGGCAAAAGAATTTGAAGCTTTACATTCAGCGCACAGTCACTTTTAAAACTTCCTTTCTTAATCTACAGTATAAATGTTGTTGTTGTTTTTAAAAAAGGAACAAAATGATGGTACTTTTTCAAAATGTGTATTGACAATTAACAAAGTTATGTTATTTAAGTGATGTCACTGAAGCAGGACAAGTCAGGGAATCTATATGTCTTGTTTACAATTGGAGTGAAAGATGTGATATGGAACAATTGTGTTTTTCTTTTTGAAATAACATTATTAGTATTTTTAGTGATTAGGATTGGGGGAGGAGAATATATTCTGTTCAGATAATACTGTAGCTGAATACCATGTGGCATATTATTAGTAATACTTTTTTTAAAAAATGCCTAAAGGTAGATGGTATACAATGAACATTGCCATAGCCAATTGTAACTAGCTCTTTTTGAAAGTCACTCCAAGCACTTTACATATCTGGTTACCCCCAGATTATAATTCTAGATATTTTATAGTATCTAATCATTATGATCAGTTGAATGATCAGTACTGTGGCTTAAAACCATACTTTTATGAAATTTTATATCTAGGATATTTTTTACTTGCCAAGTAAAGTTTTGAACTAAACTTTACTTTTAGAAACTCTTAAACTTGCCTTGTTGTATTTGTACCTATAGACTGATAAAAAGACTGATATATAATAAATATGAACAAACTTAATACTTGGGAGAAGAAAAGGCTAAGTTTTTAAAATCAGTATTATATGAAGTTATCAGAAGTCAAGCTTTTGAATTAGAGACTTTTCCTTTTCTTTATTGAATGTGGTACTACAGAAAACTCAACTTGGGAGCAATTTATTAAGCACTATAAAAATCAGTGTATTTCCACTGAAGTTAACATTCATGATTATCTGTTTATTGGTCTCCTTACCTTTTAATATTTCTGGTTTATTATTATTTGCCACTCATTAGGACTGCTTTCATTGTCTAATAGAAATATAAAATAAGGACATTTAAAAGATAAAACTGGCTTAAATACTACATGCTTGTAATGGTATGCTAATAAAATAAGAGAGCTTGCCATTAAAGTAAATAGTCTTATCCTAAGACTGAACTAACCTCTAAATTAAATGCACCTAAATAGAACTTCTTTTTCCCAATAGCTGGTATGCCTTATCACTAAATGTTTTTGAGGCATAAGTACAAATACTTATTAAACAAGCTCACTGGATATATAAATCTATCAATGCAGATTGTTCATTTGGGGTAAAATGTAAGGGAAACTAATAATTTAGTGACAGAATGAATGACATAGATTGTATAACACAATCATTACCACAAATTATAACTGGTAAATGCAAAGCAAAATGCAAGTGTGATGTAGAGGATTCACAAACAAAAAATGGTGTCTGCATAGTCACCTACGTTGAAGGGTGAACATCTTTTATGCAAAATATCAGAAAAATATGCTTCCATTTCTTTAATAAATTATATTTACAAAGTTAAAATACAAATTTCCACAGAAAAAGGAAAACAACAACAAAGCAACTAAACAAAAAAAGTGTATTAAAAAAACCCATGCACATACATGGTCATATTTCAACAATAATAATTTTCCCCCTTGCAAAATAGGCCTACCGTTTATAAACTTCTACAGCTCTATTTGCCCAACTAATTTGATCTGCCAACTATTTACCATTAAAATTTATCGGGTAAACTCAACAGTAAAAGTAAATTTCAAATAACAATATATTCTTATATTTCACACACAGAATGTAAACAACAGCTTCTAATCTACCATAAACCACTGCAATCATTATCTCTGATCTGTCCAGGATCAAATCCTAGGCAGGGGGTTGGACTAGATGCCTGGGCAGGGGGTTGGACTAGAAGACCTCCAAGGTCCCTTCCAACTCTGTTATTATGTTATGTTATGTTAAATCAATCTTCGACTGATTCTTTTCCTTAAAATTATAAGCATTAAAATAGGCTTTCATTTCTGTGCCTACATATTCATACATAAACTTTAATACATTTGGAAATTGCAAATTATGTTTTAGTATAAGAAAAAAATGAAAAATATCAATTTTATACATAATTTAAGCATGGAGATAAATAATCATTAAAAAAGAAAGTGGACCCTTGACGAAGTATTACATTTTCACAGATAATTCTGAATTTTATCCTCTCTGGAAGGAAATTCACCCACAGAAATTCTCCACGTCTATCACCATGCTTCCCTTTTCCTAGACTCTCAAATAGGAAACAGCCATGAGTCACCCAAAAATATTCTAGATTTATAAATATCAGTCTAAGAACTATTCTATACCTGTTTACAGCATTTGACAGTAAGAAAAACATTATTTCCTTCCTGGATTATACCAAATCAATAGGGTATAAGTAAATGTGAATTCCTCCACCCTGAATTACTCCTATAACACCAATTTAAGATTGTTCTATTGAAATATTTATACAATAGAAATGAAAGCTTTATTTTGTTCTGAAAAATCTAGCATTTGAATAATAAACGGAAATAATTTACAATCATTGGAACTGCATTTTGTGTCTGTTTAGCGTGATTTTTTAATTCGATATTTCTGTGTAACTGTCATACAGGGATGTTGTGTACAGAAGCTCAACCAGCCAGCTGCTAAATATCTTTTCCACCTCAAATAGCTAATATGCTATTGGTTTTTAGTGTATGGGAGAGGCTAAGTTGACTTCCCCCCTAAGTATTTATCTAAAAATGTTCATATATTTATGTTGGAGTTTCCTCAGTCCTGTAGCTATGTGTGGAAGATCACCATTTGACATCAATATATGTGATTGAATAGTATCATCTTGAGACTTTTAGGCAATATAGTTACGAATATAGTTAAAAATATTTGAAATATTTGCTTATATGCTAAATTACAGCATTACTTTGTTTGACAATCACTGTGTCATTCATCTGTTCTAATATTAGTTGAATTAAACTCTATTAGTGGCATTTTAGTAACCACATAATTGTAAGATGCTACTCAATTCCTATACCATTATTGGTATTCATTCCACTTAATCATTTTGCTTCCCAATCACAGCTATTCCCTTTTTTATAATAGGACTTGCAGAGAGTATACCAATACCGTATCAAAAAGCATGACATCTAGTATTGAGGATTTCATTCTGCAAATAGTATTAAAAGATGATACATTTATAATGGTTATCATTAAAGAAAATAGAATTATTATTAGCATTACCTATGTATCAGTTTTATGAAGTAATTGTTGAGGGCAATCATTGGGAAGGATTTCTAGAGAGACAGGGATGAAGAGAAAGGACTATGAAGATGGTCTCAGGACATCCTCTGACTGGACTCTGCTCTATTACCTACTAAAGGTCCACTTCCACCAACCAACTGCCCTGTAGGAAGGATACCAGGATCTTTTTTTATAATTTTTTATTTGCTTTTTTTAATTTATGGTTTTTGATAACTGCTTGCAAATTGCCTTGTAATATATTTATCTTGGAAGTCAGATTATAAATAATTGTCATGAGAAATAGTTTTATCCTACCAAAATCGTGATTGATTTTGGGCTTTGTGCAGGCTTCATGCTTGTGGATTGATTCATATATTAACTTTGTGCTGAATCAGCCTTATCGTTAATGAATATTTTCCCCTTGCAAATGATCTCATGTTTTCTATCTTATCAAACTTGAGGATTTATTTTGTGTTTATTTTCCTGGACTTTTTTCTAACTTTCAGATTATAGTTGACCAGATGTGTTTTCTATTTTACATCTCAGCATTGCAATTAATCTTCCCTAGTTGTCCATAAATTCCAATCTCTTAGTAAACTGCAAAATGCTGGAGAGATCCTTATACAGTGAAAGACAGGACATTCAGATACCCTATGACCATCATGATTAAAACAACACTCTTTGCCCATGTGAATTTCACCAAAATTCTCTCCTCTGAAATAAAATTTGAAAAAAAATTATTTTAAAATGAATTGGAACAGAAAGGGAAACATCAGAATCTTCAACATGGTTTTAATATAGTACTAAATGAAATGTTTCATTTTGTATTTGGATTGCAATGGGTTGCCCACTATTCACAGAATCTAGCACACATCTCATACAATTATTTTTTCCTTTTTTTATCAGAATTCCCGATTGCAAATTCATTAGGTTATTGAGCAAATAATTTACACTATCCTTATTTTTGTATGATACCTTTTTTATATTAAAGGACTTCCATGGCTATCTGCTTGTTCTCTCAGGGATGGTTGCACAGCATAGTGTCCTTAAAATCTTCATTCCAATTTTAACTACGGATTTTACATTGCTCTTTTACAAATATCAATTTGACCTTACTGGCCCAGAAAATCTTAAATCACATTCAATAATTATTTTCATTTGACAATTATGTTCATCTGACAATCTAGATTTATAATTATTACAAGAATAAAAGCACTTTCAAAATAGAAGGTACCATATTGTGGCAATAAAATTTTGAGGCAGTGAAAATCAACACAGCAGCACTGAATTAGTTTAAATTTCCATATACCATATCAGCATTGATAGAAACATAACCAAGTGCCAGAGATAATTTCAGATCTGCCCATGCAATTCTTTTTGTCAATTGTATATTGCCTATGCAGTTGAAAGTCCTGCATTACATTTTGTACAAATAGCTAAGAACTATTGAAAGGAGTTTCTATTTGAGGTAGTCCTAAGTAGTGTCTGTTCACTACTTAGCTTTGATTGACCATGTAAATTTAACAGTGTATATATATATATATATATTTGTTTTCTGAGGTTTTCACGGGTGTTTGTATGTAGGTCTTTGGTTGTTCGGGTTTTCTCCCGTGTAAAATTGGAAGTGTCTTGGCAACGTTTCGACGAAGTCTCATTCGTCATCTTCAGGCTTCAGCTTCGTGCTTCTGGGAGCAATGTGTGATCGCAGCTGTTCACACATTGCTCCCAGAAGCACAAGCTGAAGCCTGAAGATGACGAATGAGACTTCGTCAAACGCTGCCAAGACATTTCCAATTACACGGAGAAACCGAACAACCAAAGACCTACATACTAACACCCGTGAAAACCTCAGAAAACATATATATATATATATATATATATATATATATATATATATATATATATATATATATATATATATATATATAATGTTTATTTTATTAAAGTATGTTTGAAACTTGTCTATTGCACTTTATTTTAATAGTTCATGTCTTAAGTATATAAAATGTAAATGAAATTTCTTTGTGCAGAGATGTTCAAAATCAACAGTTTTATCACTGAAATCAAAGTCAAATTACATAAGTATATTCACTAAACTGTTAAATGATAACATGTTTTGCCAAAACATAACTTTATGCAATTTAAAGGGAATAGGCAAAATAAGATAAATTGGGATTTTATTCATTGTAAACATCAAGTTTACTTTAAAACAGGTATGATTTTGTACAAGTAATAACCGACAAGTGCAAAGTAAACATTTATTTTCTTAAAATACATATCTTCAAGAATATAGTTTTAAAACGTATATTCCTACTAATACGAAGGAAAAGATAAGAGAAATATTTGAGATTTGCAGTGCTCATATGCCATTATAATACAAACACAATTTTACCACATTTACAAACTTCAATTTAATAAACACTATTTAAATTTGAGCTCAGAAGATTACATCTCATTATTGAAGATGCTCAGCAATATTTAAGATGATTTGTGATTTAAAGTGTTCCTGTTGCAGTAAATAGTACTTATTTAATTAGACAAGGATCTCATTAGATACAACAACATATTGAGTTCAGGGGAGTAGTGTAGTTGCTGCCCTCTGAGCACACAGTCCCATGCCCATAATTACCTTGTCAATTACTTTCAAGTACAGAATTCTGTTCTAATATTACTGAAGCAGCATGAGATGTCACCATGTGAGGCCAATTGCCATTTGCTTCAACAACAGCATCAAATATCACTATTTAACCTTTACTCTTTTCGCAAACCGTTTGCTCAGTGGTTTATTAAATTTGGTTCAATTGGTTAATTAACATTCACATACTGAAATACTTGGCTTTTTAATTGTAATATTTTCAGTGATCTAAAACATCTTCCAGTCACTGCAAATACTTGCATGTAACAAATCATTCTAGATGGATGGATAATGGGATCTGAAAATAGCATGAAGCTTCAACTATACTTGGATAACTTATCATAATAAACAAGAATTTTGTTGTTTTATCGTTTCCATCCTCTACATCATAGTTTCCCAAAGGGTCAATATAGACCATCTCAAGGGTTGATGGGACTATCCCATTGGTGGTGGTGTTATTCGTGAAACTTCATGAAGGGGTCAATGAAGTGAATAGTTTGGAGACTATGTATTTTATCTAACCATCTGTAATTGCTCTTTGGAATTATCGAAGGCTAAATATTCTAACTGAATTCTGGGTTGTTTGTGTTCATTTTAAAAGTTGTGAGGGAAAGATACCAAAGACCCTAAAGCTTTAAAATATTAAGAGGAAATTGTACAGATGGAAAATATAAAATTGTTAGGTTACAGGAGAAAGCTATTCATAATAACTTAAAGGACTTATTCAGGGGAAGAACTGGATGGGGAAATTGTAGCCAGGAATACTTTCTTTTGCCAAAATTGAATCTACAACAGCAACAAATCTCTCTAAGGTCTTTAGCTTCCTGGTACCTTAAATATTGAAATAAGTGATGGAAACTTTAGGAAATAGTTTTCAAAGGTCCCTGTATTTATTCCATGTCAATGAATTTTGTATTTGAGATGTTCTTAAAAACGTTAGGTCATTTGTTCCAACAGAGCTTGTTATAAATCTGGCTAATGAGAATTCATTAATTTTGGACAGAATGAGAGAAAATCTGATGCATTTTGCTATTTGCGTTAATGAGGCACTATTTTGGTATTTCTTTAAGCAGATTTCTTGTAAAAATATGCTTCAAGATATGTGATCAACCCATTTCTTCTTTTTTTTTCGTCTCCCATATCCTCTCCCAGGCCAACATTTTTCCCTATATCATCAGTACATCCCATGACGTTCAATGAAGTCAAGCTTAAAAACAAAAAACGGACAGACTTTGTCTGAAAGTTTTCCAGTTTATAATTTTCACAGTATTTTGATAGAGAAATGATTGACATTAAACAACACTGCAGCAAAAAGCAAACGTTTTATTCCTGTGGAATTTTTAATTATAAATACTATATTAATAATATAAGAATAAGAGAACGTTAGGAGAAGCATTAGTGGGTGTTTGTGTTAAAGATTCATTATATGTATGACATACTATAGTTAAATTTAAACTATCTCACAACTGAATTTGTTGACTTTGCCTGTTTTATTTATGATGGATTTGTTTCTTTAGTTGCAGCCTAAAGAAACTAGTTTATAATAACATATTACAAAGTAATTTTGACTAATTTCCGGGAATATAATGAATCATACTTAATAAACACTTTGTAGCACTCAAATTTGAAAGTATCACTATCCATTATTGAATGGCCCACCAGGATTCACAATATTTTGAGAGGCACATATTGTTTTATGTGAATTTACAATCTGGCCTAGTTGTAATTTCACCATGGTCACACAATCCTACAGATTAAGCAGAGCACAGCTTTCTCAAAAATTTGTTATTGGCAGAACAGTTTTATCTTACACATTTCTCCATACAGAAGATAAATTATAACTTCTGGCTAATTACATAACTCTAAAGGAGTTATTCATCTGTAGTTGAAGATTTCACTTGAGTTTAGCTTTCCTTCATTTCATGCTGTTGTTTGTTGTAGAAAGAGATTTTTAAGGCGTTACTATATCTGACCACACTTCTACAGAGAGCAGGTTTAGTCTTGGTTGGTTTTGATCAACTGGTTTCTGACAGGTTCCTTTGCCTTTCCCATCATTACCAGTCATTCTATGAATGATCATTTGAGGAATCTAGACTTTTCATGATTTTTGGCCCTAGCTGTATCTTAGAAGTTCCTCTTCCAGATTTCAGAGCAGTTGTAGAAAGATTTTTGATTGTAATTTATTTATTTTTTCTTTATCGTTTTAGTGCCTTTAGTATTTATATTGAAAATTAGGCTGCTGAGAAAAATTGCAGGCAAAGGTACTGCCTTCCTTCCCTTCCAGCATCAGCATAGCAGAGTTGCCTATAAAAGCTGCAACTGCGAAACAGGCAAGGAGGCAGGAAGAAAATAGGTATGTGTGTTCTGAAAGCTGTCCAGTAGCAACAGCAGCAACAACAGTAAAAAGCCAAATAAAACGTGTTTTTCCTTCAGAGACTAAATGATCTGGAGAAAAAAAAGTGGCAAAGCAAAGTCCCATGTGGGAAGGTTCAACTGCCCATTACTAAAGAAGAAGAAATGCCAGAGGGAGAGGAATTAAAGACAGACCAGTGTGTCTGTAAGAGGAAAACATTGCTCTATAGTACTAATGGTATAGGAGTAATAGAATAGTAATGATAGCAATAGTATATGAGTAATAGTGTAAAAGTAATAATAGAATATAGTAATTTTAGTAGAAATAGAGTATAGGATAAGATAATAGTAATAGAACCCATACATATACACTTGCATGTTTTACTTTTGGAGCCTGGCTATTTTTTTCAAAATAAAATATCTCCCCAACTCTTATAGGGAGGTACAAAAATTCAATTGTTCCAGTACTTTTGTGGTTGTTTTTTTAAATCTGGGTCAATCAGAGTGGGTACAGTTTTAAAAAGAACCTGTGACATGTACCCATTTTTAAAAATTAAATCAAATAGGAATATATGATAGCATCATAAAAGGTATTCTGCATAATGCCCTAGTGTGAAATGTTGTTTTTCTCTCAACTCGAGAGCTTTTCATCCTAGCAACTCCAATCTTGCAGTACAGAAACAGTTACCAGGTAAGTGATGCATTCTCCTAGTTCTCTTTGTGGTAGTTTGGTATTTTCATAAATCATAGTTATGAGACAAGACGTATGCGACAAAAAGGTAAACATGGGATTACACTGTTCCAATTTCAGTGTAAATAATTAATGAAGAAAGGCTCTAAACCCATGATGCATGCCACAGGTGGCATGCATAGCTGTATCAGTGGGCACGCAAGCTCAGCTCCGGCGCACATGCGCACACCGGCCAGCTGATTTTTGGGCTTTCTGGGCTCACTAGAAGTAGGGAAACAGGCTGTTTCCTGCCTTTGGAGGGCCTGGGGAGGTGGGGAAGGCCCATTTTTCTCTCACACCTGGCTCCAGAGCCTCTCTACGAAATGAAAAAAATCATTTCCTGTCCAACCGGAAGTTGGCAAACGGGCAGTTTCTCGCCTCCAGAAGGCCTCCAGGGGGAGTGGGAAAGGCCGTTTTTGCCCTCCCCAGACTCAGAGAGGTTCTTGAGCCAGGTGAGAGAGAAAAACTGGCCTACCGGGCCATCATGTGCCAGGAACAGGGGGGGTTGCATGTGCATTCGTAGGGGCGGGGCGCATAGAATTATGGGTGTGGGCATGAGCAAGTGCAACCACCCCCTCCACCTCCTGGGACACGATGGCAAAAATGGCTCTGAAATGGCTCTGTGAAGCCAACCTGAGTTAGAACAAAAACAGAAAGTTCTAACACTGACTGGATCACTGTATATTAGCAACACAGTAGACATTTTTTACAGACAATGAAGATTTAATCATCTCTATGCAGATGTGGATATAATTGTGTAGGAAGACCGGATTTTGAATTAAGGGGAACTTTTTAACTCCTGAATTATTGGAAATGCAACTAGTCTAAACTGTTTTGATTGAGACTTGCTGGTGAATTAATATTAGTGGCACATATAATTCAAATTGGCCATTTAGGAAGTTTTAAGAATGTTCCATTGAACATATACAAAACTAAAGTCAAACCATGGATATGTTTTTAGCAAACCTATATTGTTAAGAAAATCAACAGTCAATCAATAAAATAGACCATAAACATCTATCTATCTTTCCTCCAACATAATCATTAGAAGATGGAAAGAATCTGTTTCTGGGTTATATGATGAAAAACCACAAAGTTTTAATTATATTTTAACAGGTAAGTATGGTTAGTTTAGTTGTGATTTGTAGAAGCATACCCAAATCATAAACAACAGTTTGACTTGTCCAAATATAACAAAGTAACCTGAACAGCAACTATTTTCAGCCAAGAGCCGCACCATCTAAGGAGGATGAGATTAAGTTGGTTTAAGATGGTCCTGTGAGATTTTCTATGGCTTATAGCTTAGTATACAAATAGCCTTGGATAAGAAAAGAAAGCAAATCATTTGATGTACATCAATTGTTCAGTTTACCTCATCCTTGAAACTAATTATTCACTCAAGTAAATCATTTTTGAACTAAAAAATTAGATTACTTACTGTGCACTTTATAATCTGCTACACTTTAGATTTCAAGTAAAATTCCCCTGATTGGAGAACACTAGAATCTGATGCTAAATCCATTAAATGTTCAACAATTTTATTAATAATCATTTAAGTATTATAGTATATGAAATCAATTCTTCGTAAATTTTGAATCTTTGGCTCTGTTTTTATCTATATGATAGTCATGGCAACTAATGCATACATTTCAGCTCTAGTTTTGCATAGCAGTGTACAATATATATAGTAAATCTTACAAAAGGCTCAGGCCATATATACTTCAAGAAAAAAAATCAGAATACTGAAGATACTGATCCCCATGTCACCAGAAGACTTCTCTCAGTAAGCTTTATAGTTATGTTAAATAGGAAGGGAAAGAGACCTCTGTTTTCATTGCAGTTGTGAAGGATGTGTGTTTGTGTTTTATAATTACAATGTATACTGAAGATGGCATTTAATTTTGTTGTAGGAGGTGCAATGACAATAAAGTAAACTAAACAGTCCCTCCCAGCCTTTCTGGCGGGAAGTGTTTAGATACAGAACACTTTAAAAGTATAGATCAAGCTAGATTCACATTTTCAAAATGCTTTTCTCTGCTTAGGTGAGGAAGAGGCAACCACGTGGTATGGATCATTTACTTTCACTATAAGAAGTCCCTGCCACTTTCAAGTATTGGGGGGATGGGTAAAGGATAGAATTTTCAATTATCTCCAAAACCAGATAATGAAATGGATTTCTTAAGAAGCCAGCTATCTCAAGAAAATGTTGATGAAAAAAAGAGCATATTTATTTGACCTCTACAATCAAGCCACATCAGTGTACTTCTTTCTTATTGGTTGCTCACTTTTGTATTCCGTCTACATTTCTTCTTCACACCTTCATTCTTAATCCTCTTTTATATTCCCATACTTAAATAATCCATTTCCAATGCATTTAACCTGTTGTTCTCATGACATTCCAAATTCTCACTTCCAAATAATAACATGGACACAGGAAGGTCTCTTCAAGGCTTTTGGCAAACATTCATTTTGCATAACAGAATAGATTAAACTCACTGCCTTTTCATCGCCATTTGCACATATTAAAATTATTTTCTCATCTCTAGTAAATATTGTACAAGTTTTTATCAACTTCATCTTTATAAATTGCAACTGGTCTTTGGTGCATTAACATTCAGGTCCACACATTTCATTACACCGCACAACCTAATATTTATTGCTTGTCATTCAGGTTCTCAGTCAACAACACAGTATCATCTGCACATTGCACATTCTTGCTCTTAGCAACACACCTCTAATCTAACCAGCAGCACTGCTTATAAATTTGTCCATGAATACGTTAAATAATCAAGGGAATAATATATATTCTTGTCTTACTCTCCACATGCTAAACCATTTACTAGCCATTTATTTTTTAACAGGCTTTACTTCAATTATATCACATTGAGCAAACATTGCAGTTCCAATTGAAAATTATTAGCTTTATCATATTTCACATTTTGACACACAGAATTACTGTTAGCGGCCATTCAACCTGACTAGATCTGAAAACAATCTGAAACAAAGTTGATTCCATCTGGCTTGGTTTAAAGTAAGTGTAATGATAATCTAGTTGTTACCCTCCTATATCTGTAATGCCTGACCCACTGAGTAATAATGATCTTTTTTGTTTTCTTTGCCTTTGAGTTAGACCTGACTCCTGGCAACTGTGTAAACAACTTTGCAGGCAAACTTCTTCCTCAAGGAAAAAAACAGTCCAGATGCCTTTGGAAGAAAAAGGCATCTTTGAGACAACTATGATCTGGATGACTGAGAATCTCCACAGACATTTTTAGGCAACAGTTTCTGAATTGATTTGCCATTGTCTTCTTTCTAAGGCTGAGAAAAAACGATTAGCCCAAATCACTTATGCAAAGATTAGCTTCTCTACTTTTACGCTAATGCTTAACCGCTAGACCAAACTACTTTTTAACAAGATAACTTCTAATATATCATTTTCTTTTAGCAGTACTTTAGCCCCCTGTACTTATATTTTATAGCATTTTAAATCATAAATCACTTTGTCTCGGAAATGAGGTATAAATTAAATTATTACAAGTATAATTTGATTTGAGGTTGTGACAATTTAAGATAAAATTCAGTTAAAGAAATAATACCTCTCAGACTAACAAGAAGGTCAGCATTTGTATGCATAGGTGTGGCATATATTTTATCCAGATACTAAATTTGAAATAGGCTGAAGATGGAAGAAGAGACTTGCTTGATTCCATCAGCAAATGAATATTAGTGTTAGAAATGTCAGTCTTTAGTGCAGGGGTGTCAAATTCAAGGCCCACGGGCCAAATTCAGCCCGCGAGGTGCTTAGATCTAGCCCATGGGGCCACCCTGCAAACAGTGAAGGACCAGCCTGCGAAAACAGCTCGGGAGGGGCACATGCAACCCTCCCTATGTCCGTTTTTGCTGGCAGAGGGTTGCAGGAGGCCATCATGGCTGAAAACGGAGTTCGGAAGCCCATTTTCACTGGCAGAGCACTTGGGCCACCACAGGCACCCCAAAACAAGTGACGTTGACATAGCCACATACACCCTGGCCAAGGTCAAACACAACCCTGATGTGGTCCTCAATGAAATCGAGTTTGACACCCCTGCTTTAGTGCATTGAATACGCAATTTAACCGCTGGATTAGAATTTTCATAAAAATAAAATCGTAGCAATAATAACTGTATGATTTTACACACATACTGGGTTAATCTTCAACTGCCAATGCTATACAGCAGCTCATTAGAATCTGCATACATATTATTTGTTTTCTGAGCAGTCAAATATAACGTCTACATGCACTTTTCTGAAGAAATTAGATTGACATGAATACCCTCAAGATGTATAATATATATTAAGAAACATGATGTCCTAGTTATAAAATGTTTTCAGTAAGATTTACTTTACAGGTTTTTTTAATAGTTTCATCGATATGTAATACTTTTGCAGGCTATATTTAACAGATTAAGAATACATATATATCTGCCTGGGGAGAAATGCATTGCATTTCAAGTTATGCTTTTCCAAGTTTTTCTGTGTTTCTTGCTCATGTATTGTTTATATAGGCATAAACAATATATTGAAAAAATTATCATACCTGTATGAGCCCTATTTTCTTTTTTCATTCAAAGGTAGGCTCTTCTATTGCCAGGAATACAATCAGAACAATTAAAAATGCTTTGATGAAATGATTCTTTTCTGGTATAAAGACCACATCACATTTTAAAAGTCTCACCGGCATCTTGTTAATTTTTTCTGTTTTTGTTCAATTGTGTCTGATTCTTGGAGACTGCCTGGACAAGTTGCTGCCCTTTCTTGACAAGGTTTTTCAGCAGTGGCTTGCCAGTGCCTCTTTTCTAGATGGCTTTGTGCCTAAGGCAGAACTATAATTCCAGTCTTGCCATTTCTAGTCTGATGCGTTAACCATTGCATCAATCTGGCTTTCACAGTTTTAATTTACTTTAGCTGAAATTAATATGCATCTAAATATCAAAGATGGAGAAGCTCTATACAGTCAGTAAAAACAAGATCAGGAGCTGACTGTGGCTCAGATCATGAGCTTCTTCTTGCAAAATTTAGGCTTAAACTAAAGAAAGTAGGGAAAAGCACCAGGCCACTCAGGTATGAACTAAATCATATCCCTGATGAATATACAGTAGAGGTGACAAATAGATTTAAAGAATTAGATCTGATAGACAGAGTGCCTGATGAACTATGGATGGAGGTTCGTAACACTGTACAAGAGGTAACAACTAAAACCATTCCAAAGAAAAAGAAATGCAAGAAAGCAAAATGGCTGTCTGAGGAAGCTCTGCAAATAGCTGAGGAAAGAAGGGAAGCGAAAGGCAAGGGAGAAAGAGAACGATACACCCAGTTGAATGCAGAATTCCAGAGAATAGCTAGAAGAGATAAGAATGCATTCTTAAATGAACAGTGCAAAGAAATAGAAGAAAACAATAGAATAGGGAGGACCAGAGATCTATTCAAGAAAATTGGAAATATGAAGGGAACATTTCATGCAAAGATGGGCATGATAAAGGACCAAAATGGCAGGGACCTAACAGAGGCAGAAGAGATTAAGAAGAGGTGGCAAAATGACACAGAAGAACTATACAAGAATGAGCTTAACATCCCTGATAACCACGATGGGGTGGTCACTAACCTTGAGCCAGACATCCTAGAATGTGAAGTCAAATGGGCCTTAGGAAATCTGAGCAACAACAAAGCTAGTGGAGGAGACAGTATTCCAGCTGAGCTATTCAAAATCTTAAAAGACGACGCAGTAAAAGTGCTACACCCAATTTGCCAGCAAATTTGGAAAACTCAAAAATGGCCACAGGATTGGAAAAGGTCAGTTTACATTCCAATTCCAAAGAAAGGCAATGTCAAAGAATGTTCAAACTATCACACCATTGCACTCATTTCACATGCTAGTAAGGTTATGCTTAAAATCCTACAAGCTAGGCTCCAGCAATATGTGGCTCGAGAACTACCAGAAGTACAGGTAGGATTTCGTAGAGGCAGAGGAACTAGAGATCAAATTGCCAACATACGCTGGATCATGGAGAAAGCTAGGGAGTTCCAGAAAAAACATCTACTTCTGCTTCATTGACTATGCTAAAGCCTTTGATTGTGTGGATCACAACAAATTGTGGCAAGTTCTTAAAGAGATGGGAGTACCAGACCATCTTATTTGTCTCCTGAGAAACCTGTATGCGGGTCAAGAAGCCACAGTGAGAACTGGACATGGAACCACTGATTGGTTCAAAATTGGGAAAGGAGTCCAGCAAGGCTGTATACTATCACCCTGCCTATTTAACTTATATGCAGAACACATCATGAGAAAGGCGGGGCTAGATGAATCAAAAATTGGAATTAAGATTGCCGGAAGAAATATCAACAACCTCAGATATGCAGATGATACCACTCTAATGGCAGAAAGCGAAGAGAAACTAAAGAGTCTCTTGATGCGGGTGAAGGAGGAGAGTGCAAAAGTTGGCTTGAAACTCAACATTAAGAAAACTAAAACTAAAATCATGGCATCCATCCCTTTCAATTCCTGGCAGATAGATGGAGGTAGTGACAGATTTTATTTTCCTGGGCTCCAAGATCACCGCAGATGGGGACTGCAGCCAAGAAATTAAAAAACGCTTTCTCCTGGGGAGGAAAGCTATGGCAAATCTAGACAGCGTACTAAAAAGCAGAGACATCACCCTGCCAACAAAAGTGCGTATAGTCAAAGCTATAGTTTTCCCAGTTGCAATGTATGGCTGTGAAGGTTGGACCATAAGAAAGGCTGAGCGCCAAAGAATTGAGGCCTTTGAACTCTGGTGCTGGAGAAGACTCCTGCGAGTCCTTTGGACTGCAAGGCGAACAACAAGTCAGTCCTAGAGATCAACCCTGACTGCTCTTTAGAAGGCCAGATCCTGAAGATGAAACTGAAATACTTTCGCCACCTAATGAGAAAGAAGGACTCACTGGAGAAGAGCCTAATGCTGGGAAAGATTGAGGGCAAAAGAAGAAGGGGATGACAGAGAACGAGGTGGCTGGATGGAGTCACTGAAGTAGTAGGCATGAGTTTAAATGGATTCCAGAGGATGGTAGAGGACACGAAGGCCTGGAGGAATGTTGTCCATGGGGTCACGATGGGTCGGACATGACTTCACAACTAACAACAACAACAAATATCAGTACGTTTGCAGGATATTATGAAACTATGTACCACACATTTGAATACATCCCTGATGGCATTTGGATGCTTGTGTCCATTACCCAGTATATAAAGAAGTAATTTCATCCAAATAAAGTTTTTAACATGATTCTTAGTAATGTTTAAGTGAATTATGATAATTATGTACCTGGGGATGAAAAGATGCTAAAGATTTAGCAGATCTGTTCTGTCTTTTCTAGTCATCTCTATCACTTTTGTAATGGTTTGACAAGATCACAGTGGACAAAAGTAGCCATTAATTTCTTCAGCTGGTGGTTGCAAAATTTCTACCCACATGTTAGATGTATGTTCTAACATGTTCTAATTCTTGTATGTTCCTAAGATTAGAGGTATCAATGCATGAGCCTTTTGCACTCTTTTTGTTTCTGTGTGAATATGATTATGGGAGTTCTCATTATCTTGGGAAGCGTGATACATCAGTGCAAATGATTGGAACTCAGGTGCCTCTTCTTCTCCAACACATACCATAAAGGAGACCTCATGCACTCATCTGAATTAAGTTAGGAATGACAGCTGATGAGCCTGGGATTTTTGCTGCTGGGCACAAGGAGAAGAAAATCATTGCAGAATCATTTCTTATTCAGAACTGTCTGTTATCCATAAAATATAAAAGGGCATAGAATTTAAAAAATTTTAAAAAGGAATTTTAATGTGTAGTATGAGGATTTTCTCTTGAGCCCAGTGAAAAAGAAGACTGTAACAGTGGATCAGTCCCCTGGCAGTACTCTAAAAGACTCTAAAAATCTACCAGACAGAGGAAAACAGCTTCATATTGCTGATATGTAAAATGAGGGCCCAGATTGTTGGGGACAATATTTATTTTTATTTTATTTATTTATTTATTTTGTCACACAGTATATATAAGCGTAAGCATGAAATAACTATACAATATATAAGCATATATATAAGTATGAGTATGTAATAACTATATTAATTGGATATAATGAAAGAAAACAATAGGACAGGAACGGTAGGCACTCTTGTGCTCTTATGCACGCCCCTTACAGATCTCTTAGGAATGGGGTGAGGTCAATGGTAGACAGTTTTTGGTTGAAGGTTTGGGGATTTTGGGAAGAGACCACAGAGTCAGGTAGTGTATTCCAAGTATTAACAACTCTGTTACTGAAGTCATATTTTCTGCAATCAAGATTGGAGTGGTTAACATTAAGCTTAAATCTATTGTGTGCTCGTGTATTGTTGCAATTGAAGCTGAAGTAGTCTTTGACAGGAAGGACATTTTAATAGATGATTCTATGAGTTAAACTCAGGTCATGTCGAAGGCACTGTAGTTCTAAATTTTCTAAACCCAGGATTTCAAGTCTGGTGGCATAAGGTATTTTGTTGTATTCAGAGGAGTGGAGAACTCTTCTTGTAAAATATTTCTGGACACATTCAATTGTATTGATGTCAGAGATGTGATATCAGTTCCAGACAGTTAAGCTGTATTCAAGAATTGGTCTAACAAATGTTTTACATGCTCTGGTTAGTAGTGTAGTGTTTTTGGAGAAGAAACTACGCAAGATTAGGTTTAAAATTCTTAAAAGCTTTTTTTGTGATGTAGTTGCAGTGGGCTTTGGCATTTAGATCATTAGATATGAAAACTCCAAGTTTTGATATCTGACATTGTAAACCATTCAGAGAATGCTGGAAAGCACTGTGGAGCGGTATATAAGTCTGAGTGCTATTGTTAGCATGTCTCACCAAATAATACTATTTTGGCGATGTATAGGTATATGTATTTCTGTGAGATCCCTTATATGTATTGGTCAAGGTAATGCTGCATTGTTGCAAGAATTGCATCTGCTGAAGAATAGAATAGAATAGAATAGAATAGAATAGAATAGAATAGAATAGAATTTTTATTGGCCAAGCGTGATTGGACACACAAGGAATTTGTCTTGGTGCATATGCTCTCAGTGTACATAAAAGAAAAGATACGTTCATCAAGGTACAACATTTACAACACAATTGATGGTCAATATATCAATATAAATCATAAGGATTGCCAGCAACAAGTTATAGTCATACAGTCATAAATGGAAAGAGATTGGTGATGGGAACTATGAAGATTAATAGTAGTGCAGATTCAGTAAATAGTCTGACAGTGTTGAGGGAATTATTTGTTTAGCAGAGTGATGGCCTTCGGGGAAAAACTGTTCTTGTGTCTAGTTGTTCTGGTGTGCAGTGCTCTATAGCGTCGTTTTGAGGGTAGGAGTTGAAACAGTTTATGTCCAGGATGCGAGGGGTCTGTAAATATTTTCACGGCCCTCTTCTTGATTCGTGCAGTATACAGGTCCTCAATGGAAGGCAGGTTGGTAGCAATTATTTTTTCTGCAGTTCTAATTATCCTCTGAAGTCTGTGTCTTTCTTGTTGGGTTGCAGAACCAAACCAGACAGTTATAGAGGTGCAAATGACAGACTCAATAATTCCTCTGTAGAACTGGATCAGCAGCTCCTTGGGCAGTTTGAGCTTACTGAGTTGGCGCAGAAAGAACATTCTTTGTTGTCCTTTTTTAATGATATTTTTGATGTTAGCTGTCCATTTTAGATCTTGCGATATGATAGAACCTAGAAATTTGAAGGTTTCTACTGTTGATACTGTGTTGTCTAGTATTGTGAGAGGTGGAAGTATGGAAGGGTTTCTCCTAAAGTCTACCACCATTTCTACGGTTTTGAGTGTGTTCAGTTCCAGATTGTTTTGGTTGCACCACAAGGCTAGTCGTTCGACCTCTCATCTATATGCGGATTCGTCATTGTCTCAAATGAGACCAATCACTGTTGTGTCATCTGCAAACTTCAGTAGCTTAACAGATGGATCATTGGAGATGCAGTCATTGGTATACAGAGAGAAGTGGGGAGAGCATACAGCCTTGGAGGGCCCCTGTGCTAATTGTACAGGTATTTGATGTGATCTTGCTTAGCTTCACCTGCTGCTTCCTGTTTGTTAGGAAGCTTGTGATCCACTTACAAGTCTGTTCCGGTACCTGTAACTGGTTTAGCTTAGTTAGAAGAATGTCTGGAATGATGGTATTGAATGCTGAACTAAAGTCTACAAAAAGGACCCTTGCATAGGTCTTTGGAGACTCAAGTTGCTGTAGGATGTAGTGCAGAGCCATATTAACAGCATCATCTGTTGATTTGTTTGCTCGGTATGCAAATTGCAAGGGGGTCTAACAGCGGATCTGTGATGGTTTTCAAGTAGGAAAGCACTAGCCTTTCAAAGGTTTTCATGACTACAGATGTTAGAGCAACTGGTCTGTAGTGGAGTGCTGTAGTGGAGTGTCCAATTCTCATAAACAGGTAAAATGATGACAAAGTACAATATTGAACAAGAGATGTGTACTCAGGTTGCTACTTCAGAAAAACCTCTGATTGAAGATACTATCATTTCTACTACTATTCTTCAGGAGATGCTACTGCTGGCTTTTGGGAACCGGAATTTGGGTCCTGTTTTCAAGTTTAATGACAAACGCATTCATTTTCTTTTCTTCCAGGTCTGGTGCTTAAAAGTTTATGAACTGTTTTGTATGGCCAATATTTCTGCATAAAACTATCCTAAAATGGAAACTCTTCTCTACACAAATGCTGAAACTAGACAAAGGGAACCATTTATTTATTGAGGAAGACGATCCAAAGCTGTGTATGGCCAAAGCAGAGTGTATGACCCTCAAACGGATCTTAAAGGACTCCATTCAACTGAACAGCCCAACAGTAGCGCCGCAAATCCACATCGGTATCACCATAGTTTAGGAATGCTAACTTAATCTCATCCAGACCCCACGCTGCCGCGTTTAAAGCGCCTTTTAAACCCTTGCCTTTTTAAGGCAAATGACTGTCCTGTCGCCAGCTTCCATGTCGGGCGCTCGGTGGTCTGGGACTACTCGGGCTGCCGCGGGGGGGGGGGGGGGGGGCGGAGCTGCGCCGCGCCAGAGGAGCCTTCGCCACCGCCTCCTCCCGCCCACAGCCATGGCCGACGTGGAGGACGGAGACGAGCCCGGCATTTCTACTTCTCACTCGGGTTCTTCTGGCGCCAAAGCTGGCGGCGCCGACAAAATGTTCTCGCTGAAGAAGTGGAACGCCGTGGCCATGTGGAGCTGGGACGTCGAGTGCGACACCTGCGCCATCTGCCGGGTGCAGGTCATGGGTAAGCGGAGTGGCGGCAGGCAGGCTCGGTCGGAAAGGAAGGCCTCGTCTCCGCTACCTCCCCGTCCCGTTCTTTCTCCTGGGACGGGACTGGGCCGCGCCGGGCCAAGACCTTCCCCCTTCTCCTCCTCCACCTCCCCTGGTAGTGTTCCGCGGTTTTGGAGTCGACGGAAGAGCGGCCTTTCTCGGATGCCCAGTGGCATTAACGAAGGAGGTCTTCGGCCGCCCCTAGGCGCTGTAGACCCGCAGCCTTAAGTTCAAAGGGGTCGGTGGGGGAATCTCTCTTTCCCGGATTGTTTTCTTTAGGAGCGCTTCTTTTTGCTGTACTCCCTCGTCGTTTCCCCGTTCTCCTCGATTTAGTGCAATTGGGAGAAAGGCTACGTTTGGGCGACCTTGTTAAGCCTTCTTAAATCATTTTGTGGGTTGTATAAAATTAGATATTTTGGGGTGGGGAGTCTTTATTTCCTATCCAACCTAGCAGAAGATTCCTGCGTTCAAGGGGTAGCTGAGAAACAATGTAAGTCAATGATGCCAATTTCCACCCCTTTTTAAAGATACGTTTCACTATTGAGGTATCCTTCATACAGGTACTGTATTTAGCTGGATGTTTAGTAAGCCCCTGATAGAGGCATTTTCAGGAAGCCCACAGTTCACATAATTAATTCATGTAACAAAACATGAATTTTAGAGGTGTTCTATTGCATATATAATTTGCAGTAAATCTGCATACAAAATGAACAAGCAAGTTGTGATTAAGGTGGTGTGTAAAAATAATGAGGATAGGCATCAAATATATTTTTTAACACACAGCAGCTGAACTTGTAGAATTCATAGCTGCAGTGCTCAATTCATGTAGAGTAGACCAAACTAGATCTGACTTGCTGCATGTATTCATGTATTCCTCATGTGGATATGTAAACTTTTTCTATTCCCATAAACGTATAAGAAGATGGTAGTAATATGATTTGAGCACGTTTGCATCACACCTAAAACTATGCTGTGGGGATCCAATTTGTATGATTAGTTTATGGCTCAAAAATTGATTAATTCAGTAAATTGCAAGTCAATTAAATATTGTTTTTTTTAAATTTACATTTATATCCCGCCCTTCTTCGAAGACTCAGGGCGGCTTACAGTGTGTAAGGCAATAGTCTCATTCTATTTGTATATTTACAAAGTCAACTTATTGCCCCCCAACAATCTGGGTCCTCATTTTACCTACCTTATAAAGGATGGAAGGCTGAGTCAACCTTGGACCTGGTGGGGCTTGAACCTGCAGTAATTGCAGGCAGCTGGTTTTTGTTAGGGGTGTTGTGTTGTTTATGTGTACTGAGTAATTCAAGCAGCTAGGTCTTTGGTCAGAGCAGTGATTCCCAAACTGTGAGCCGCGGCTCCCCAGGGAGCCGCGCTATCGTCATGGGGGCGCCGCGGAATATCTGCGCCCGCTGGGTCCGGCGCTGATGCGCCATTTCTGGGGCGTCTGGTGCGCATGCGCAGTTGCAGGTCGGATTTCCGGGGAGCCGCGGGCGCGTCTGGTGCGCATGCGCAGTTGCAGGTCGGATTTCCGGGGGAGCCGCGGGCGAAAAAGATTGGGAACCTCTGGGTCAGAGTACAATGTGAGAGGTAGTTACTTGTTTTCACTAACATGCAGATCTTTCAGTAATGTCAAAAATATTCAAATTATATACCTGATTGATACTTCAGTTTCATTGTACCCGATGACTATCATTAAGTGTTGTACCTTAGAATTCTTGATGAGTTTTTCTTTTATGTACACTGAGAGCATATGCACCAAGACATATTCTATTCTATTCTATGCTACGCTATGCCATGCTATGCTATGCTATGCTATTCTATTCTATTCTATTCTATTCTATTCTATTCTATTCTATTCTATGAGAAAAGCTGTGTTAATCTATAGTAATCCTTTTCCAAGTCTTATTAAAAACCATACTCTTTTGTATACTGGAAGTGACTGCAGCTCACAAAATGTATACCTTTTAATAAAATTTAGAGAAGGCTTATCAGGTTGCTTGGATCATACAAATCAATACTCCAGTGTCAAAAGTCACATTTTGTGTCTTTAGGATGAATTTAGGTAATCCAAAATGTATGGTTTCCTTGCATAATTAATCTTGTTACGTATTTGTGCACACCACAGGTGTATTTATTGCTCCAATATATTTAATACATAGCACTTTGGGAAGTAATACCAAGTATCACTTTGTATATACCAAGAATTTGTATAAAATTAAGTATTTTTAGGCACATAGTCTATTTACCTTTATTTTTACTTACAGGATTATAACGAAAGGAAGGCCACATACTTTTGTTAGCTTTAATAAGACTTTTATATTATCTTATAAGTGCCCTAACTTGATCATTCATAAATCTTTAGTAACACAGCACATCCTATTAAAAAGAAAATTATGCTAGGTCATTTTTGAGGCATAAAAGGCATGCAGCTTATCAAATACCCATTTTTTGTACAAATTATACTAGTTTTAATATACTAAATTATAATTTACTAGTTATATAATTTATATACTAGTTTATATATAATCACACTAGTTTTTAAAAGCTATCTGCAATTTACCATAGCTGAAAGAAGTAAGATTCATAACATAGATGAATCTGAATGAATAGAAGGGCATGTTTTAGAGTGAATTAGGTTACTTCATAATATGGTCTGCATACTCCGTAAATGTTACTAATGTTGCATATAAAACATAACAGTCTTGCTGTTATTTACATCTAGATGCCTGTCTTAGATGTCAAGCTGAAAACAAACAAGAAGATTGCGTTGGTATGTTTTGGGGTACTTTCTGTTGTTATTCACTAAAAGGCTTTATCTTAGTGGGAAGGGGTTTAAAACTTCAACTAAATATATCTTATTTAGTAAAGTGTCTCTTGAATATACTGTGTAAAACACTTAGAATTATTAGGTTAATCTATATCATTATGAAGCTAGTTGTATTAGTATTTAATTAGAAAAGTAACAGTTGCTACTTCTTTCCCTATATCTCTGTTTGGTTTTTAAAGTGTTTTGCTGAAACAGTTAGGTATCATTTTAAATTAAAGAGAATCATTTGACTTCATAACATTTTCTATATCTGAAGGAAGTTTCAGAATTTGGAGAGGATGTTTATATAGAAAGATAACTTCAGGATCATTTATGTGAATCATAGTTGGAACATTTAAAAAAACCGAAACAGCCAAATTTAAGTTAAAATAGCTGTTAGGTTCTTACATACACTTAATGTTTCCCCACTGATACTGATTCCTTGTCACTGCTTGATTTGTTGATTTATGGTAGGATGCTTAAAAGACACTCATTGTAGATTTGGAGAAGTTTGAAAACAAGTCTAAAGTGTTCCTACAATAGATATCTAATAGATCTGATAAAGAATCCACAGGTAAAGATTTAGTATTGCATGCTGTAAAAAAGTTGTAAAAAAGAAAATAATATGTGAGGAAGACCAGAAGATGCATGGTGCTCTTGCCCTTTCTCCCACACTTCCTGTGTTAATGGAGAAATTATTTACTAATGCTACAATCTTACCGAGAAGTGGAAACCCTAATTGTGACTGTAACTGTTGTCCATACATATTTTTCTAATAACTGAAGCATCAGGTTTTGATGCTCCCATTTTATCCTTTCCAAATGATACCTGACACCTTTGCTATTAAGAAGAAAAATCATGATTTAAAATAAAATCTAGAGTTACTAATCAAGATGTGTTTGAACAATGAAGGACTTATTTAACTAGTTAGAATTTAAACAAACCATTGATACTTTATAAGAAGCCATGAATCTGAAAAGAAAAGAAAAGAATGGAATCATGGTTTATTCTTTGTTCTAATCATAGAAAAAGGAGCAAAAAAGGTGAATGCTAAAGTCCATGAAGACTTAGGGGCACTATGTGTGCAGTTCATAATAACTGCTGAAATATAATATAAATATAATATACACTGCTCAAAAAAATAAAGGGAACACAAAAATATTGTAACACATCCTAGATCTGAAGGAATGAAATATTCTTATTAAATACAATACATTGTGTTGTTTAGGTGTTCGCTTTATTTTTTTGAGCAGTATATAAATATAATAAATATATAATATATAATATAAATATAAGCTGGCAGGAATAGCTAATACTCTAGAAGATAGGCTTAAGATCCAGGTGAATCTTGACAGACTTGATCACTGGGCCCTATCTAATAAAATGAAATTCAATGTAGAGAAAAGTAAAGTCTTACACTTAGCTAAGAAAAACCAAAAGCACACTTATAAACTGGGGGAAACCAGGCTTAATAGCAGTGACTATGAGAGGGATCTTGGAGTCTTAGTGAACAATCAGCTAAATATGAGCCAGCAGGTGTGCAGCGGCAGTTAAAAAAGCCAACGCAATCCTAAATTGCATTAACAGAGGGATACAATCAAGATCAAGTGAGGTACTAATACCACTCTATAAAGCCCCTAGTAAGACCACATCTAGAGTACTGCATCCAGTTTTGATCACCACACTATAAAAGAAATGTTGAGACTCTAGAAAAAGTTCAGAGGAGAGCAACCAGGATGATTAGGGGACTGGAGACTAAAACATATGAAGAACAGTTACATGAACTGGGCATGGCTAGTCTAGTGAAGAGAAGGACCAGGGGAGACATGATAACAGTGATCCAATATCTGCCACAGAGAGAAGAGGGTCAAGCTGTTTTCCAAAGCATCTGAAGGCCAGACAAGGAATAATGGATGGAAACTGACAAAGGAGAATTTCAACCTAGAAATAAGGAGGAACTTTCTGGCAGTGAAAACAAGCAACCAATGGAACAGCTTGCCTTTGGAAGTTTGGGAGCTTCATCACTTGAGACTTTCAAAAAAAGATTAGACTACCATTTGTCAGAAATGGTATAGGGTCTCCTGCTTGAGCGGGGGGCTGGACTAGATGACCTATAAGGTCCCTTCCAACTCTGTTAATCTGATCAGATTAATATTGTACTTAACTATAGGATATGCAGGAATATGAAAAGTTCTGCTTGACAGCTCTATTCTTAAAAATGCACACACTATTTTTAAAGAAATTTAGGAATGTATAATGTTAACTGCAGGGTTTACACTTTGAATTACATATTGTCATAAATGATTTCTGCAGTCTCAAGTTGCTTTTCTTTTTCTTTTAGTGGTCTGGGGAGAGTGTAATCATTCGTTCCACAATTGCTGCATGTCACTGTGGGTGAAACAGAACAACCGTTGTCCCCTCTGCCAGCAGGACTGGGTAGTCCAAAGAATAGGCAAATAACACGGTTTTCAGCTATTGCACCAAAATTGTTTGAAATGATATACAACTAGTGGTATACTTTGTCTATGAAGGAAGTCATAGTATGGCGAATTCCATCATATTTATTTATGTCTACACAGGGACTTGGATTTGAATTTTTTGTATAAGTTCACTGGTTTTTTGGTCTTTAAAAATCTTCCATCAGGAACTTAGCTGCAGTATTAAAGAATATATGTAAATATTTAATATGAACACTTCATTTATTTGGGAATTATTTAGGGCTTATAGGTTTATGGTTATTAATATGAGCAATTTCATCTTGAAATGTTGCTATTTTTTCAAAATGAAGTTATTAGTTAATAAATAATTGAGGTGCATTTTTTATTTATTTTATCATTATTTAGGTATTGATCAATGCTTGTTATTATAGTGCTTTAAGTTTAAATTGAATTGACTGCCTTTTCAAAATATGTACTTTCTTCACGCACCATTAAACCTTTTATCCTTGTGAAATGTGTAAGTTGTTTGTCCATATAAGATAATGTATTTAAAATATTAATAGTTCATATTAAAAAGTTTGAACTTGAAAACATAAACTAGGAACTAGGAAATTATATATTTATCTGTTTCATTTAATGTCGGGGTTGTTTCTCTGGTAGCGGTAGACAGAATTTGCCAAAAGACAACATGCTTGGATTGAAGCATCTAGGGCTAGGCTGTACATTTGAAAATGATAGTTTTGAAGTAGTTGGGGTTTATGTACTTAACATATCTGTATCTTTTTCTTCAGCTAAAATGCTTTCAGAGCACCTATGAGATCAATAAAAAAATATAGTTATTGCTTTCAGACAAATCTCATCTCCATACATAACAGAAGAGAAAGGAATACAAGATAACTCACATACAAGTTCTTAATACAAGTTCTTAATATTTGGGTTTTATGATTAATTGAAATGCTTCAGACATTTTATACTTATTTAATCCTGTTTGGAAAGTAGGCATGATGTGGAATTGCTTTCATGGTTCAAAATCTCATTAACCTCAAATGTGATTAAGCTAAAATTAAAGATAAGGTTACATTAAAATACAATTTACTTTGTGTCTCAAAGTAAGATGTGAGACTCCAGTCTTCTTGCATCAGAAGTAATGCTCATACTTGACCATTGATAACCCCAACATTTTGCTCCTTTTCTACAACAGGCCTTCATAAAAGCTGCTACTCTTTTCTGAACATGTTGAGGGATAAATGCTTCCTACTGCTGCATGTCTATTATGTATGTACCATTAGTATGTACCATAGAACATATTTCCCAAGCAAAAACAATTTGATGATTGAAACTTGTACATATTGTAATTTGGGGTTGATGCAAAATTAACCTGGCTAGAAAATACTAGTTTGCTTGTGAAAACGTATACCCAGTCTGCCTGCACTCCTGTGTTAAAAATGTGTTAAAAATCGAAAATATAAGGGTTCCTTAATTGTAGAATCATCATCTTTAAAAAGTATTTAATCTTGACTGGATCTTTGTGGACACATCTTCACAGGGAATTGTAAATTATGGACAAATTAAATGGATCCTGAAAGTTCTGTGTCAGAGCTATGAACATTAGAATGTTAACTGCCGGGAATTGAAAACCTTTGGATAGAATTCTTACTGCCTTTCTATTGCTTCAGGTTGGTTACTACAAACTGTAATTTAATAATTAAAAATAAAACTTATGCACATTTTTTTAACATTTGGAAGGAACCATTTAAGCCATCAAGGTCAGCTCTCCACTCAGTGCAGGAATCCAAATTAAAGCATCCTATGTAGCTTCAACATGCCCAATAAAGGGGAGCTTATCATTTCTGAGGAATTGATCTTACTGTTACATTTTTCTAACATTCAATTGAAATCTAGTAACTTAAATCCATTATTTCATGCCTGGCCCTTTGGAATGAAACAGAGATGTCACTTCTTTGAGGCATGCAAGGTCAAGAAAAGCAGAGGTTTCAGGAATGTTTTATTGTTAAGACACCGACTTATACAAAATGATAATAATTCCATTTGGTTAATAGGCCAAATAAGCGGGAGGGGGGAATTGTAGGTCCAGGGTAGCATGATCTTTCCATTATAGCAAAATAATCTTTTTGCTATAATCCATTATCAGCAAATCATCATTTTTCATACTCTATATTGATAGATTGTAAGTCTTTAGCATATAGTTGAAAGTCCATAAATATCTTTAAAAATTATCACTTTTCCAGAAATAGCAACCATGAATATTAAGTTAAAATGTTATTTCAGTAAGACAAACCTATACAATGTTTGTAAATGATTCCTCTTATCAATTTAATATTGCAGCAAATGGGAAACGATGAGTTGTTTTTAAATTATTGAATTATTCTAAAGTGCCTGAAAAAAATGAACACTTTTAAAGGCTAAATTAAGCTCATGTTAAGCTCACAAAAAGATATTTTATGACTACTATCAGTTTATCATGGGACATTCCAAATCTTTGTTCCAAGTTCTTGTAAATAATTGAGATCCTTCTTTGAATGGTTTTTAATAGACTGGGTTTTTGGTTCTTAAACCAAGATTTTTTGCACTGTTATTCTCAGCTAATTAACTTGACAAGATAGAATTGTATTTATATTAATAGCTATCCCACTCATTTTTTTTAACTACCTGTAAATTATATGTTTTTTTATTTCTATATTATGATCTTAGTCCAGACTACACACATTCAATCCTTATGTAAAAGAAAAAAGCCTAGAAATTAAATTTCTATTCAAATAAAGTTATGGAGTGAAGTACATTATATAGTAGTGACTTTCAACACTTAACTAGTCATTAATATATAGATAGTCCTCAACTTATGATCACATATTGGACCAGAATTTCCATCGCAAAGCAAGGCAGTTGTAATGTGAGTCACACTCAATTTTATGAGCCTTTTGCCATGTTAAACAAATCACTGCAGTGAACTGTGGTTTTTAAAGTATCCAGTTTTCCCCCATTGATTTTCTTTGTTGGACATCAGTTATAAAGGGTGATAACATGAACCTGGAATACTGCAACCATCATAAATGCATGCCAGTGTATGAATTTTGATCATGTGACTATCAGAATGCTGTGACACTTGTAAGCATGAGGACCAATTGTAAGTCACTTTTTTCAGTACCATTGTAACTTTGAATGTTCACTAAAAAAATGTTGTAAGTCACGGACTACCTGTATGGAGATGGCAAATTATAGCAGAAAATTTAACTATTATATGTAAAACATGTTTCTATGAGCTAATAGATAACATTTAAAAGATGTTTTTGACCCTCTTGTAAGCCAGAGATGCTGGGTAAGTGAATAGCCTTAGAAACTGAGTAAGTAATCAGTTAAAGAAATAAGTCATTTGTGCATCCTTAGAATTCAACTATTATTGGAATGATATTGTAATAAGAGTAGTATAAAAAGATGAATAGCATTTCTGTTTGGACAGACAGATGAATTTTTTCTGAAAACACACCCCTGCTGTTGTCAGAACTTCAAAATATGCCAAAGAAAGTACTTACTTTCTGAGTCTCCAAAAACTAAAGATGAGGCTAGAGCCCAAATCCGATAATGGATTATTTTCATGTCATCTTGTCATTCCAGATTCTGAATCCATTATTTTGTCTCTTTAGTTTTAGTAAATTTTGGTGGCTCTAAATAAACTATGAGAGAAGCCTTTCTCACCATAGTAAGACACTATGATTTGAAAGTTTGGGAAGAGTTGAGCAAAGAAAGCACAGTTGTGCTTCCTTAAATATTGAACAGAGGGAGATACAACTGGTCTGGTTCTTGTAACATCCCACAAAGCAGGTAAGTCCTTAACTTACAACCATTCGTTTTGTGATGAGTAACAACAGCACTGAAAAAGTCACTTGATTTTTCACACTTACAAGCATTACAGCATCCCCATGGTCATGTGATCAAAATTCAGATGCTTGGCAACTGGCTGATGACAGTTTCAGGGTGTCATGTGATCACTTTTTGCAACCTTCTGACAAGCAAAGCCAATGGGGAAGCCAGATTCACTTAACCATGTTCTAACAATAATTGCAGTGATTCACTTAACACCTGTGGCAAGAAATGTAATAAAATGGAGCAAAATTTAGCTATATTAGCAATGGAAATTTTGAACTCAGTTGTGATCAAAAGTCGATTACTATACACCTCTCTAATATAGGAGCCACTGATAATACTGAATATAATTTTGGGGCCAACCGTGTACCTAATTATCATGCCATCCAACCCATACTTAATTAGCCTGCTAATTAATGTGACATGGAGCATTTTTTAAAATATTTTGTTTCAATCAAGGTATATTATATCTTTAAGATTCTCACAACCTAGCAAGGAATTACCCAATCAAAAAATGAACTTAGATTATGCTGGCAAGATTTGATCTTGATAAATCCACATTGACTTCTAGTAATCGTTGCATTGTTTTAAAAGAAGTTGATGGATCTCTTTATCCACTCTTGGATCTTCCCCGGTATCAATGTCAGGTTGACCGTTACTTTTCCTTCTTTGAAGATAGGAGCTATATATGTTCTCATAAAGGTAAGATAGCCCTAAATTTAACATGCCTGCAAAAGGAAATACAGGGGGGGGAAATCAGGTTTTTTTCAATCTAGTTGTAGATGCTAGTTGTAGCTGAAATTACCCTTGGAAATTTACTGTTCCCCAAGAAAGTGTATGACTACCTTTTATGTATGCATGTACAGGTAGTCTATGAGTAATAAAACATGCAGATTATGATTGAAAATGGTGACAGCTGTTAAAGGAGACAGCCTCACATAACAGCCCACATCCTTGCTCTTTCTGATGTGGCCATTAAATGAACGTGCAGTTTGTTGAGCGGTGCATGGGGTGGCTTGGTTGGGGAAGCCCCCGGGAGGCGTAGTGCAAGCCTAGGATTGTCTTCCCTGGACCCCCCAAGACCACCTCCAGATCACAAGTCACCTTGTGCTGCACTTCCCACTCCTTGGATCATTGCAAGCCTTTCCCTCCCACAACGGTCCCCACAGGATTTTTCACTTTCCACCAGGTCCCCATGTACCTTAGACCTTATTCCCATCACACCAAGGCTCCACACCTTCCTCCTTACCTTTTGAAGATTCCAGTACTCATGTTAGGCAATGAGGGCAATCCACCAAACCTGGGCCATGTGGTTGCCTCCTGGAAGCAGCCATCATTTTCAGCACCTCCCAATTCCTAAGGCAGCAAAATGGAATGGTTCAACTCTGGGCTGTGTAGCAGCCTACCAGGACCAGACACCATTTTGAGTGCCCCATGTAGATGGGCCAAAATGTGGCCGCTTTTGGGTCACTGCCACGTGGGCAAGGAAAATTGTGTTTTGCTTTCTTAAGAAAGCTGCTGCAGCGCTGGGCAGACCACATTAAGGCAGTAAACTGGAATGGTTTGTTCTGGCTGGCTGGCTGGCTGACCCAAGGTCCCCCAGCTGGCTTCATGTCTTAAGGCGAGACTAGCACTCCTGCTCTTATGTGTAGAAGAGAGTGGGGTTTACTCTCACTTTATATACTAGTGGCTTGTTATTGTTGAACAGAGTGGTCTTGATGATTCCCTTTACAGAATAACAGAATTGGATGGGACCCTGGAGGTCTTCTAGTCCAGGATACCCAATCCCTGGCCACAGCCCACAGCCCACAGGAATAGGGCCATTCCTATTTGGAACTGAGCCATGTGAGTGGCTGGGCAGCGCACGTGCGCACACAGCTTAACATTCACAAGCGGTGGGCAGATGGGCATTCACAAGTGCGCCGGCCTGCCACTCGCACAGGACAGGCTGTGTGTGTACAATGTGCACTGGCCTGCCACTCAGCCCAGTTTCCCCCCCGCCACCAGCCAGGCTACCAAGCCACAAAGGTTGGAGACTGCTGTTCTAGTCCAACTCACTGCTCAAGCAGGAGATCCTGTACTATTTCAGTCAAGTGGCTCTCCAGTCTCTTCTTAAAAGCCTCTAGTGATGGAGCATCCACAACTTCTGAAGGCAAGCCCTTCCACTGGTTACTTGTTCTCACTATTAAGAAATTTCTTCCTAGTTCTAGGCAGCTTCTGTCCTTAATTAGTTTCCATCCATTGTTTCTTGTCTTGCCTTCTGTTGCTTTGGAAAATAGGTTGACCCCTCTTCTTTATAGTAACCCTCCCAATATTGGAATATTGCTATCATGGCATCCATAACCATTTTTTTTTTTACTTAGACAAGACAAACCCAATTCCTGCAATCGTTCTTTATCTGTTTTAGTCTCCAGCCCCCTAATCATCTTTGTTGTTCTTTTCTGTACTCTTTCCGGAATCTCTACATCTTTTTTATAAAACGGTGACCAAATACAGTGATACTAAAACTTCATGTGATCTTGATTCTATTCCTATGTTAATGCAACCAAGGATTGCATTGATTTTTTTGGCTGCTGCTGTATACTGCTGGCTCATATTTAAGTACCGTATATACTCGAGTATAAGCCGACCCGAATATAAGCCGAGGTACCTAATTTTATCACAAAAAACTGGGAAAAACTATTGACTCGAGTATAAGCCTAGGGTGGGAAATGAGGCAGCTACTGGTCAATGTAAAAAATAAAGATAGAGCCAAGTAAAATAACATGAATATTTATTTGAACGAAAAACAATAAAAGTGCAAAAGGGGGAAGGAGGATTCCCAGCTCTAAACAAAGGGAAATCCCGGAATGCCAGCGCGAAAGGCGGTGCTCGCGTTCCTCCTCCCTTGCTCAAAAGCCCTAACATGATATTGGAATTGGATGCCATTATATACCTGCTGAGGGGATAATTTGAATAACTTGAAAGATATAAAAGCTCTAAACATATTTGTTTAAAAATCTAAAATCTATACTTAAAATAAATGAATATAAAGTAATAAAGTTCTTTAAAGTTGTAATTCACTTTGCTGCTGAAAAAGAAAAGAAGCTTAACACCTTAAATGGTATTTATTAACTGAAATATCATCAAATCAAATATATAATGAGGTATATTATAATGACCTTTGTTTTCAGAAAGAAGCATGATGGAAGTTTTTCAATAAAGGGGGAAATATAGAAAAAACTTAGTGTCATGCTCATATATCATCTTTACAGATGTTGTTAACACTATACTATGGCAGCATATGATGGTACAATGTTTCAATCAATTTCAGGATGAAAAACTCATCAATGAGGAGGAGGAGTATAATTTATTAACCTTGTATGATATCAGTTTCTCAAGGACTCTAGAAGGACCCGAGGAAGAAATCTCTGCCCCTCCCACTTTCCTTTCCAACCCAGCCTTCCAAGGGGACCCGAGAGGAAGAAATCTCTGCCCCTCCCACTTTCCTTTCCAACCCAGCCTTCCAAGGGGACCTTTGAGGAGAAATCTCTGCCCCTCCCACTTTCCCTTTCCAAGGCAGCCTTCCAAGAGGACCTCTCGAAAAGAGCGAAAGCTTTCTCCTGGCCGTTTACCACCATCACACCCTCCACGCCGCCATCCTAGGCTGGGTTAGAAACAAGGAGGAAGTTCAAGGACCACATCGATGGCACGAGCTCAGATTGCCGGCTGGGGATGATGGGCGCTGCAGTGCGATCTCGGGAGAGACTAGGGGGGAAGAAAGAATGACTGTTTCCCCACACCCTAGGATTGGGGAAAACATTGACCCCCCCCTTAGTTGCGGGAGAAGGGTTGCGCTTCAAAGCGGTCGCCTCCATCCATCAATCCATCCTTCCTTCCTTCCTTCCATCCATCCATCCATCCTTTTTTTTTTTTCCCAGCGAGCGGTGCGTGTGTGTGACATGCAAGCAAGACGTCTCACGGGGCGTGTGTGTGTGTGTTTGTGGTGGGGGTCTCGTCCCAGCCACCCACCCACTCGCTCCCTTTCCCTCTTCGGAGCGTGGGCTGGTCTTAGAAGCCGCGCTGTCCCGGCGGGGCCGTCGCCTCCTCCTCTTCCTCCACGCTCGCTCCTCTTGCACGCCCCTCAACCCCCCCATCCCCCACCCTCTCCGCGCGTGAAGGTCACCTCCTCCCTCTTCCAGGCGGCGGCGGCGGCTCCGAGCGGAGCGCCACAGCCGGCAGCTCCGCTTCCCTCCCACCTTCCTCCTTGCTAAAGGGCCAAAGTCGGCGGTGCCCGAAGCCGTTCGCTCGCTCGCTCGCTCGCTCCCAGCGCAGGAGATCGGAGGACGGAGGCCAGGGCGAACGGGAACCATCCCGCTTTCCCGGGACCGGCTTGTAGCCGCCCCTCACCCGGCTTTCTCTCTCTCTCTCCAAAGACGGCCAAGCGCCTCCGCGCAGCGCCGTCAAAAGCAGTTCGGCCAGGCGAAAGAAAGAAAGAGAGAGAGAGAGAATGAAAGAATGAAAGAAGGGGAGGAACGGCCCCTCCTTTCTCTCTCTCTCTCTCTTCCAGCGCCGCCGAAGAGAAGGAAGGGGACTAGGGCACACAGGCGCGCACACACACGCACACACACAAAAAGGCCTTTCCTGCCCGCTCGCAAGATGCTCTTGGCAGGCTCGGAAGAGAAAGAGAATGGAGTAGGGAGTGGGTGGCTGGGGGCGCAATAAGCACGCGAGGCTATTTTTGGTTCTGCGAAAAGGAGGCGTGGGTAATTGTGCGTGAGGGGGTGTGCGTGTGTGTGTTCACATAGGAATAAGTACGCGTGCGCGCGCACTAACGAGAGCTAGCTGCCTGCGGTAGAAAGGACTCGCTGAAAGAGGAAGGGGCTGGACTGGGACCGGCTTGGCTCGGGTCCGCGCGGCGAACTGCTCAGCCTTGGGCAAATCCCGCCGGACGATCTCGCCGCCTCTTTGGCGTCTCCTGTGCGGGGTTCCCGAAGTACATCGAGACGTAGACTCGAGTATAAGCCGAGGGGGCGCTTTTCAGCACAAAAAACGTGCTGAAAAACTCGGCTTATACTCGAGTATATACGGTAATTGTCCACTAGGTCTCCATGAACCCTCTCAGAGTTACTGCTATAGAGCCAGGTTTTACCTAATATGTACCTGTACATTTGGTTTTTCTTGCTCAAGTGTAACGTATTATTTTTCTCTGCATTGAACTTTATTTTGTTAGATATGGCCCTATGTTCAAGTCTGTTGAGACCCATCTGGATCTTGAGCCTATCTTCTGGGGTATTGGCTATTTCTGCCAGTTTAGTATCATCTGCAAATCTGATGAGTTCCCTTTCTATTCTTTCATCTAAATTATTTATGAAGAAATTGAAGAGTACTGCACCTGAAACAGAACCTTGGGATACCCCACTGCCAATTTCCTTCCATGTAGATGTAGTTCCATTGAGGACTTCACATTGAGTGCAATTTGTCAGCCAATTACAAATGCATCTGGTGGTGATGCTGTCTATCCCATATTTTTTTTAGCTTACCAAGAAATAGGTTGTGATGTACTTTGTCAAATGCTTTACTGAAATCCAAGTATACAATATCCGCTGCATTTCATTAGAATAGAATAGAATAGAATTTTTTACTGGCCAAGTGTGATTGTACACACAAGGAATTTGTCTTGGTGCATATGCTCTCAGTGTACATAAAAGAAAAGATACATTCATCAAGGTACAACATTTACAACACAAATGATGGTCAATATATCAATATAATTCATAAGGATTGCCAGCAACAAAGTTACAGTCATACAGTCATAAGTGGAAAGAGATTGGTGATGGGAACGATGAGAAGATTAATAGTAGTGCAGATTTAGTAAATAGTTTGACAGTGTTGAGGGAATTATTTGTTTAGCAGAGTGATGGCCTTCAGGGAAAAAACTGTTCTTGTGTCTAGTTGTTCTGGTGTGCAGTGCTCTATAGAGTCGTTTTGAGGGTAGGAGTTGAAACAGTTTATGTCCTGGATGTGAGGGATCTGTAAATATTTTCATGGCCCTCTTCTTGATTCGTGCAGTATACAGGTCCTCAATGGAAATTAGTTAGTTTTAAATTTACTTAGTTTAGTTAGTTTTAAATTTAGTTAGTTTTAAATTAGTCCACTAATTTACTCACTTTGTCAAAGAATGAAATAAGATTTGTTTGGCACAATCTGTTTTTGACAAACCTGTGTTGGCTTCTGACTTTGCTTGCTTCTAGATCTGTTGCTTGATTATCTTTTCCAGGATCTTCCCAGCTATTGATGTCAGACTGATTAGTCTGTAGTTTCCTGGATCTGTTTATTTTTTCTTTTTTTTTGAAAATGGGAACCACATCAGGTCTTTTCCAGTCCTCTGGTACAGGGGTCTCCAACCTTGGTCTCTTTAAGACTTGTGAACTTCAACTCCCAGAGTTCCTCATCCAGCTTTGCTGGCTGAGGGACTCTGGGAGTTGAAGCCCACAAGTCTTAAAGGGACCAAGGTTGGAGACCCCTGCTCTGGTACTCCAGGATCTTTGGTGCTCCAGAATCCACAATGCTCCAGGATTTTTGAAAGTTATGGTTCAAAGGTTCCAAGATCATTTTTATTGTTAGCTTGTTTGTCTGAAGACTAATAATATACGTGTGGTACTTTGGGGCTGATTGTTCCTTGATTGTTCCACAGCCCACCGAACTAACCTTGATTCTACTGCCTGATGGAGGCCGCCAGCTGCTGCTACAGCCTACTCTCATTCCTGAAGGGAAGGATGACGAAGGAGTAAGCCTAGCAGCCCTGAAAGTGCTGGCCTGAACTGGGAGTTAAAAGGGCAGGACTGGAGTTGAAAGAGCTGAAAGTGCTGGCAGGACTGGGCCTGACTGGGGGTGATTGTGGCTTGCTGACATTCCCTGTACTCAGTAGGAAGTAGGTAGGAATGAGGTGGGTGTGACCACTCTGTGGGTGGGTAGCCCATGGATTAGGAGGATGTGTAAGAGGGTGGGGCTGCTTTAATGGGCTGCTTAGGCACAAGACTATAAGGTGGTGGGGAGCATGGAGCATAGCTCCAACAATATTTCCTTTCATTGTTTATGGATGTCAGTCTGTACCAATAAAGCATCTTCTAACCACCATCATCAAGGTTTGGGGTCTTTTATTTTGGAACCTGATATTGGAATATTGTTTAGTTATTGATGGTTGGTCTAATGTTAATCTAGTTAATCTAGAAATATCTCCAATAACACATCCAAGCCCAGAAAGCACCAAGGATACCACACATATACTATTATCCTTCTTCCCTTTCCCTCCCCCACCCAAAAGAACAATAAAAATAGAATGGAGGTTATAGAAGAGAAAATATACCTATACAGTGGTGAAATTCAATTTTTTTTCCTACCGTTCCTGGGGCGTTGCTTGGTGGGGATGGCTTCATGGATGTGGCAGGGGAAGGGTACTGCAAAATCTCCATTCTCTCCCCGCTCCTGGGGGAAGGATACTGCTAAATCTCCATTCCCACCCCACTCTGGGGCCAGCCAGAGGTGGTATTTGCTGGTTCTCCAAACTACTCAAAATTTTCACTACCCGTTCTCCAGAATCTTGGATTTCACCCCTGCTATAATAGGAAGGAAAAGGAAAGGAATGAGCAAATTAGATTGAGATGAATGGATTGAAAGGAAAGGCTAGCTAGATAGGAAAATAATAAGGGAGGGTCGCTGTTACTTGTGCCTCCTGCCTATTTGTTTGTTTTCAACAATCTTCTGATTGTTAAGTGATATAGTACAAGTCTCTCCCATCAGCTGGCAGATAATTGGGAGAAAGATAAAAAAAAAATTTATTTTGTCACAACAGTATACACAAACAATTGTCATAAATAAAACAACATGTATTGAAGAAAATATATAAGTAAAAATATGCATCAATAATATTAATTTGATATAATGAAGGGAACAATAGGATAGGAACGGTAGGCACTATTGTGCTCTTATGCACGCTCCTTATAGTCCTCTTAGAAATGGGGTGAGGTCAATAGTAGACAGTTTTTGGTTGAAGATTTTGGGATTTTGAGTAGAGACTATGGAGTCAGGTAGTGAGTTCCAAGCATTTGGTAAATATGGCATAAGCAAACCAGGAATCTGATATTTCAGAAATAAATAAGATTTGTTTTTGCTAATCTCTTCAATAAATCTTTTGCCTTCTTTAGTGGAGTGACACAAATCTAAAATTATTTAGGAGTTAATATGGAAAACAAGATGTTAAATGGATATTTTTTTTTGACTCAAGTGCCAGCTTTTCCCAACTGTTATACAGTCTTAATATAAAGGCTTGATGCTAATTTTTTAAATAAGGCAACAACTAAATTGGTATTAAAATAACATATTTTTAATTAGCAATCTTATTAGAAACTGAAAAGAGCTTGTAAATCACTGCTTGTTTTTTAAGTTTATAATGTAAGCAATTTTTAATCTACTTTAGCAAATCATTAAGACTAAACAATTCCTAGCTTGAACTATATCTTTAAAATGGTATTATATTAATTGGTGGATTTTTTTTTATTTTGTAGGAGGACTTGTAATTTAATCTGATAGATGTGATCTCTGTTGCCAATGTACATTTAATTACTTATTTTTGGCTGCATGACATAGAGAAAGTTGGAAAAATAACATAATATTGAATAATTAATTCTAAAGTGACTTTATTGTCCTTTTTTCTCTTATAAATGGTATGACACAAATAATCAATTTTCTATTATAATTAGCTGACAAATTTATTGTATCAAAATACTGGAAAACTAAAATACGTTTATTTGAATCAATAATATTTAAAAGTGTCAGAAATAAGAGAAGTTAACAAATAAAAATAATAACAAATATAGAAAAATCCTTTAAGAACCAGTTACTCACATTTTATGACCATTTTAATTGTATTAACAAACAATTCTTACTAGATTATTTCCATCTATACAAAAATATTAACTTTGTGAAAAAATATTTTGAAAGATGATACATGTTACTCTGCCTTTTTTCTATTTAAAAATATTTGTTAACATATCTAGAAGATTAAGCATTTCTACATAGTGCTTTGCACAAAGCATGCTTTGGCATTGTATCTGAACTGAACTAGCTTTGAAGTGATGTTAAATAATTTTTAATTAATGATTGCTTTTCTAAATAGCAATTAGTATTTATTATTTCCAAATGAATATTATATTCCAGGAGTGATATGTCCACTGGCAACTGTTGTGAATATTTTGTATTCTTAAGTACACTTGCCTGAAATTGGAATTTTTTACTAGCATAATCTCAAAATGACTGGTAAATCCAAATGAGAACAAGAACATTTATCTTTGTATGGTGTTAATATGTACACTAAGCCCATTGGAAAACATTATGAGAGCCATTAAATCAAACAGTTTCTTATAATGAAGTGTGAGACATTTCTAAATATAGAGATTGCTACCAGCTCCCTTTGTAATCCCATTAGTTCAAGTGCTAAATTAAAAAAAAATGCTGCCAAGATTTGTTTTTAATGTCAGCTACCAGATTTGTTCTAAACTAATATGAGACATTTTTTCCCTGCCAGACTGTGAGAAATTGAGATTGTCTGGTTTGAACCGTATGGATCTATGATTTATAGAGTCTTTATGAAGATGTATTTACATATATTTTTCCTAAATTGATTTAAATTCCTGTAAAGGAATTGTAGATGACAGGAGCAAGCTTTTAGTGGACTATAAAGATGCAGCTTATAATATTAACATTTATTTGGATAAGTTCGTCATAAAATAGGTTTAGTGTAAACTGAATTGTGGTCACCAAAAATAATTATTCTTCCTTACCAAAATTGCTGTTTGAAAACTCTGAAGAGAGTTAGAATTCCTGAAAATCCTATGTGGCTTAAAGACATTTTTGCAGTTATAGGGGGCCTACTTTGCATAACTGTTTTTAGAGTATGCTATGATGCCATGTGTTTTGCCTGATTTAATGAAGACACTGATATCAGAACTGATTAAAAAAAGGGAGTATATAGAATGACCTAGCATTTCTAGACATAAATTGTAGACTCAGAACTGTGAAATGAACGCTAGATAGTGATGGAAGTAGTGAGGAGATTTTCCTGGGATGGCATCCCTTTAGCTATAGATAGCAAACCTAAAGCTCCTTACAGAGAAACCTCTTACTAGCCATTTTCCACAAATGGTACATACACCTCAAAGGTACTTAGTGAAAATCCTTCAGAGGTATTTAATACTGGAGTCGGCAATCTCCCTCCTATTCTCTGAAGCTTATACATATAACCAGGTGGTGGCACAAAAAAGCAAAACCCAGAGAAATACCGCAAGATTCCCCAGTGTTTTTACCTCAGCAAGCTCTGCTACTCCAATTGATTGCCAAGATGTGTGATATGGGGGGACTTGATAATCTGATTGCCAATACAGCATACTTGCAAGCCAGGAAGTCTGGAGATGTGGACGCCAAGGATATGCAAAAGCGGCGCAAGAGCATTAACCTACCTAAGGTTGAGGAATGTGTTCAAATTAAGAATTCTATTCGTCCGGAATATGAGAGCATTTGTGAGCAGCAACCCATTGGCAAGAAATTTTTCAAAGAGTACCTGGCGACTATGTCTGAATATCAGCCAGCCCAAGAATTCTTGGATGAAATTACTACTTGGGAGTTATCAGAAGACAGCATCAAGAATAGTCTTCTACAGGGCATGGTCAACATGTATCTGAAGAACGTTAGCAACACTTACTTGAAATTTCTTAGTACAGACTTATCTAACAAGTGCCAGTCAGCCTCCGCAAAAGATTTTGAGAACCTCCTGCAGTTGGCCAGGGTAGAGACAAAAAGCTTTCTTAAGGGAAAACCCTTTGAGGGCTTCCAAACCAGTCCATTCTATGAGAAATTCTTGCAGTGGAAAAGCTATGAGCGGCAATCTATAAATGATAAATTCTTTGAAGAGTTCCGAGTATTAGGCAAAGGAGGCTTTGGAGAGGTAAGGAGCAGTTACTTAGTCTACATGCTGTATATATAGATGAGCTTTGGTACTTAAATAAATTCATCAGACCATGGATCACTAGCTATGTTCTTGCATAAACAAGGTTTCTTGTTATATATCCCTGTTTTAGTCCTATTCACTGATTATTTTCTCTGCAGTAATATGTATTCAGGAGCAATATGTAGCTTTCCCTTTAATTGGCTCTGAGTTGCTTACATGAAATAATCTGTTATTTTTCATGAGATAGTAAATAATTCTATTATTTGTTTATGAAATTTATTCCTCACATTTGTGCTTATATAAGCACTTATGACAACTTGTAACAGGCAAGACAAAATGCAAAATATAATTTGTTACTTTTAATTAGTTTAAAATGTATGTAGTGTTACTACTTATACTTTAAGTAGGTGGAAAGGCTAGAAGGACATATTCCAGCCAAAAGACCTTATTTTCAAGTTATCACTAAAGCAATTCAGAATTGTCATTGCCATCTTTCTGCTTCCCAATATAAATGACTCATTTCGACTTTTTCCTTTTGCATGGAACATGCTGTAGGTTTGTGCTGTCCAAGTGAAATGTACCGGGAAGATGTATGCCTGTAAGAAGCTGGACAAAAAAAGATTGAAGAAAAAAAAGGGTGAAAGTATGGCTCTTCTTGAAAAGGAGATACTTGAAAAAGTCAACAGTCGTTTCATTGTCACTCTGGCCTATGCTTTTCAAAGTAAAACCGCTTTATGTCTCGTCATGAGCCTCATGAATGGTGGGGACCTTAAATATCACATTTACAATGTGGGTGAAAGAGGCTTGGAAAAGGATAGAGTCATGTTCTACTCAGCTCAGATTATCTGTGGGATACTGCACCTCCACTCCATCAAAATTGTCTACAGGGACATGAAGCCAGAAAATGTCCTCCTGGATGATAATGGTCATTGCCGATTGTCTGATCTTGGTTTGGCAGTAGAAGTCCAGGACGGCAAAAAAATCACCAACAGGGTAAGTGAGTATTTACTGTGCAGGGTTGCGGATACAGTAGAGCAATTCTCTCTGTTTCTTATGTGTTAGATCCAGTGTTAATTCTTTCAGATTTGCTCCTAACTAAATCTTATTTGCTAACTTTATTCTATGTGACAGACTGATAAGAAGATTTGCCTAATTCAATATTTATACTGTATAGTGCAGCAGTTCAGGTACCATAGTGTCTTAAAAGAAATCTATATCTTGCCAAAAGTTTCCATTTTCTTTCAAGCAATTACATGTTTTCTGATTGCTGATTGAGAAAATAAAGAGATATATTATGCAGTAAACTGTGGGGAAATGAAATATTAATATAAAGTGTTACCTTTATTATCCAAATATAAAACATAATCTATACAAAGTTCTCTTGTATAGGCCTATTGCAAGTAATAGGAATTACATAAGAATATTAAAGTTTGTTTCAGTGAAAGAAAACAAAATAAACATTTTATTAAAACTGGGAAAGACAGACCACACTTGGCCAGATTGCTTTGCACAATATATAAATATAGGAGCAAGGGGTTGATAGGAATAGGACACTTGGAAACAGAATATTTGTCTTACTTCTTAGCTGTTGAACTTTTTATTTTAAAAAGCTTTAGAAAATTAAATTACATTTTTCTTTCAATCATGTTTAAAAGTGCAGAAGATAGCATTGACTTAGACATTAATACAGTAGCAAAGAATTTTGAAGAATGATTATTTTATTCACATTAGGCTCCATTTTTAGTTAAACAATTTTTAAAATCCTTTATTTATTTATCTATGCATTTATATGGCCACATCTCACACAAAGTGATTCTGGATGGTATACAACAATTCAATACAACAACAAATAGATATCATAAAAGGATAAAAAAAGAATATTATCATTTTAAAAAAAAACATACAAATCCCATGGAAAGAGCAAGAATGTCACAACAAGTCACAGTAGAGCCATTTAGTAATCTCTTCAGTTCCCAAAGATCTTCACGCCTGATGACTTAATCAAGACTTGAGGACTTCCTAAAAAAATAGCAAGGAAGTACCAAGCCTAATGTCATGGGAGACAATGTTCCACAAAGAGGCACCACATCAGAGAAGGCCTATGTCCTGGGACCCACCAGATGCAGTTCCCTAGCTGATAGAACCCATAATATGCTTCCCCTCCCAGATCTAATGGGACAGGCCTAAGCAATCAGGGACAGGCAGTCCCTCAGATAAGCTGGCGCTATTCCCTGAAGGATTTTAACAGTCAAAACAGTCAAAACCTTGAATTGGACCTGGAAGCAGACTGACAATCAATGCAACTAGTGAAGCAGAGGTGTAATATATGCTTTTCTAGCAGTGTACATAACTGCCTGCGCCACCACAATGGACCGGGGATTGGGAACTTCTGATTTAATGGAAGTCCCATGTAGAGTGCATCTACACTCTAATGTAACTAAGTAGTCCCAATTTTGAGGTGACTAGGGCATAAGTAACCGTGAACAGTCTCTCAATCCAGGAAGGGATACAGTTGGCGCATAGCTCAAAGCTATGCAAAAACCCTCCTAGCCATGACCACTACCTTCTCTTTGAGCAGGAGCCATGAACCTAGGTGGACTCCCAATTTGCCACTCCTTCCAGCACCAAAGATGGCAAAGTCCTGGAACTGGTAGGGCCCCTAACCCCAAAGCCATAATCTTGCTAGGATTTAGCTGAAGCCTGTTGTCCTCAACTAGAGGCACTGGCATAGGTTGTTCAAGGTTAATTCACCAGGGCCAGAAATGTATAGTTGGATATCATCAGCAATCCTGAAGAAATAGGCAAATTAACACATGTCATACAGCCCAATTGCCTGAGCTGATTTGTTAGAATATTATGAGTGATGCTATCAAAAGCCACCAAGGTCACATACACCAAGAGTGGATACGCAACCTCAATCCTTCCCATGCCTGAGATCAATACAAATGACCAATGCCATTTCTTTCCAATACCGAAGTCTGAATCCTAATTGTAAAGAATCCAGATAATCTGCTTTATCCAATTCCCTCTGAAACTGTTTGCACAACCACCTTCTCATTTACCTTGTCCCAAAAATGGAAATTAGATACTAGGCAAAAGTTGTCCAGTATAGTAAAATCCAGCAATGGCTTCTAAAGGAGGGGGCAAATCAAAGCCTCTTTAAGAGGTAAAGGAACAACCTCCTCAGTCAAAAAAAAATTAACCACTGCTAAAACCCACTCATATACCCTGGACCACTTTCAAAGTCAGGAGGGCATTAATCTAAAAAGCTGGTAGTTAAGTTCACAATTTAAAGCACTAAGGATTTCCTCAGGTCCAACAGGTTCAAACCATTCCCAATAACCAGGCAAGACTCCATCACAGACATTTCTTCTGGACATGCAGAAAGGCCAGCATCCAGCTGCCAGCGAACTGGAGCAATTTTACCCAGTAGGTGCTAAACAAATTGCTCCCCATGCCTCTGCACAACAGGGCTTGTCTCACCCAAAACAGGTGTGTGGGGGCCACACACTTTGAACATAATAGGGATGGAGAAGTTCTATCCTTAGTGCCACAAGGTAAGTTCTAATAGTGATTCTAACTCGTGTTGTTGTTGACTTGTCCTTGGTTGAGTGCCAGTGCTGTTCTAGATCATAAGTATCCAATCTTTTGGTTTGCCTGGGCTACATTGAGTGAACAGTAATTGTCTTGGACTATATCTAACATATATAATATAGTCAATGTATATAAACAATAAATTTATTTTAATTTTTTTATTACATCTTGTGGTGCCGCATTACTAGATGTCTTGGGCCAAATGTGGCTCATGGGCTGTGGGTTGAACACATCTGGTCTAGATGTCTCTTCTCTCATTTCATCTCCCTGAGCTTCTCCATAAACCACAGGGGAGTGACAGGATCCCTGACAGAGAGGTAATTGTATGAGCGCAATCCAATCCAAGCCATCTTCTCGGCCATCCCCTGTTGCAAGCAGGAACCAAGGCTTTGGATGGAACTTGCAGCAGACTAACAGGAATAGCCCCTAGTTCCCTCAGAAACCCATCTGAGTCCATCAGTTGTCAGGAGCAGACCAATCTAATGAGTCCAGTCTCCCACAGTGGATAGCAACTCTAGAAAATCCCATGGAAATCAGGGTGCAATCTCACCGTGACAAAGACAGACACCAAAAACTCCCTCATTTCAGATCATGCAGCCACTGCTCCAATAGGAACACCAGATGCAGAATATGACCACTATTCTATGTTGAGCTCTGGATAACCTGGGATTGGTCCATGGCCATCATGGTGGCCATAAACTCTAGAGCCACTTATGAGAAGATACTTCAATGTTTTTTATTTGCATAGAAATATATGGAATGAATATGCATATTCTTATATATCATATGTATGGAATTCTTATATAGTATGAAATGTTTATATAGCATGAATGTGTAAACTGTTGTATATCTGCTTAATTTTACAAATCTGGTTAATAAATATTTATATTTATTTTCAAATTATCTGGATTCTTTTTTGTGTGTATGTATAGGTTTTTTTAATTTTTACTTCTTGGAATCAGTTTTTTATGGTTTTGTGATTTGCTGTTTTGTTACTGCTGTGAATCACCTAGAGTTGTGTCTTAAAATGGGCAGGCCCATAAATCCTTTAATTAAATAAATAAGTCCATCGAGTTCTCTTGGATGACCTCCCCCAGCAAAATGCATTAAATAACATGGGACGAATGCAGCAGCCTACATAGTCTGAATCATGACCATGGTCTCCAATACTCCCAACTTTCCCCAATGGTCAAGAAAGTGCTATGAAGTGCCTATTATTAAAATGTCTAAATAATGTACTTTCTCGTATAACAATTAAGTTTTAGCAATTATTTAATTATATAATATATAAATAAATACATTATTTTTCATTGCATAGTCAGTCAGATGGATTTGGCATTTTGTCCACCTATCGAAACCTTATGAAGGATCTCGGTTAAGCAGATGCAGATATTTGATGGTGGAAAAGGTATCGTTCCACGTAAAGCTGCCCTATTAATATTTTATTATTTAATAATAATAAATTAATTATTGACTTAAACAATTATATTATGTGATTATCACTGGTAATATAACAGTTATCAGTTCATAATTACTGCAGAGAGTCCTAATAGTTATTCACAATTTCAAATAACTGCAGCAACAGATGGTATCCTGGAATTCTGTCCCTGGATTACATACAGTATGTACACTCCAACAGAGAAAAAAATTATCTGGATAAATGCCATTCATACCCAAAATAAATAATAGACAAGAAAAAAAATTATCTACCTCCATTCTACATTCTTTGCAAATTTCATGCTAGACCTTCTCACGTTAAATCACTCAGGGAAAACCATAGACTTCTTTCAAATCAATACGATGTACCATATTTCCAGGATCCAGTACAATTTACTGACCTTTTTGTAGTCAACTGAAATCATAATGAAGTCAGGATTAATTAACCACTATTAATTTCAATGAAAATGCTACATAAATGAAATATACATTTTAGTCTGTGATATTGGAAATTGTAGGTTTTTTTACTATAAGACCATTTTGTTATTTATGAACTTTCTAAATAAACCAGTACAGTTATTGCAAAGCGTTTTGCTTTTTAAGCTTCTCCATCCATCCACTTGCCTATAACAGCTCTTTTAAAATGTGGATTTGGTCATCACATATATCAGCTTATGTAATCAAAATATCTTGTTACTGAGTAGTTTTTTCTCCATTGACATAAAATGTAAGTATATACCAGGGGTGAAACGTAAAAATTGTTACTACCAGTTCTGTGGGCGTGGCTTGGTGGGGGGTAATGTGACTGGGTGGGCATGGCCAACTTTTTTACTTTTAAAAACATTTTTTCTTCCAAAGAGGTTGTAAATTTTTTCAGCTGAAGCGGTTGTAAAAAAATGCTTTTAAAAGCCTCTGATGTTCAGCCAACTCAGCTGGGATTGCCAGAGGAGCCTTTTAAAAGCATTTTTTACAACTTCTTCAGCCAAAGAGGTTGTAGAAAAAATGCTTTTAAAGAGTTCTGACGATCCCAGCTGAGTTGCCTGATCTCCAGAACCCTTTAAAAGCATTTTTTACAGCCTCCTCAGCCGAAGAGGTTGTAGAAAAAATGCTTTTAAAAGGTTCTGACGATCCCAGCTGAGCCGCGCGATCATCAGAGGTTGATCATCAGAGTAAAAAAGAACCCACTGATGATCGCGTGGCTCAGCTAGGCATGGGCAGGGGGCAGAGATTTTTGCTACCGGTTCACTGAACCACCCGCCGCCATTGCTACCGGATTAGGCGATCCGGTCCAAACTAGGAGCATTTCACACCTGATATATACGCTATAACATTGTAATATGTCTGCATTTCTCTGTTAAATATCTACTTAATCATGCTTACAATAAAAAAATATAATAGACTATATGCAGTTCAGCAGTTAATGTTTTAGACTGTGAGTAGAGAAATTGCAGTTCTGTTTCATTCTTAAGCACATAAACTCGCTTAGTGACTTTGCCCCGTCATTTTCTCCCACCTCAATCCATCTCACAAAACTTAAATGTGGAGAAAAGGAGTACTATGTGTACCCTGGAGGAGAGCAAGAGATAAAACTTACAGATAAAATAAAATGTTCCTTTGGAATTTAAGAATATGAGATAGTATATAGTAGCTAGAGATGAATGCCCTGAAAATAAGGTGATATTTTGAATCTGGAGGCCTACAACTTATATTATATAAAGTAAGAAAACTATCCTTTTTTGAAAAACACTTCTTTTTTCAGAAATAAACACTGAATTATAATCCATAAGCATGCATGTCACTTGACTAATTAAAATTTGTCTTTTCTGAATAACCCCTGGTATGAGGCAGAAAGAGAAAGTAGGTAGTTGACAAGTATGATGCTCTTCTCAAACTAATTATCTTATGCTGTAACGTGAAAACATTAACATCAGTCCTTCAGTCCACTGTCAGTTCATTATTTAGTCCCATTTGGAACATGTGGCCACCCTAATCACTATAGGTAAGATGGATGAATCCAACTGATTTCTAGTGGATGATGGGGATTTTCCCAGCAATCAAGGGAGCAATTCTGAAGCTAGCCTTGTTGAATTATAGAATAGAGAGACTTGGTGCTTCATAGGGTGGATCCTGAGTGCTAATCTATAGGGTTCCTTGGTTTGCTGAGGAGCTCCAGGAGAGGAAGTATCTAACAAGATATCTACAGTATCACTGGAAAAGACAAGGACCAATAACAGCCAGAAAGAGGAAAAAAGCCCAATTCTGGGTCTATACTGTAATGGTAAGAAATCTAAAGTGTCAATACATCTCCACATTTATTGCATCCTCAGGGTGCTAGTCAGCAGCATTATTTAGTGTGATCTGGGTCCTTCTGGGCTCTGAGATCCCAGAAGACATCCCTGCTAGTTTTTAGGAGCACGTTGGGAACAAAATTGCTCATATTTACTATATTGTGAAATATAAATGTCCAATGCTGCATGAACTGGATTGTAAATGGGTAGAATCTCATGAGATGACAGAGACAACATTTTGCAAAGTCCCCTGGGATTCTTTTGAACCAATGACACCCAAAGAAGTAAAGAGAGTCATCTGTGGAATGAATTTCTGTGTTGGATACCCCAGTACTCAGCCTTCTGACTAATCTTATTTAACATCTAACATTAAACCTTTGGGACAGGCCATTGGTTAGTTTAAGGCCTGGTGTCATCAATAGACTGGTAAATACATAGTTTTACATCATCAGCCTTCAGGCTGCATAAGTGATGTAGAAATCTTGACCCAGTGCTTAGAGAAGTTAGGGAGTATATGGAATGAAAATGACTGCAGGTGCATCCCAGGAAGGTAGAACTACCATTGGCACAGAAAACCTCTACTTATGAGATAGTATATAGCAAACCTATCTTAACAAGTTTGCATTTCCTGTAAAGAGCTGATGTGCAATTTGAATTGTCCTGACTTGTCCTGAATCCTGCTGGGGTAGGTGGAATCCATAGCCAGGAAAATCTTTGGTTGGCTTTGCAGCTCTGCCAGTAATAGCCATTCCTGGATCAGGATTCATTGATTCTATAAATGACTGCAAATTGCTATATGCGGGGCTACCTTTGAAGACAATTCAGAAGAGAAAACTGGCATATAAGCAGCTGCTGACCTGTCCAGTGCTAGCCAGTTCAGCAGAGTAACATCTATTTTGCAAGAGGTGTGATGATTGTTGATGGGATTTCAGGTTCAATTCCAATTGTTGTTAACTATAACTTGATTTAATCTTTATATTTTGGACTATCTTCTCCATGTAGACTATGTCTACCCTACTGGATATCTGAACATGCAGTGGAGGATATGGAAAATTGGAAAGGATGACAAAAAGGGAGAAAAGGAAGATACTCTAACTTTTAAATTTTCTTGGCATCCATGACAAAAATTATCACAAAAACAGCAAAAAATATTCTTAGGCCTACATGCATATGAACTTACTTTTTGAGCATCAGAAAGTCTGTTTTTTCAATCGCAATATGTTTTACACAAATTTTTATTTTCAAGAACATATCCTAGTGATAATTGGGTGGGAAAAATAATTGGGTAGGTTGGGAAGACTAGATCTGAGGTAGAAGTTTCACAATACATATGGTGAGTAATGTGATCCACAAACTACAGTGATCATAGATATAACAGTCTGGATTGAAGCTGATTGCTGGAATTGAGAAATAAATAACATAAATCTAGGCTGTTGAGTCAGTTGACAGACAAGATAAAAAAAAGCGGGCAATTTACAATATCACTTGACTGCTGAAAATAGTTCAACCTCCCCTGAGATACTTTAAAAACCAGATAATATCTGATTTTAAGGTTATACCTGCTGAATGGAGTATATAAGGACAAAAAGGAGGACATGTCCTCCTTTTAGAAAAGTTCTGCTTCCTGGGTCCCTGTAAGTAATATTACTTAATTGGTGGGATCCAAAGCAATCTGACCTCATTGGAACACATAGGCAGGCACAACAGGAGATAGGCAATCTGTCAATGGTTAGGCCCAATGCCATTTCCCTGATCACAGTGCAATATATTGATACAAATTCATTTTCATGTAGTCATATAACATTCAATGCACAATCATACACACAGATTGAGGTTTCTTATTGTGTCTTCTTCCTAACTCTATTCAACTCTAGTAATAACCATAATTAATAATAACAGATGGATAAACTTTGGCTTGGGAAGATTAGATTCTAAGGCAGAAAAGCGGAAGGAAAAAGAGGGTTGATAATGGGAATAGCTTTGTAGATATTGTTCTTAATAGACTTTCTTAAATAGTTATCTGATAGCACATTTGGTTTTCTCTAATTACCACCTTGCTTTTTAAAAAATCATAGTTCCTGTTCTATACCATTATTAGGGTATTTTTTTTCTCCTTCACATTTTTTTCAAAAAATGGAGATAGGATATTCCTATATTTTTTTCCAAAAGGGAAAAAGCTGAATTTTGCTAGTCTGATTGGTTGGTTGGTTGGTTAGTTGATTGATTGTTTGTTTGATTGATTGATTGATTATGTGCCATAGAGTAATTTTCAGTTCCTAGTGACCACATAAATAGATTTTTCTCCATTTTGATCTATCCCTAATCTGTCTCCAGAGAGCTGGGTCTTTGCATAATGTGTGTGAAGTAGGATAATTTGAGTCTGATCATTTGTATCTCAAGTGAGAACTCAGGGTTGATTTGTTCAATGAGCCATTGGTTATTTTCTTGGCTGTCCATGGTATTCTCGGGAGTCTTCCCCAACATCAATGTTCAATGGTGTCAGACTTTTCCTATCCTGTTTCTACTTTCACTTCTATAGAATGCTACAGGGAATGCAATAGCTTGCACAAGTCTGTGCAAGTTTGTCGGTAGATCGATCATGACATTTGAAAATCCTTTCTAAGGCCTTCATGTTGTTCTACCAAATGCTAATCTACGGCATATTTCTTGGCTGCTTATTCCTTTACTGTTGATAGTTGATTCTAACATTTTAGTCTGAGAAGTTTTAAACAAAATGTATCATTCATTATATCATGCAAACCTATAAAATTGGTTGAGTAAACCATGGTTAATTTCCCTCTCCCCCTTTCAATTATTTCTTATTCTTGGAGACTTCCTGGACAAAACCCTACAGTTTTCTTGGCAAAGTTTTCAGAAGTGGCCATTGCCTCCTTCCTAGGGCTGAGAAAGTGACTGACTAAGATCATGCAGGTGGCTTTGTGCCTAAGGCGGAACTAGAACTCATGATCTTTCCGTTTTTAGCCTGATACATCAAACTGGTTATCCCTAGCAATAAAGAGCTATGGGCAAATGCAGTTATGGTCTAAGATCATTTAGAGATGTCTGAAAAATGTAATTAAAATCTCTTAATCTCTGCCTATTATTACATTGAAATTACATTCCTCCTTTGAAAACATTTTTCTTTTAATTTTCTTTGGGATTTTAAATTTAATGTCAGTAAGCTTGACAGCTATAATAGAATAGAATTTATTGGCCAAGTGTGATTGGACACACAAGGAATTTGTCTTACAGCTACAGAATGACACAAAACATTATAACATTGGAAATACTGAAGGATAACTTTGAAAAATTGAATCAGTAGTTAATATCAACAATATCAATAGTGATGTTTTCTTCTATGAATAGACTGCCCAAAAGATGTCTCGGAAGTAAAGGCAAAAGAGGAAAAAGTTTTATTAGACAAGTGAAAGTGGGTCTACAAATGAAAGATTACACATGGGAAAAATGTTTTATTGGACATACAAAAGAAATTGGTTGATGCTTTAAAATCAAAAGTTACAAATAATAAACTCAAAATTATTTTTGCAGAAACATAGATACAGGCAGTCCTCAAGTTTCATTGGGAATTGGGAATGAAATTTCTGTTGCTAAGTGATGTGGTCATAACTCATGATCTCATGTGACCACATCACTTAATGACCTCAATCCCATTATTCCCTGATTTGAAGAAAGGAAGGCAGGGCCAAGATACATGCTGCAAGTACAATAAGAAAGAGAAGAAAATCTGCATAACAATCAAAGGTTATATAAGAGAATGGTCTTTTTTATTTATTATTATTATATTCTACTTTTGATTTAAGAACTGAAGATGGCATATGCAATACTGCTTCCTATTTTTCCTACAACAACCCTGTGAGATAGATTGGGCTGCAAAAGTGACTGACCCAAAATCACTCCCTATGGCTAAGAGTGAACAGAAATTTGGCTCTTCCCATTCCTGGACCAATACCATAATAGCATTAACACTACATTGGTTCTTTAAAGCTTTTTGTTATAAATTTGAATGGCAGGTAGGGTAAGCACATATATAAAAATAACTAAGAGAGATTGAGGCAGTACATGCATGCACTCACAACACACACATTGTATTTGTGTGTGTGTGTGTGTGTGTGTGTGTGTGTGTGTGTGTGTGTGTGTGTAGGCTAGAAAAAAAGAATTGGATTTCTCACTTTCCATGTGTAAGAATATATTTTGTAGAAACAAAATTTGCCTTCACACATCCTTTTTCTTATCTCATGTTGAGAAAGCCTACAAAAATAGTGAACTCACAAACACATCAGCAGAATTATACTTTGCTCAGTTTACAAGACATGCAGCAGTAAAGAAAGAATGCGAGATGTTTAAATCATAATTCTATTGATTTCTTTGTATATTATAGCAAAATTGATGTATGAGATAATAGGAAACATCATTCTTTCAGTGGCTAGTTGAATGTTGGGCCAATTATTACCGGTATATTGTCAATAAAAGGACAGGCAAGTTTTCATTTCTGCCTCTTTATTATACAATGCATGGCAGGATTAGTTGTAATCAAGGAGAAATAAATCTTTGAACCAAGTATACTGAATAGCTTCCTGTGGTCCAATGTTACATTCCTCCAAGGTCTGTTAAGGCCACTATGAACGAAAGATGGAACAGTTGGAAGGGAGAACAAAGCAGTCAGTGGCACCCTGTGAAGGAAAGGAGGCGTGAGCTGTATAAAATAGCTGATAGGGCTAAATTCATATTGTTTTGTCTTCCTGTTTAACAGTTCTTTTGCCATGACAAATAAAGGCTGAACGCACAGATTGTCATTTCTGTTTGGTTTATGAGACTGATTGTGTTTATTTTGTAAAGAGTTGTGGGAAAATGTGAGCCGATCTAAACCACATTTTCCTATTCTGTTGGAACCCCTAAGGACAGCTGCTTTGTGACCAACAACTCCACCCCAATTTTTGGAACTTAAATACTACAAGATTTTAGCCAGGACTTTAGGAGTTTGTTCTAGATGATGTTCAGGGCAAATAAACATTTCTCCCCTTTAAACTTATATTCTGATCTTATCCAGCATTATAAAATCATAGATATAAAATCATCCCATATACTATACATGATTACCATTATATGATGTATATGATGATATACATTTGATAGCGACTCCTTTGCTGCTAAATGCTTTATTTTTACAAGTCATGCAACAAAACAAATAAGAAATTGACTCAGTTTAGCAATACTAAATACTGTAAACCCAGTATACCAAAGATAATTTTTCAGAAATTTGAAGGAATCAGAACTCAAACTCCAAACGCAAAGGAGTCGCTACCAAATGTATATCATCATCTACATCATATAATGGTACATCATGTACAGTATATGGGATGATTTTATATCTATGATTTTATAATGCTGGATAAGATCAGAATATAAGTTTAAAGGGGAGAAATGTTTATTTGCCCTGAACATCATCTAGAACAGGTGTCTCCAACCTTGGCAACTGTAAGACTTGTGGACTTCAACTCCCAGAACTCTGGGAGTTGAAATCCACAAGTCTTAAAGTTGCTAAAGTTGGAGACCCCTGATCTAGAAAGCTTTAAAAGGGTTGATTGCACTTACTTTAGTATTGGAGATATAATATAGGATTTGGGGAATATGCATGCCTTGTCTGCATTTGTTCTGATGTTGCTCCATTTGAAATGTTAGGAATGTTACTGTAACTTCAGACTGATCACTGTAGGTATAAGATGCATATGTTCTTCTTGGCTATATATTTGGAATATATCGAATACTTGGAATATACCAAGACACCCAGGAGTTTTGGACTTTTTATACATAGGGGATGCTTAAAAATAATTATATAATACTGGGCAGTTAATTTATATCTAATCTGCAGCAGTGTTGTTTGTAAAATATTTAAATTCATCCCTTTTGATGAAAAACCAAAGAAAATAACATTTTATGACTTTTGTTTACTATTTATTTTCCATATATCCCAATCTTTAAGGTTTTATCATGTTATTAAAATAGTTAACTATTGTTTATTTTTTCTTAGCTTGGTACAGTATAAGAAATTCAGTGAATGGAAAAATAACATAGAGCAAGTGGCAGCACCTAACTGACATTGCTTGATCTGCCCAAAAGCTGAGCAAAGTCACACCTACTTAATATTTGGATGGGAAACCAACAGGAAATTTTCCAGTCTTTTATAGCTACAGTATATCAATGACTGAGAAAAGTAAAAGAAAGGCAAGAATATCCTGAAGAGAACTCTATAGCTGTGTCCCCAATAGTCACTATGAGTCAAGCTCAATTTGAGAAAATCTTTATATTTACATAAAATAAAATTAATAGGTAGAAATCAGGAGTGGGCAATGTGTAGTTCTAAAAGCATAGTCAACCTTTGCAGGGGGGAGCGGACTTTAAAGTCCCATGCAGTCACAATTACTGAACACCATAAAGGGCAATTGTAGTGCAATCCTAAACATAGCTTAAAGGTTAGATGGTGTTTTAAAAACATTTTCCTGTGACAGAAACTCTTACAAACAGAGAGGCGAGGAGATGACTAATGAATATTGCAACAGAAAGCAAACACTGGACCCTCAAAGATGTAGAGAATTGGCAGAGGTTTATTCTCCCCAAACTCTTGAGTATTCAGGGACGGGTTGAAAACCAAAACAGACACTTGGAGCCTCGACAGGCCAAATCAAGAACTCAAAGTAACGTTCCAATGGAATGCCTAACCAAGGGGATAAAGTGTTCTGGCTACAGTGGTTTGCGGCTTGCTTTCCTGCTCTCACTAATGGTCTCAATAAGCCTGCCAGGCTCAGTTGTGGGCTGTGTTGCCAGCTCTTACTTGTGTTGTCTCCGGCACCTTTCTTTCCTCCTGATGTCCCATCTTGAGAAACCAGCTTTATTTCCTGCATGATCAGTATGTTGCTTCAACCACTGGTATCTGCTGTCTTCTTCATCTTTCTTCTCCAACCTCCACCCCTTCTCCTTCATTAGAATTGTCCTAATGCTCAGCCAAACACTGAGACTACAAATACTCATTCCCTGTTACTATAGCTTATTGACAAGGAGGCCAAGCTTTTCCTTCACCGGAAAGAAAAAAAAATTCTAATCATGACCTAATACAGTAAAGATAACCTTGTTTTTCTAGAAAAGAAAAAAGTAAATAGACTAATCAACATACCTTTATTTAATTAGTTCAGTGTGATTATGGTTTGCAAGTGATAAGTTTAATTCCTTTCCACATAAGCATACATAGAAAAGCAAGCAAGTACTCTCCAAATATTTTGTAGTATTCCTATACTCCTTTGCAAATAGGTATGCTATCTGATAACTGAATTTTTAGAAGAATAGAAGGGCACTAAATTGTTTACTCCTAGAATGTCTTTCTGATGTTCCTCAGTTCACCAGCAAGTTCTTCTTGGGTCAATCAGAGTTGAATAATCCCATCGCAAAACTATAGCTTTTGATTCAAAATCTGATATGTACTTTCAAGTTCTGTTATTGTCTTTTTCAGTTTGTGAATCTTTGAGTTTACTCTTGCTATCTGAACTTATTCATCTCTATATCTTTGTGGTAATTGTACTCTAATTGCCTCAATGAAGGGCACAATCCTTAGTCTGCCCTTTTTTTCAGCATTCAGATCAAAATACATATTGAAATCATCCGTACAGGCTGTTGTTGGCCAATATGTCTTAAACAATTCACACAGACTAAAATCAAATCAGAAAATCAGCTGCATGCTATATATTGTTCCTGGAACAAGCTTGTTCCAGGAGCAATATATGCAGCTGAAATGCCATAGTTGTACCATAACATTGTGCAGATTTTTATCAGTATATCCACTTGCTGTTGATTCTATAACAATGCTTCAGCGAGTTGTTCTGTGTACGGTGGGGTTCACTGAGAATCTGATAGCATCTACACAATGCAAAGCAAGATTCAATGTCTCTCTGAATAAAGAATAGTGATGAGGGGTCTTTGATACTCTCTGAGTATGATTGTTTTCTTACACAAATTTCATTACCCAAACTAGGTAACATTATCACTGCTAGTGGGGTTTGCTCTCAGTTTATGTTCTGGATCCTTGCCCTGTCAATGTTGCTGGGAGTGGTCTTAGATGTTATTTGGTTGGGCTGTTTATTATTAGCTTGTTTTACAGTCCCTGACCAGGGTATTCTTTATTCTTGGTTGTTGGTCTGATGTTAATCTTGGAGTTAATCTATGCTCATCTAGGTGTTGATTGCTGGTAGGGAGGTGTTTTGGTCTTCCCCCCCCCCCCCCCGTTTTTGGCTGGTTGATTGTTTCTTTTGCATAGTATGTAGATAATGTTTATGTTTATGTGTCTATTGATGTCAGAATGTCAGGCTTCTAGAAATTCTATAGCATTTTTCGACTTGTCTTGGTTTGGTAACAAGTTTCACAGTTGAAACTATGGTTATCTCTGTCCGTATGTTGTGAAATTAAGGAGTTTTCATAATGACTTTTGACTGCTATTCGGTGTTCATGGCTATGTTCTACCAGTTGTTTGCCCTGTTTGTCCTCCATAATGGCTGTTGCAGCTATTACAATGTATGTTGTAGATCGGGGTCTCCAACCTTGATCCCTTTGAGACTTGTGGACCTCAACTCCCAGAGTTCCTCAGCCAGCTTTGCTGGAGACCCCTGTTGTAGATGACTCCTGATTTTTCTTCTGGACCTTTTGGGATGTTTTGGGGGGGCTTTAGTTGGCTTGCCTGCTACACTGATTCTATGTAGTTGCAATAGTCTGTTCATGATTTCTGAACAATGAGGCTTTCAAACCTGATGTCAGCCCTTGAGGTAGGCAAGGTCAGAAAACAAACACCACAAGAACTATTTGATGTCATGGGATAATAACAGAATCTTGAAAACCTGACAAGAGAATCAACACAGGATAATCCGGAGTTTCTTTTTCACTCTGTCCTCTCTTTCAGGGCTGGTTCTTGTTTATGTTATCACTCCTGTATTCCTTCTTCAAGGTTATTGATATACAGCTCTGCAGCAGATTAGAAGTAAAATGGTCCATTGTTGCATTTTATTTGGGGGTTGAGTATACACATTATATACATAAACATCCTTTATTCAAAAGGATGATACATTTAAACAGGGTTTAAAGCTTAACAGTTCCTTTACTATATTCTCCCCTAATAACTGCCCTTTCCATATTAAAAATAAGGTATTTGAGGAAGAACTATTCCTCTTTTTAGATGAGTATTGTGTATACTGGTAGGTATACCTCTTAATATGAAAGAAATGTGGAAAATAAGCCTTGCTGTTGTGATGACAGGATTAGGCAGTTTTTCCTGTAATGGAGTTAGCCCTTATGATTCTCTAAGCAATTTGACAGTTAGCTGAAGAATATTTATTACATTAGAAAGTTGCTAAATGCAAGAAGTATTTTGTAGCAAGATGCCTTCAGTTTTCATAATTTCGTTTCAGGTATTTTCATTTGTTTGTTCTGTATGTATTACACTTTTACACATTATTCAGATTGTCTTTTAACATATCAGCAACTCCCTGTGGTATAAATTAGGTTAACAATTATTCCTTTTAAGATTGTTATTGAGCTTCCATTGCTGATTACAGAAAATTTTCAAACAACTTGTAATAGACAAGAAGAATACAAGTATAGGTAGTCCTTGATTATAAGAGTAATGAATCTCAAAAATAAGGAATAATGTTCATACATTGAAGCACCCATGTGGCCGGACCCATTTTTATGACTTTTGGCAGTAGCTATTAAGTGAATGTGGTGGTTGTAAGCAGGGGTGGGATTCAAGTAATTTAACAACCGGTTCTCTGCCGTAATGATTTCTTCCAACAACCAGTTTGCCTAACTGCTCAGAAAGTTAACAACCGGTTCTCCCGAAGTGGTGCAAACTGGCTGAATCCCATCACTGGTTGTAAGCAAATCAATGGATCCCTATGGGCTGGAAACTGGCAAAAAACATCATGAACATAGTCATGTGAACGCAGAAATGCTGCAACCGGTCATAAAGGTGAGCTGGTTGCTAAGTGCCTGAGATTCAGTCATGTGGTCACAGGAGGTGTGCAGTCATCAGAACTCTGGAATCGAGTCATAAGTAGCATGGGTGGGGGTGTGCATCATAACTGAAACAGTTACTAAGTGATTGGTTGTTAAGCAATGACTGCTTGTATTAAGTTGCTTTTCTGTAAGGAAAGCAGAACGCTATGAAATCATGTAGTATGTCAATGAGAAATAAGAGATCAGGATCCCTTAGAACAGAGCTCCAAACCCACAGGCCATGGACCACATATATCCCATAACATTCTTGGATGTGGCACAAACCAGCTTAAAATTCAGTTTAATGTGTATTTTTTATTTATTTATTTATTTATTTATTTATTTATTTATTTAATTAATTAATTTATATACCGCCCTTCTCCTGAAGGACTCAGGGCGGTTTACAGCCAAGTAAAAACAGATTCCACAAAAATTAAAAACATATTAAAAAGCTAATTCATTGTATTTTAAATACATTGTTTAATGTAAACCGGATTAAACAAACATTTAACTAAATAAAATAAAAAATATAATAAAAGATAGATAATACTACCATTGGGAACAGGCTGTGCAAGCAGTGGGTAAGTGCGCACAGCTTTATTTGCGCATGCGCGGGAACTAGATTGCATGCACAAAACCATCTTCTCCCTGCCCCCCACCCACCCACCCCTAGACACCACTACTGCTGCCGGTCCATGAAACCAGAAAGGTTGGGACCGCTCGGTTTATACAGGTACTTTTAAAAAGGGAAACAAAAAAGTATCTTGTATAATTGTGTGTAAGCCCATCTGTGGATAAACCAAACTCAATGTTTTTTAGCATCTAAAATTGTCAGTTTATCTATGAGTATATACAATAAATGCTTTTTGTATAATACTTTTTTTCTAAATTTTTCTTTCTTTATAATATCAAATTAAAAGAAAAATATTTTTTTGTTAAAAGCTTGGAATTATTGATTACAGTTATCAGTAATTAATACATTTATATATATAATTTGTTGGCAAATATGCATGGAGCCAGTTTGGTATTGTGGTGAAAGTGTCAGACTAGAAACAGGGGTTGGTGGTTTCTAGTCCTAACTTAGCCATGAAGTTAGGGCTTGATTGGGGGACCTTGGAGCAATTCCTCTCTCTCAGCCAATTCCTCTCTAGAACTGCCAATTCACTTCTGAAAAAGATTGGCAAGAAAAGTGGAGGGGACAATTTCCAGGAGTCCAACATTACTTAAAATCACAACTTTCAAGCATGTATAGTACGTTCCATACGGTGTATATGTCCTAGTTTTGATATTTTAAGTAAAAAAATATAAATATTTGAACATATTACTATTGTATATATTTATAATTTACTCATATTCTTATATCATGACAGACAAAATTGAACAGTACTTGGTTCAGGAAAAGCTGCACAAAACAATTTTTCCCCACTCATAAGTTATCAGAAATTATAGGGAATATTGCATGGCGGTGGGATAGGAGTTGAGCGGCTGGTCCCCATGATAATCGTATGCAAGATTTAGGGCTCTCATTTCTCTCTGAGTTTAACACCAGTGCCTTAGAGAGGTAGATGAAGTTTCCACTTCTTGCCAATAGCCTTGGTTAACATTACTGGTTTCCTGCAATGAGAAATCAGCATTGGGTGACCCAAATAGGAGAAGCTTACTTGTCTCTAGGTTTCTTTGCACAACTCTCTTCTCGGTCATTGCGAAGTGGAATGAACTTGGCTTCCCCTGCGCTTTCCAATGGTTTGGTCAAAACTGCTAGATTCCCTTTGCAAGAAACATGTTTTTTGTAAGCAGACTAGTAAGAGACAGAAACCTCATTATTTATTTATTTTTTTCAGCTCAGGAGAGCTGTAGATTTGAGGAAGGAAGAGAGAGAAAGAGAGTGAGTGTAAAGCAGAGGGAGGGGGAGAAGGAGGGAGGGAGGGAGAGAGAGAGAATTATATACATGTGCAGTACCCAAAGCTACAAATGTTATCCACCACTGTTTTTAAGCAATCATATGTAATAATATTTTTGAGATTACTTTGTCAGAAATTCTATGGCATGCCTTGAGTCAAGATATTTTAATTTACAACTAACATGGAGCTTTGCGGGAGTCATCCAAAGAATTTATTGCTTCTCATTCAAAGGCATCACTAATTAGGATTACTCTTCATTAAAATTATTTTATGTTGTCACAGGCTGGAACTAATGGATACATGGCTCCTGAAATCTTAAAGGAAGAAAGTTACAGTTATCCTGTAGATTGGTTTGCTATGGGGTGCAGTATTTATGAAATGATTGCTGGTCGAACACCATTCAAGGATTACAAAGAAAAGGTTGAAAAAGATGAAGTTACAAAAAGAACCATAAATGACGAAGTGCAATTCCAGCATGCTAATTTTGAAGAACCAACAAAAGACATCTGCAAACTCTTCTTGGCAAAGAGTCCCAAAAATCGTTTAGGAAGCAGGTATCATTTTTTCCTCTTTTGATTGAGTGGTACTGCCATAATTTTTTAAGGAACTGAAGTTCAAATGTCAATACTGTAGAATTTTCTAAGACTGCTTAAGCTAAAGAACTAAGATCTGTCTGGGTGCAAAGATAATCTAACCTCAGTAATCCTCTTCTCCCTGGTTGGATTACTGCAAGGCATTGTCCACAGCTGCCCTTGAAGGTTCCTGGACTGCTTCCGTTATGCAGAATTTTGTAATCAGGATTTTACCTGCTGTAGACAATTTTGTTCACTTTACCCCAGTGAGCTGGTTGGTTCTTGGCTTCCACATTCATTCCAGGTTTTGAAATTTATTTCAAAATCATAAATGCCACTACTTTCTATTACTCCTAAAAGTGTCTCTTCTCATATTGGTCTTTCCATATCTTAAACTTTGTAAAAGTTCCTGACAGCAGCGGATTATTAGAAATTTCTGCAAAACCTGAAGTAAGTTTTGACCATTGACTGAATCTGCACCTCTAAGCCATCTGTTAAAACCTTCCTGCCCCAGGCCTAGTTAAGGAGAATAATTGATGGATATTTTCAGACTAGAAAATGCTTCTTGAGAAGGGAGGGGAGCAAGAGGAATCTACTAGCTCATTTCCTTAACATGACCACGCACAATAAAGAGCAGCACCATTTGGTTGTGTCATTCCTGTTACAGTAGGGATCTCCAAGTCTGTGGACTGGCACTAGTCAGCAGCATGCCAGCAACCGGGCCACACAAACAAGCAAAGCCCCATCCATGGGATGCAGGCAGCACAGGACACCACAGCTTCTCCATCCGCGGAAAAAGCTCTCTTCACGGAAGCTGGTGCCCAAATGTTTGGGGGACGTTGTGTTACAGGATAGGGATCCACAGTGGCAGCAGCACATTTTATGCCATTCTGCTTTTTTTTTTTTTTTTTTTTTTGGTGCCTCATCAAGTATTGGCGAATAGCATTTTACTGAATTTTGGGGAAGAACTGCTAGAGAACACATAGTAGGATCTGAGAAAATAGTGTTGTTTGGTTCTTGTTGAATATCGACCTGGAGAGACCCAAGTTTCAGTTCCTTCACTGAACCAGAGTTTATTGGATAATTTGGGGTCAATTTTTCAGTCCTAGTTCCATTTCTCACAGGGCTCTTGTGATAAAATATGATAAAATATTTCCCACAAGTGCCTGCCCACCCTGAGTTTCCAAATGAAAAGGCAGTATGTAAATACAATAAACAAATGCCATATTATGGTGAAAATGATTGAACAACTATAATCTCAGGTATGACATTCTAAAGGAATTTGGCTTGGGGAAAAATAAAAATATTGAAAAAGAAGCATATTGCTTTTGGATAGTTAATGTTAAGTAATTTCACAGTACCAAAGTCTGCTATTAAAATCACACAGTCAAAGAAAGTAAGATCTTGATCTTTGTGCACTAGTCACAAAAGATTCTGTCATCATATCAAATTTAAACTTTGATTAAAGTTGAGCAGAACATTAGGATTTGAGGAAGAATTCTTAGGAAAGAAAGGTGGCTTGATTCAAGTATTCTTTTTATAAATGAAAACAGTAGCTGTGCTAAACATGGCTACTAGGGATAAGCCTGTAAGAGATTATAGCCTGCATGCGAAACTGTGGATTCACAGTTCATTTCCTCACAACTGAGACATGAGTCTTGATTACGTATAAATAGTCAGAGACTCCAACCCTCTCTCTGTGGGATATAGATAAGATTTGGAAAAGGGCTAGTTTCCATCTCTCAGACGTTTAGAATATCAAAGAAGCTGAAGAAACCCAGGAACACTGAGGCAGAGGAGCATTTGTTCTGTAGAAATTATAGTATAACTAGGAATTAGATTTTACTTTCTGTTTTCTGCATTGTATGAAGTTTTGTGTCCTTTACTTCTCTGAACAAGTTACAAAATTGGGTGTTTTAGTTTTCAGATATGTTTCACGCTGTGTTCCTAAGAATATTTCTTTTCTTTAGAATTTATTGAGATATAGCAGAACAGATGAGGCTTGCTCTGAAGGCTGGTGGTGGCAGCAGTATTAAGCTGCTACTTCAAAGCAGGAGATAAATCATGATTCTCATTCTCATTTTCATTCTGCAGGCCTGCCCTACTACAAAGCAATGTTAAACTAAAAAGAGCTTTGGGTGTTTGTTTGTTTTTGTGATGCTAATTTAAGAATAATGGGTAAGAATTGTGAGAGGAGGGTGGATGCTACTTTTCAAACATGCATATTGCATGTTGGGTGCTTTGGTTATGAAATAAATGAAATAAGTTTCAATGTTTGGTGTCAGATGTTCACTCAGGTTCTCTGTATTTTATTAGACTTCTCTAAAGCTCTGATAACGGTGATAAAACTATGCAAAAATTCATACAATCTAAAAGTGAGTTTTATAGAACAGTAGAGTAGCTTTTAAGAGTGATGGTAGACTCCTTCAAATGCCAAATAAAATGGCTTATAAATATTTAAATAAATATATTCTGCTTGAAGGGCAACATTTTTCATAAAAATAAAAAAGTTTATTCAGTCAGAGATATAATAATATATTTATGGTTACATTCTTGTGTCTAAAAAATAATATTCAGTATACCAGCATTTCATAAATCTATATTTTCTACACTGTGTAGGATACCTCTCCCACCTCACTGGTCAATATCAGGTAGGGCAAAAGTTAATTTTAATCTAATTTTAAAAGCCCCCTAAAATGTAAACTAGAAAATAAAAAATTTAAATGAAATAAGAAATCCATATACAATAAATTATGTTTGAAACAGCTGTAAACTTTAATCAAATCGTAAAAGTCCTGAACAAAAAGCAGTGTAAAAGTCCTAGAAATAAATAAAATTAAAAGTTGAAAAAGGACATAGCTAATATATTAATTTTTAAAAAATTATACAAGGAAAACATTGGGCATTGTTATGAATAAGGCAGCCAAACACATCTCTGATGAAGGAGCTTTAAAAACATAACAAAACTAGCAATCTAAAGAAAAAATGAATATATTTTGTAATACCTGTTTTTAATGCCACCCTATATTTTTATTGGGAAAATATTCCCAATTACTCAATAAAAGGGCAGAGATACATTTTAATGCCTGTGTGTTTTAGTTTCTTTACCTTTTGCTCCAGTTCATTTAATGTTGTATTAACCTCTAAAGGATCGGGGAATTGTCTTGCAATAATTATTTGTGCAGATGTTTTTCATGCTGCTGTTGATACTGCCAAATGTGCTGCTTTAGCATTCTTTACCAGTTGTGATCTTTCCATGTCATGGCAAAGAGGTTTTACTTAGCCCCTAATTATTAAACTGTCTTTCAAAGCCAATGTTTGGAGCAATTGATGCAAGCTATAATGAAACACAAGGAAATGCTGGAATTAAAATGCTGATTGAAAATATTAACTGAAAAGCACAAATCTTTTAGTCATCATAATTAATAATTTGAACTTTATTTATTTATCTGTTCAATTTATATTCTTCTTCTTTGCCAAAAACAACACTCAGCATGGCTAACAAGCAAAATACAGATGAAAATGTTATGTTTATGGGTAAAATATTAAAATAAATACACTAAACCTACAATTGAATGCACCAATTAAAAAATAAACAACTAAAAAATCAACAAGCAATGCCAAACATTTCTTGAGGTATGCAGAAGACAGCAGAAAGAAAGAAAAGGCTTGGCTTCTTCTGGCTTGAATTCCATGAGAACGTACTCTGTCATATTCTCACAAAATGTGGGTCCCAAACAGATAATTTTTATGGAAACCTTAAATCCTGCTTACAGAAGATGTGGGCCTCCAATGAATTTACACCCAAAGTGAATAGAGTATACATTTTTTTTTCATTTTGTCCAGAAACAGTCTGATAGCCACAAGTGTTATATAGCATCTATTGAACTTCATCAATGGCATGCTTGTTTGTCATTTGATTTTTACTGCCACTATATGTAAGATACAGTATCACATTATCTTTGGAGGGGGGCACATTCATTGCATATTGGAGACAGCAGAAAACCTGTCTATGGTTTGCTAACTAGAGATATTGTTCAAGAACAACTTTATAAAGATTAACTTAAGATTCTGGTAAGGTCATTGAGCCCTTGGGTTATCTGTTTAAGTATGCATTGCATAAGTTAAAGCTTCTTATAGGCAGCTTTAATTTGCACACTTGACCCTCTAAAAAGGTTCTGATTAACAGCAAACATCAACAATCCAAGGGTCATAAGAGGTGAACTATTTCACCTCTTAGGTCCAATTATGTAAGTTTGGTAGAACTAGATTTTCCATCAGGGCCATACAAAAAGAAACAGCTCAGCAACCAGAAAGAAGCAGAAAAATATTTTATTTCCTTGTCTCATGTGTATGAAGAAAACCATATATATAGGAGCTGGAATCTGCTATTAACAGGTTAATCCATGAAGAATTGGATTCCACTTTTCAAAATTAATTTGCAAACGCAGTGTGACAAGTAAAACAACAAATGAGACCAATTAAACAATGGTTTCCAGCAGATTATTTAGTCATTATCTGGAAGGCTAAATGCAATCAGTAAGTACTTGTTAGTTTCTGAGAAACAGATTATATTAGGCCCAATATACTGTCCAAAGAAAAGCATTATTTTTGTTGGGGCAAGCATTGAGGAGGTTATGTTCCAAGAAGATGCCAAGATGTAGCATTTGAAAAAGATTGTGTGAATCTCTTGCAGAAGATATTCCCTAAATATTTTTGCTAATATTGGAAAATATTGGACTATTAATATTGCTAAATGGGCTTAAAAAGACAAATATACATACTATGAGTTAGTTTATTTGCAGATCAGCTTCCATATACATAACTCTCCCAACTATATATCTAATTAACATATTAGAGACATCCAGTGCTTGCTGACCCACAACATTCACCTTCCAAACATTTCCAGAAATGATCGTTAATGAAACTTTTTGCATCTGTATTGAAGAAAGTTGGAAGTTACTCTTTGTTTCTTTTCATTTTTCTTTGTTCCTTTGCACTTTCCCTTCCCTTATCTTTTTCCTTTTAAATAATAATTATTTGTTTGTTTATTTTATCTTTTGCAGAACTGTAATAAAATATATTTTTTATTTTACCCGGAGAACAGCTGAACAGATTTTAGTACATTCATTTTCTAACCATCTTTTTTTTTTCCAGAAAACATACAATCTATTCATGATAAAGTTAAATAACTGGGTTAGGTTCACCCAGAGTTTGATGCTTTTATGACCAGATCCATGTCGTTTTCTTGGCCCGAAGTGAATGCACCTGAGATTTTTTAAAGAAAGTTTAATTTTCTAGAAGCTGGTGTTCTAGAAAATATAGTTTCAATGGTTTTCTCATAGTTGATCATGATAATTAGAAGTAATATGAAAAGATAGTTACAGTGCTAGTGAAATGGTAAAAAGAGCTTGAGGATTTCTTTTCAGAATATTTACCAATCTGCATTTTTATTAAATAAAAGTATAAAATAAATCTGATTATTAAACTAGCAAATGAATTAAACATTAAAGCTTATTTATGGGCTAGTTCAGTAGGTGATCAAGCCAACTATGGTTTATTTAACAAACAGAGATTAAATAAATTGCAATTTAGTAGGCATGAGTGAATCCAGAATTAGACCTCTCAGACTGTTTAAATCTGTTTCTGGTAGAGCTCTATCAGAACCCTTACAAATATTAACAAATAAACATTATCTAGCTATCCTTCATTGTGTTGTTAGATGATTCATGTACATGCATGCAAAGGCCTAGTGGTGGTGCTCAAATGTCAGTTTCTAGAAAGGGAGAAAGTGACGGCCATTGAGTTTCCTTTAAGAATTATTCCCTAACATAGCCTTCTGGCACACAACTCATAAAAAATAACAATAGTCTTGGCTGTCTGAACTAGAGTACCTGTGGGTTATGAAATAGGAACCCAAGATTTTATAGCTGGGCACTGAATCTAATTTTGGTGATTATGTTTTTAATCACATCAGCATTACAAAGAGAAGGAATGCTAGAAATTTACACATTTTCTTTTATTTTAGAGGATTACGTTCACAGAGAATCATGTCTTTTAGTATTACTCAGTGGCATGGTTTGCTGCCTGTTTTAAAACACATTTTTCTCCACAAGTAATGAAATGCAATGTTTGGAATCAATTATACATCATTTTATTTATTTTGAAATGTATGTATGTGCACATTTTTGAATAGCATTTAGGATACATTCTCACACCATCCTAGGTGAACAAATGAGCTTCTTTTAAATTAATTGAATTTATTTAATATAAGTGCTGTCCGACCCCAAACAAATCTTAGTCTCTCACAATGCAACAAAAAAAATCAAAACAAAACCAACAGAAGAAATACCGTATATACTCGAGTATAAGCCGAGTTTTTCAGCACGTTTTTTGTGCTGAAAAACGTCCCCTCGGCTTATACTCGGGTCTATACGGCTTATACTCGAGTTTTTTTTTTTTTTAAGCCCCTCGGCTTATACTCGAGTATATACGGCTTATACTCGAGTTTTTTTTTCTTCTTTTTTTCACATTTTACCGGACGGAAGCCCTGCCGGTGCAGTGAGAGGGCGGGGCGGGGGGGCCGCCAGCCTTCTCAGCTGAGGGAGGGAGGCTTTCCCCAACCGGTAGGTGCCTCATTTCCCACCCTCGGCTTATACTCGAGTCCCCAGTTTACCCCAGTTTTTGGGGTAAAATTGGGGACCTCGGCTTATACTCGGATCGGCTTATATTCGAGTATATACGGTAAGTTAAAAGCAGATAAAGAGATAAAAAGCAGACTGAATCTTGCCAGTAATAAAACTCAGAAGAGGCTCTATCACCCCAGTCCAAAGCCTTGGACAACCCTATCAGTATGGGAGCTACCCTATAGAAGCAAAGATAAAATAAGATGACAAAATGGCATACAAAATGACCTGATGCATACCAACCTTTTTAGTTATCAGGTGTGCAAAAACCGCAGGGACAAATAATTGGCCCCCATCCCATGTAGGGCTTTATTACTAGCACCTTGAATTGCACCAAGAAACAGATTGATAAGAAGTACAGTTCAAAGTTTCTTCAACAGGTCAAAAAGTCATACCAGATTTAACCTTCTTACCTATACATTGCTTTATTTTCATATATATAGTTTAATTCTTTTGAGATTTTACCCACTAATACCCCAGTGGCTGAGGAAGATAAAAGTTATAGTCCACAAGATTATAAATCAGAAATATTTTTAATACCTGAAAAGTATGATAAAAGGAACTTATACTTAATATCACATATCTTGACAGCAGCAAGAATTGTATTTGCACAGTACTGGAAAAATGAGAAAATGCCTACAGAGGATGATGTTATAATTTTTTTAAAAATTGTGCAGAAATGGACAGATTGACATTAAAAATAAGAGAAAAGGAAGATATATAGGACTTGTTTTATAAATTGTTGGTCAGTAGAGATAGAAATTAGGAATGGGAAAAGTATTATTGTATATAAATAAATTGATCCAGACCAGGGGTAGTCAACCTTTTTATACCTACCGCCCACTTTTGTATCTCTGTTAGTAGTAAAAAATTTTAACCGACCACCGGTTCCACAGTAATGTGCTGTGTATCGTCATCGGCCCATGCCTCTTGTGCATTGTGGATTGGGTTTGGAGGGGGGGGGGCGCCAGCTACCAGCTCTGCTTATCTGTTACAGCTGGGTGGTGTGGGGGAGATGCGTGAGCTATTCTGGGACGAGTCTCTTTTGTTTGCGGTCGCACTGTAGCGCCATTTAGTTTCACTTATGTAATGTGAACTAAACTTATGCATGGGCAATACAAATAGTATATTTTCAGAAATTTAAATTGTCATGGGGAATTTTATGAAAACCTAATGAAAATGTTTTTAAATAATGCTATGAAATTTTTTTAAAAAGTCAATTAAATTTAAAAAAAGGAAAGTGCTTCAGTATTGGACAAAACCCCTACCGCCCACCATGAAAGCTGGAACACCCACTAGTGGGCGGTAGGGGCCAGGTTGACTACCACTGATCCAGACAATACACTTGTTCACTAAGCACTTATGCATGTAATGTGAAAATATATAAATAAACTGTTAAAATAATTATAGTCCACAAATCACCAGTTGAGAGAAAGCTATTATATTTTTTCTTTAATGCTACTCAAGTTATCCACGGGGAAAGAAGGCTAACTAATGAACACTAGATATTTTCAGCTAAAGAAGATCTATCAGAATATATATATGTACAAAAATGTATTTATCAGGTATTGTTGCCCAGAGAGCTATTAAAGCTTCTAATTTGGAAAGTAACAGAAGGCCTCAAACTTAATTAATTAACAAATCTTTGATTATTTCTTTCCGATCCCACTGGTAAACCCACTGGTATGATTAGTACATGCTTGAATATAAACCTGTCTTATAGGACTAATTTCCTCCTATTTGAAACACTTTTTTATTGTTTTGTTACAGGAGTAGTGATGATGATCCTAGGAAACATGAATACTTCAAGTCAATAAATTTTCACCGGCTGGAGGCAGGTCTTATTGATCCTCCCTTTGTGCCAGATCCATCAGTCGTCTATGCCAAAGATCTTGCAGACATTGCTGATTTTTCTGAAGCTCGAGGAATTGAGTTTGATGACAAAGACGCTGAATTCTTCAAGAGATTTTCTACTGGTGCTATCTCAATACCCTGGCAAGAAGAAGTTATTGAAACGGGACTCTTTGACGACCTGAATAATCCCAACAGAGTACCTGAAGGTGAATCCAAATCTGGAGTTTGTTTACTCCTATAAATCTAAAATTGATTAACATAAAAGATGGGAATGCATAATTGAATCTTCCAAGATTTCAAAGGCTCAGAGAAGTTTAACGAGCTGTCACTGACATCATAAAGGCAAGCTGATGAATCTGTCCTTTTCCGTGCTGGAAATTTTATGACAAAACTTCAAGATTCTTTTATAATAGTGAAATAATTGAAGAACTTGTGATGGTTTCTGGACAAACAATCATAGCTATTAGAACAGAGCACTCTATTTACCTTGATGAACGTATCTTTTCTTTTATGTACACTGAGAGCATATGCACCAAGACAAATTCCTTGTGTGTCCAATCACACTTGGCCAATAAAATTCTATTCTATTCTATTCTATTCTATTTGGGACTGCCACTCTTTTATTATATAATTCCATAGTAACATACCTACCTTCTTTACAAAATGGACTGTATTCTCACAAAGAAGAACAAAATTCAAATTGATTTCAGTGATGTAGAGAACTCAGAACACTTATTTAACAGAGAACTATTTAAAAAAGCAACATGCAATTCTTCAGTTTCTTTTCCTTCAGGTGAAAATAAACATTAGAACTGGTGGGGAAAAGTGGGAAGTTTACAAATAAAAGAGGAAAATATCTGGATCTCAGATAAAATGTTGTGAATAAGATGGCAATTACACAATAAAATTCTCATCTGGAAGAACTAGTTTATCTGCATTGTAGATTAAGCGTTAATTTATCAAGGATATTTTTTAATACTGATTTCAATTTCCTATCAGATTTCTTGATAGGATCTTTTCACATTGATGAAAACCATAGTTTAAATTAAACAAATTGACCGCACCAGTTTGTAACTGGTGTTTAAGTAGACAAATACAAATGGAATAGAAATGTTTATTCAGTGAGCAGTAAATTTAATTTAATTCAATTTGTTAACAATGTTTACAAGTGCATTAAAACTTTGCAAAATAATATAGTAATATTTGTATAGCATAAATATAATCATCTGGTTCTTATAAAATGCTTTGTGAATATCTCATATCCAAAACCCACTTTTGACATTGTGAAACTAGCTTGTTCAGACCAAAGAATGTGCACTAAAAATGTTGGAATTCTTCACTGAGTGTAAGCTATCACTTACACAAATAGCTTGCCTGAGAGTCAATTTCCACAGTTGCGCTGGAAATCATTTATACAAAGAAAAGTTCACCTAATTCATCCTCCCCAATCTCTTAGTTTTTAAAAAATATGGCCTCTCTGCAAAAAAATAAATAAATGAAAGCAGTTAGATATCTTGGGGGAATTGATGGCTGGAGAATCTGCAGAGCTATAACTTTCATGAATATGAAACAATAAAATATATCCATAGTGATGTTTCAAAGTACTTTCCAACTTGTCTCCAAACTTATTTACCTGCATGTTGCCACTCTGTTTTGGCAACACAAACTTACTGAAATGTTTCTGATTCAATACAATTAAGTAAAATAAATACTTATTCCAGTTTATAATATTGTGTTCATCAATTAATTTATTTGGCTGAATTTAGTTAATTTTTTCAGTTAAGAGTGCATTAGGGCTACATCTCAAGCTCCAAAAGGTGCACATTAATTTGCATAAATATACATGACTTCTGCATAAGCTACACAACATTTTTAGACATGTGGCTCCAACATCTTCCGTCTCTGGTTAGTTTTACTATTTCTTGTCTTCCATCTTTCATAATGGCCTTCTTCAGGCAAAAGCAAAACTTTTTTTTTTTTTTACTTAACAGGGCAAATAATGTCAACACAATTCCTATATGACGATCTAAAGACTGGGAGGGAATCTAAAACACCAGGAAGGTTACAGTGTGAGACCCAAATACAGCAAACAGTGACTCAGGTCAATCTAATTTTTGATATACTGATATGTTAAAACACAATACAAATAACCCAAAGTAACAATATGCAAAATCTCTGTCCTTTTCTCTTTTTTCCTATTGTGCCCACACACATTCAAGTCAGAATATTTTTGATAAGAATTGGATTGTTCAGAAAATATATATTATTATCGTTTCTTTTTGAATTTCAGATACTCTCCCATCATCAGCTCACTTAACCATCAACCATGTACAGTATCTAGAATTGAACTGGTGATATTACCTAGTTTGGTAATAAAATGTCTGTAAGAAAATGACAAAGCTCAGACAGCACCAAGCATACTACAGTATCTAACAAAAGTCTTATAGTGCAATTTGGTGATGGGTTTCACTTACCCTTTGCTATTGGTTCGCTTGTGCATGCACAGAGCATATTTGATAATGTCTGGGTTGGCGAAGCCTTCTGCCACCGCTGCTACCGATTTGCCCGAAACAGGGCAAATCAGTAGCAACCCACGACTGGTGCAATTAGTTAAAGAATAGGTGTTGGGATTAATTATCATGAGCTCTCATGGTCAGTTTTGGATTCCGTCTAACTATAAAAGTAGTTTTCATTTAGTGACCACAATTGGGACTGGCAACTTGGTCATTAAGTGAAGCAGTTGTTAAATGAAAGCCAGTTGTGCTTATGATCTTCTGATTTCTTTTGCTTCGGAGACCTGTGAAGGTTGTAAATGCTAGGATTGTTCATAAAGTTACTTTTCCATCGTCATAACTGCAAACAGTTGTTAAATGGGACAGTTGCTAAAGGAAGCAGCCACTAAATAAAGACTACTTTTAACAGGATGCTTTTTCCCTCTACAATCACTACAAACTCAGTGCCTTACATCACCGAGTTTCCTAAAACATTATGTTTTGAATAGGTAAAAAATGACTAAAGTGTATATTAAATACTTAATTAAAACTCGACATGTGCTGCTTCTCATTTTTAAAATGTATGTTATAGGACATAGGATTCAAAGAGGATCTAAATAAACATTATCCTATTACATTTTTAGTAGTTGTAAAAAAATCATTGGGTCAACCAAAGCTACATGAGGCCTCTAATATTAACTGAATATTTGGTGCTCTAACTCTGAACGTTGCCTCTTTCCCAGTCTGGTCTGACTACATCAGAACAAAGTACTGGAAGGCAGCATTTTATTCATCTACTGAGCACTCTTTAGCATTTATATTAATCAATGACAATCTAAATGACCTGATTTCCTCAGCTTTTAAGTTTTCTAGACCTTGTTATGTCCTATAATTCTTTTAACTGAAGATTATTATACTGGAACATTCAAAATGCATTACACTTGGCCTATCGCTGAGCTGTGTTTAGTCATTATCATTATCATCATCTGCTTTTCCTGCAGGATAATTTTAGGGTTGGCTCAAGACAGTCAGGATTGGCCAAAAACTCAAGTGACATCTCCATTCCAACATCTAAACAGAATAATTCGTGATTTTTACTTCAGAAATGGAAATGGGAGAGCATTCCTCACACATCTAAGTTTTGGTTAAATTAAAGGTGTATAGGACAGTCAATTCTTGTCTTTCCCAAAGTGCTACTAGACCTCAGGTTAGCTCTTCCTATTGTGTACTGAGAGAAGGCAATGAGGAGGTTAGGATAAATAACGAACAGTCTTTATTTAAGAGCGGAACGGCGCTCAACAACAACCACAACAAGAATGAAGAAACACCACAGAGTCCGCTGGCCCAGAAACTGACAGCTCTTATATAGCGAGCTGTCAGGAGGCGGCTCCAATCGCCAAGCCTCACAATTCCCGCCTTTTAGCCAGCTCGCGCCTTAGCCAATCAGCGAGCACCCGCTGAGGCTAAGGCACGAGCCGGCGTCATAACCTTGAGGACTCTACACCCTTTCCCTCCCAGCAAGCGCATGCGTAGTCGGACAAATACGCCGGCCGGCGTCGGCTCCGCCCTGATTGTCTTAGAACAGGGCCGGAGCCCGGCCCAAGAGGAGTTGCTGCGTCTTTTTGGAAGTTTGCCGGGGGTGCTGCCTTTGCTGCTGCTGGAGGCCTCGCTGACGTCAGGAATCCTGGATCTCCCGGTAAGCCCTCCGACGAGAACGCTCCGGTTTTAGAGGGTTGGTGTCCCTCCGAAGCAGTTTGCAGTGGGGTGGGGGCCTGGTAGTCATCTGAATTGGTGTCTGGTGAACTGGAGGCCTGGCAAGTTTCTCCGTTAGGCATGGAGAGACTTGGTGGAAGAGGCAGGTCGTGGTCTCGGCGTGACGGAGAGCGGCTGGGGTGCTCATAGGGGGGTAATGATGGTCGCCGCCGTAGTTGATTTATGTGTCGCCTCCATTCTCGTCCGTCTTCCAACCGGACCCTGTAATAACAGGGTCCCATTATGTTTATTATGTGGCCGGCCGCCCATTTGGGCGCTGCCCCATAGTTTTGTGCAAATATTGGATCCCCAATTCCGAATGTCCTCGTTCCACACCCCCAATCAGGCGACCGCTCCGGGCAGTAAGAGGGGTGCAGCCGGTCCAGAGTTCTTCTGATCCGGCACCCCATTAATAATTCTGTGGGGCTCAGATTGGAAATGGGGCAGGGCGTAGCGTGTTGTGCCAGGAGATACTGGCAGACTTTGGTATGCCAATTTGCAGGCCCTAACCAGCCTAATGCTTCTTTGGCTGATCTTACGGCCTGTTCTGCCCGTCCGTTAGCTGCTGGGTGGAACGGAGCCGTGGGTGCATGGGGAATGCCACGCTAGGCCAAGAAGGTTTGGAAGGGTGCCGCCATGAATTGGGGCCCATCCGACACTATGACGTCGGGCAACCCATGGGTGGCAAAGAGTTGTTCTAACACTCTGACGGTGGCTTCCGCTGTGGTGGAGGGCATGCGTGCCAATTCTACCCAGCGGGAGTAGGCATCCACGACCACTAGAAAGGTCTGGCCCATGTATGGTCCCGCGAAGTCCAAATGGACTCTGGACCATGGTGCCTTGGGGCCTTCCCAGTCCCTGACCGGGACTGCAGGTGCAACTGGCCTGGAAAGTTGGCAGCGCTGGCATTTGGAAACCCACAGCTCGATGTCCTGGTCCAGCTTGGGCCACCAGACGTAGCTGCGGGCCAATGCCTTCATGCGCACGATGCCGGGGTGGGCATCATGAAGGCTTTTTAATATTGGCACCCTTAGCGCCGTGGGGGCGACTACTCTATTTCCCCAGACTAGGCAGCCTTTCAACGCAGACAATTCATGCTGCCTATGCTGAAAGGGCAAGAATTCAGGGGGCACAACTGTGTCGGGCCTTCCCCTGCGCACCCAATCTAGAACATGGGTCAGGGTAGGGTCAGAGGCAGTGTATTTGGCGACATCAGCGGCCGATATAGGCCCCTGCCATTCGTCAATGAGCAACACTGATGCTGCAGGGGCCGGGTCTGTTGCGGCCGCCGGGAGCAGGCAACAGCTAAGGGCATCAGCGTGCCCTAGGGCTCGGCCAGGCCTGTACAAAAGTCGATAGTTATATGCTGCCAAAAATTCGGTCCACCTGGACATTCGAGGCGAAAGGATGGGAGGCGTTTGGCGGTCACCGGCCAATAACCCCAAAAGAGGCTTATGGTCGGTGACCAAATGGAAAAAACGCCCATAGACATAATCATGGAATTTTTTAATTCCTGCCACAGCTGCCAACGCCTCCTTATCCAATTGGCTATAATTCCGCTCGGGCACCGAGAGCATCCTGGAATAATAGGCAATTGGAGCCTCGGAGCCGTTGGGCAGGATGTGACTTAAGACAGCCCCGATCCCGTAAGGAGAGGCGTCACAAGAAAGGGAAAGCGGCTGCCTGGGGTCATATTGGACTAAGACAGATGAGGACGTGAGCATGGCTTTCACGGCTCGGAAAGCCGCTTCTTCATCTTGACCCCACTGCCAAGGGCACTTGGCATGTAGGAGTCTGTAAAGAGGCTCTGCCACGGATGCCTTATGCGGCAAAAACATAGCGTAGAAGTTCAGTAAACCGAGAAAAGCCTGCAGCTCGGTTTTATTGGCTGGAGTGGGGGCATCCCTAATCGCTTCCATTTTCGAGGGTGTGGGGTGGATACCCCGGGAATCCACAAGGAATCCCAGGAATTCCACCCTAGGTACTCCTAAAACGCACTTTTGTTTTTTTAACTTGAGCCCCGCAGCCCTGATTCTGTTCAGGACCGCTCTGAGTTTTGTTCTGAGGTTATCGCGGCTATTGGCTGCAATGAGGATGTCGTCAAAATAAGGGACGACACCCTCAAGCCCATGGAGCAAACACTCCATCAGGCATTGAAACAAACCGGGGGCCACGCGAATTGGAGGTGTTTGCACTTGAATGCCCCACGGTCTGCGCTAAGGCCGTCGCATCATCGACTGGCAACTGTTGATAGGCTTGTGCCAGGTCGAGTTTTGCGAAAATGGACCCCCGCCCCAAAGAGTGCAACAAGTGTTGCACCACAGGAACCGGGTAGGGGTTAGCTTGTAGAGCTCTATTGATGGTTCCCTTGTAATCAGCACAGATCCGTATGGATCCGTCCTGTTTCATGGGAACCACAATAGGCGTTTCCCAAGGGAAACCCAATTTGCCGTCAAACACATCTGCAAATTCCTGGAGGATGTCCTCGAAAGCGTCTGAGCTAGCCGAGTGGACTCCTAGAACGTTGAGGCCGAATGCCTCAAACCAATCAAGCCCCAGGAGGCTGGGTAAATTTCCTTTGACAACCACCAACGAAGACGTCCAGTGAAACGGCCATGGCTAACTTTGAAGAGATCGCAGCTGATGACAGGAATGAAGTGACCTTGATAGTCCTTTAGTCGAATGGAGCATTGTTTGAGTTGACTTTTTATCATCTTCGGCATCAGGCGCTTAAGGGTAGCCCAGGAAATTATTGACTTGCTCCATTTTACAGGGTACCCCCTCGATATTTACCGTGAGGTAAATCTTGTTGCTGGGCTTAGTCGAGGTGGCATGGTTCACTTCAAAACATTCATCGCGTTGGCTAAAAGGTTTCTTTAACGGTTTTTTATTCCTCACTGTCTCTGGCCATGGTTCTGCCGGAGGCAAAACGGCTCGGCAAACTTTGGCTAAATGCCCTTTTTTACTGCAGCGCAGACATACTGCTGATTTGAAGCGGCAGTTTGCTCTGTCGTGATTACCGCCACAGCCCACACACTTGAATGGAAATTGTTTGGCCTTCCAAGAACGATTCTTATTTGGCGCCATTCTGAAGTGACTCACGCTGTCCCCCTCATCTGAGGAATCTGTCAGTTCTGATTCTGCATGGTGAACGACAGATTCCCCTGAGGGCACGTTTTTGAAGAGTGAAATCTATGAATTTCAGTCGCTGACTTTTCCGACATCTCAGTCACTTGGGCTTCATCTATAGCGGACACTAGAGTCAATTCTTTTCGGGCCAGTAACCGCCGTTGGAGCCTCAAATCATGCACTCCGCTGACCAGCTGCTCCAGCAAGGCATCGTCCAGGTCGCGAAAATCGCACTGTGATGCGGCTGACTGGAGTGCTGCCACACAGTTCGCCACCGATTCCCCCTCTTTCTGAACCCGTTGGCGGAAAGAATGTCTTCGGGCTATTCACGAAGGCGCTGGGGCGTAATGGTTTTTTAATTTATCTAACAGAACGTCCCACGAAATTTCACGCAACAACAGTGGGGCCACTAGTGCCTTCGCTGTTCCGAACATTTCCCGGCCACAGAGGCTGAGAAAAAATCCCTTCTTCCGAACATTGGACATCTCGGTGTATTCATTTGCTTGCAAGAAGCATTCAAATCGTTCCAGGAAAGTGTCCCAGGATTCGGTGGCCGGCTCAAACGGCCCGAAAAAAGGTTGATTTGCCATACCTCAAAAACGGCGACTATTTCGGCTTAACAATCACCGCTGTTCTGTTCCGGAAGCCTTAATACCTCAGATCCCATCCTTCGTCGCCAGTATTGTGTACTGAGAGAAGGCAATGAGGAGGTCAGGGTAAATAACGAACAGTCTTTATTTAAGAGCGGAACGGCGCTCAACAACAACCACAACAAGAACGAAGAAACACCACAGAGCCCGCTGGCTCTTATATAGCGAGCTGTCAGGAGGCGGCTCCAATCGCCGAGCCTCACAATTCCCGCCTTTTAGCCAGCTCGCGCCTTAGCCAATCAGTGAGCACCCGCTGAGGCTAAGGCACGAGCCGGCGTCGTAACCTAGAGGACTCTACACTTCCCGATTCATTTTATGATGTGGCTTGAACATAGTATGTCTATCATATTGTATAATGCATTTGTATTATGTTATAAGGTGTATGTTTCAGCCTCTTGGATAAAAAAACAAAAATAAACACTAGATTTTCCATTTTCCTCAGGTCTAGTATATGATCAAGAAACAATGCTAGAACTCTTCTTAAAATATATTAATATAAGAGTTGGCAGATATTATTCTGCTGACCTCTGCTTTGGGATCAAGACTGGATTTTTTTTTTCAGTATATTTTTGACCTGTACTATCACCATGAAAACAACATGTGTTTCATTGTGCTAGGAAAGCTGGCAGTACACAACACCATTTTAATTGTTGCTAAAAGAAATCTATAATTAGATGACGTTGCAACCTCATTTGGGAGAAGTAAAATTATTAGGCAATTTGCATAGAAGAGGGCAAGGCTGAAAGCCTTATTTCCTTGTTGCATCAAATTTAATGAACACATGAAATAGTTCCTCACTGGGACTATCTGAGGTGATGAAATCCCAGCTGAACATGCTTTTATGTTGCTGCATTTTGAAAAAAAACAAGCTTACGCATCCAATATTTTGCCACTTGAACTGGCAGGTTCTGTGACAAATAACATTTTATTACAGAGTGGCATTTTTTAAAAACAAGCATACCTTATATTTGTGAAATTAATGCCAAAAGTAAGAACGGATTGACAAAATCCCTTCAGGCATTAAGACAGTGTTTTTTAGAGCCTTGACAACTTTAAGACATACAGGTTTCAATTTCCTGAATTCCCCATCTAGCCATGCTGGGTTAAAGTCCACACATCTTAAAGTTTTAATTCTTTAAGGTAAAACTCTTTCCTGTTTCAAAATTATAGTAGATGTGGATTTATATATCCACTCTTTCTTTTTAGAAGTCCCAGCAGGATATTGTGATTTGATGTATATAGTTCTGTTTCCAATTTGATGTCCACTGGCCAATAGGACATAAAAATTATAAGGGCAAGAGTTCTGTTTTTTCCCCTTTCCTTTCTCCTTTAGAGAACAGGAAGGATTGCTCAGTGTACAAAACACTATAATTAGGGAATTGATTTTCAGTGTCTGCTCAGTAAGCTGTACAGGATGTTTACAGATTATCCAAGCACTGCAATAAAAACCTTAAAATGAAAGCAATACCTTAAAGCAGTGTTTTTTAAACCTTTTTCTTTTTTAGGAGTTAAGACCCATTCCCTCTTTTAATAATTTTCAAAGAGCCCAAAAAAACTTTGTTTTATGGGTTACATTTTATCAATATTTATCAATATTTACCAAATTAAAAATTAAAATTGACACATTCATTTAAAATCAGTTTCAGAAGATGATTGGGGTACACAGAAGGCACATTTTTCCTGCCCTCTGGGTTGGATTAACATTACTGATCAAAGTAATGCTTTCGCAGTACTCCTGTGATGACTCTGGTCCTTTGTTATAACTTGTTAAGCCAGTTAACAATTGTAGGCTAAATGTTTAAAACAACAGTGTTTGAAATGGATGATTGAATTATGTTTTCTCAGTGGAGTTTTGTAAAAACATGCTAGAAAGATGTGCTAGATATATCATCTAACTTTGATTCCATACAAATAGAGAAATCAACTGCATTGACTGCATTTTTGCTTGCCAGCTCTTGTACTGACACACACTATTTGTGGGTGAGGTCTAGCAAAACCAGCTTAAGCAATAGCATTAAGCAATCTTGGATTTTCTCTCAAACAGCACTGGGCTCTTAATTCTGCTTTTTTAAAAATTAGATTTATTTATAGAGGTAAGTGTTCAGCTAATGAGCAATAGATATCTTTCACAGTATGTTCTTTTAATTGTGGGGATTTCTTGTATGATTAGAACACTGGCCTGCTGTAACTGGTGGGGAAAATGGCAGAGCAAATTATGAGAATCTGAAAACATGAAGTGCTGAAAACATGAAGTAATGAAAGGTCAAAATAAAGAAATATAGTAAAAAGATTGGCAGAGTAGAAAAGACTGGCAAAGAAAAACAAAATCTTCCTCATAGATATAGGTCTCTAAAATTTGTTTGATGGGATCTGGTAAGTGTAAGGGAGAATTTTAAAAAACTGCTTCTACCTCCTACTTCCAAACTTTTCCATGCCTGACATTTTTCTGCCAGCCAAGGATACTTCTAGTATGAAGCTTTGCTCTATGTTTAGAGAAAGGGGAAATTCACCACCATTGGGGAAGGGAAAAAATGAGTGAAGTAAGTCAAAATGTATCAATTGTATTCCTCCTTCACAAGTTATTACAACCCTAGTTCCTCATCTCTTGTTATGTATAATTAACTTGGAGTTATATTTAAAATGGCTAGTTCCATATTTTAGCTTATTTCATCTGGAGCCTTCTTTTATGAAACACCACCATCAGTGGTGGGTTGCTACCGGTTCACTCCAGTTCGGGCGAACCAGGAGCAATGGTGGTGGGAGGCTCCGCCCACCCACCCGGACGTCATCAAATGCGAACCGGTAGCAAAGGTAAGTGAAACCCACCACTGACCACCATCATATTAATTATGAGATCCCAATTTAATGCCATGGGCACAAATATTCCTCAGATGGTGCCTCTTATTCTCTCTTCCTGATCTGACATTTTAAAAATTAACAGTACTTCTTTTGGGGATTAAATGATAGTTTCCCGGTTGGAATTCAGTGTCAGACCACACCAACATCTTCATTTTTATTCACAGTTCTAGACCCATTTTAATATAGAGACGAGACTAGACTAGACTAGACTAGACTAGACTGGAGAGGAGAGGAGAGGAGAGGAGAGAAAACTTTATTATCACTTGAAATGTGTGCTAATCAGCACACATTAAAATGAAATTTTGTTATATTCAGCTCTCAAAAGACAACCATTATGCATATACCTACATACATATACATATATAACAGAGAAACATCACAGTCTAGTTCAAATGCATACATATATATGGCGGAAAAAAATAATCCTGTGAGTTACACTAGACTGAAAAAAGAGATAAAGGTAAGCAACGCATACTATGGCTCATCTTTGGAAATTAGCACATAATGACCAGCTGCAACTTTATAAGTTTACTTTCTGGAAAATTGATGTTTTGTAACTGGCAGCCATTTTGTGAGTATGCTCAAAAATTCCCAATGTTTATTGCATGAAAAAGTTAATAACACTGTTGTGCATTACAAGCCCATATAAGCTGGGAGAAGAAATAACATTAAATGCTTTTCTAAGCACTTAACAGTGATCAATACTGTTTATTTATATGCATCCATAGAATTGACCATATTATAAATAATTATGTTCTCTTCACTGATGATATTAAACTATTTAACACTACCAACAATGCGGCTACCCTTCAAAAAGACCTTGACTTTGTGTCAGAATGGTCAAAAATTTGGCAACTCCAAATCTCAACCAGCAAATGCTCTGTCTTACACATTGGAAAAAAGAATCAGAACACTAAATACAAGCTTGATGGACATTACCTTGTAGATGACTCTCACCCCATCAAAGACCTTGGAGTTTTCATATGAAACAATCTAAGTGCCAAAGCCCACTGCAACTACATCGCAAAAAAAGCTTTAAGAGTTGTAAACTTAATCTTGCGTAGCTTCTTCTCCAGAAAGATTACACTACTAACCAGAGCATACAAAACATTAGCTAGACCAATTCTCAAATACAGCTCGCCTGTCTGGAACCCACACCTCATTTCAGACATTAATACAATTGAGCGTGTTCAAAAATATTTTACAAGAAGAGTTCTCCACTCTGAATACAACAAAATACCTTATGCCACCAGACTTGAAATCCTGGGTTTAGAAAATTTAGAATTCTGCCGCCTTTGGCATGACCTGAGTATAACTCATAAAATCATCTGCTACAATGTCCTTTCTGTCAAAGACTACTTCAGCTTCAATCACAACAATACACGAGCACACAATAGATTTAAACTTAAAGTGAACCACTCCAATCTTGATTGTAGAAAATATGACTTCAGTAACAGAATTGTTAATACCTGGAATGTACTACCTGACTCTGTGGTCTCTTCCCAAAATCCCCAAAACTTTAATCAAAGACTATCTACTGTTGACCTCACCCCATTCCTAAGAGGTCTGTAAGGGGCGTACATAAGAGCACCAGCATGCCTACCGTTCCTGTCCTAATGTTCCCTTTGATTGTATCCAATTCGTATGGTTATTTCATGCTTATACTTATATATACTGTTGTGTCTGACAAATAAATAAATAAATAAATAAATAAATAAATAAACTAACTAAAACAAGTAGGAGGAGACAATTAAAGATCTCCAGTCATAAGAAGCATTCTACACATAGCTGAATGTATACAAGTCAGTCTCATGCCATTTAAATATAAAGTCAGTGCAATTTCATTTGATGTCTCCCAAGGTAACCAGTTTTGGCTAATTCTGTACAAGAATCCAGTAGTTCAAAAAGTCACAATGTATGTTGTACATTGGACCATTGATGGAATACTTACACAAACAATCATTTCCCTATTCCCATATTTTCTAACATCAAGCTAGTATTGACGGACGAAAGGAGATGCCTGTTATTTTGCCTCCTTTTTTCCTTTCAACATACTATCCGGAATAAAAAAGAGACATTTTTTTACCCAAACATTTACACAGGGATGTTCCAAGGAATTTTCTTTCTTTATAGTCCAAACATACCATTGCTCAAGCCAACCTGAGGTTCTCAAGATTTTGGGACTATCACTTCCAGAATTTTCATAAATGAAAGGGCAGGATGCAAAGCAAACAACAGAAAGATTCCCCCACCTATTCTGGCTAATGGGTCTGGAAACTACAAACGGAAGGAGGCTTGGGTAACCTGATAAATTAGGGAGTGAAATATACAGCTCACAGCTCCTGCTTTGTGGGGCTCGGTGCTTTTTCCGCTCCTGTTTAACATCTACATGAAACCACCGGGTGAGTTCATTGGTCACCACAGGATGAGTTATCGCCATTATGCTGATGATGCACAGTTATATATCTCTGTCCTAGGTGAAGTGAGGTTCTTTTGTGGTGCCTGGAGGCTGTGGAGGGCTGGATGGAAAACAATAGATTTCAGCGGAACCCTGATAAGGAGCTGTGAGTGAGACCTCTGTATCTAGCAGTTTATCATCTTTGAATGGAGTTACATTACACCAGATACCCTGTGTAAGCTGGAGGTCCTCTTGGATTCATGACTTCTGTTTAAGGAGCAGATGGCTGCTGTGCAAAGAGAGCCTTTGCTCAACTGCATGTTGTGCACTAGTTAGACCTTTTCCTGGATAGGGAGTCTGTCCAGTCACTCATGCCCTAGTCATCTCCTGTTTGGACTATTGCAACACGCGCTACATGGAGTATCTGGAAGCTTCAGCTGGTACACAATGTATTATATGGGTGGCCAAAGAAAGGCTCATGGAACACCACTGTTCCGTGAACTGCATTGAGTACCAGTTTGCTTCTGTGTCCAATTCAAGGTGTTGGTTTTGACGTATAAAGCCCTACATGGCATGGAGCCAGGCTACCTACAGAATTGGGTTCATCCCATTACATATGCCCATCCCATCCAGGGAAGGTATGTTGCAGAGATTGTCAGGTGCAGAATTCTGACTGACTGGATCTAAGAAGAGAGACTTCTCTGCCATTGCCCCTGCCCTATGGAATATTTCCCCCCTCCCCAGAAGTGAAGCAAGCTCCCACTGTCCTGGCTTTCTGGAAAGGATTTAACTATGATTCTGCAGCCTCATATGCAGAGCCCAAAGGAGCATGGAGCTATGAAAGCCCTCCCTTTGCTTCTGTTAATTAATGTTTAACAGAGCTTTACTATTCTTCTTTCCTTTATAAAAGGTAATTCAAACATCTTAATTCTAACATTTTAATATTTTGACATTTATTGTTCATTGTCCAGAGTCCCTCTTTGAGGGAAATGGATGGTTCAGAAATGTGAAAAATAAATAAATAAACAAAATTAAGGGTTGGTTAATGCATTAAAAGATTCTGAAGAAACACACAGTCAGAAAAAAAGGAATTATTCTAACAGTAACTTTTTTTCATCTGAAGCAAAAAATAAAACCCTATTGTTAACTTTTGCTCTTCCTAGTAAACTGTATGTTGCAAGAAAGAAGAGGAAGAAAAACTAATAATGAGCAAATTTAATGACATTGCCTTATGTCATTCTCAAAAATGGAAAAGATTGAAATCGGGGTCAATCCTATCAAATCAGGATAGCAAGCTTGAACATCAACATTTTTCTCCTCATTCTATTGGAGAATTTTTGTGAAAAGTAACTCAAACCATTTTCAGACTCTGGAATGTTTTACATGCTAAAGGTAGCACTTCTTCAGTCCATATTAACTTGCTGCTTTCTAACACAATGTTACATACTGTATGCTTCCCACCCTGCTGCCATTTGTAGTGGTGTGGTACAAGACTGACAAGGAGATAGTGATGTAAACCACTTTTTTCTCTGCACATGTAAGACATACTTATCTAAAGGAAGCAAACCGTGTGCAACTTAGCAAGCTTTGCATTGTAAATCCCTTCACATGTCTATGCTAAGAAATTACTTAGCAAGCTTTGCAGATTGCATTATAGTATTGTAAATCACTCTCACCTTTGAGCCTTTTATCCTACTTGTCCCAATTAAGAGAAGCAGGACAGCATGAGTTTCCAGATCAGATACTTACTGAGGGCAGAGAAAGCAGTGGCAGCTTGTTAGAAATGATGTCTTCCATAAACATATTGTTAGCATATTCTTTGACTGAGTTGTAGCAAGATGTCAGAAACAGTTTAAAAATAGGGTCATGTGACCTCCTGAGGGCTAGGGCAGGATAGGTCTACCTGATCTCCCGTTGCCAAAGGAGAAGTTGATCTACGCTCAGTTTCAGAACAGGAAGCAGTTAAAAAGTGAAACAAGATGGGCAAGGACTAGGGTGTAATGGCTCATCTATTTGATTGATATCAGAGATATCCAGCTTCTACTCCATCTGCAGACACAGCAGCTCATGTGATGACTTTCAGACTATCTCACAGGATTGAGCCACGGTGAGGCAGTGGTTAGAATGCAATACTGCAAGCTACTTCTGCTGATTGCTGGCTGCAGTTCGGCAGTTCAATTCTCACCGGATCAAGATTGACTCAGCCCTCCATCCTTCTGAGGTGGGTAAAATGAGGATCCCCCATTGTTGGGGGCAATATGCTGACTCTGTAAACCATTTAGAGAAGGCTGTAAAAAGCATTGTGAAGCGGTATATAAGTCTAAGTGCTATTGCTATCGTTGTGAAGAAATATAGGAGGATGAAGCACTATGTACGTGCCTTGAGTTTCTGAACAAAGATGGGATATAAATAATGTGCACATTTGTGTGCCAGAGAAGGGGCATGTAAAGCAATAACAATATCCAGCCTTTCTTTCTTCTTCTTAAAGTTATTGCTTCTTTAAGAGCTACATAACAGCTTTCCTGTCAAACAGACAAGTGATCAAAATTGGCAATGCTCTATCAAATCCTGTTCCTGTCAAAAGCGGCGTTCCCCAAGGCAGCGTTCTCGGACCAACACTCTTCATATTATACATTAATGATCTCTGTGACCATATTACAAGTAAATTGTGTTCTCTTTGCTGACGATGTCAAACTATTTAACACTACCAACAATACAGCTACCCTTCAAAAAGACCTTGACTTTGTGTTGGAATGGTCAAAACTTGGCAACTCCAAATTTCAACCAGCAAATGCTCAGTCTTACACATTGGAAAAAAGAACCTAAACACTAAGTACAAGCTTGATGGACATTACCTTACTGATGACCCTCACCCTGTTAAAGATCTTGGAGTTTTCATATCAAATGATCTAAGTGCCAAAGCCCACTGCAACTACATCGCAAAAAAGGCTTTAAGAATTGTAAACTTAATCTTGCGTAGCTTCTTCTCCAAAAACACTACACTACTAACCAGAGCATATAAAGCATTTGCTATACCAATTCTTGAATACAGCTCGACTTTCTGGAACCCATACCACATTTCAGACATCAATACAATTGAACGCGTCCAGAAATATTTTACAAGAAGAGTTCTCCACTCCTCTGAATACAACAAAATACCTTATGCCACCAGACTTGAAATCCTGGGTTTAGAAAATTTAGAACTCCGCTGCCTTCGACATGACCTGAGTTTAACTCATAGAATCATCTATTACAATGTCCTTCCTGTCCAAGAGTACTTCAGCTTCAATTGCAATAATACACGAGCACACCATAGATTTAAGCTTAAAGTGAACCGCTCCAATCTTGATTGTAGAAAATATGACTTCAGTAACAGAGTTGTTAATACTTGGAACACACTACCTGACTCTGTGGTCTCTTTCCAAAATCCCCAAAGCTTCAACCAAAATTTATCTACTATTGACCTCACCCCATTCCTAAGAGGACTGTAAGGGGCGTGCATAAGAGCACAAGAGTGCCTACCATTCCTGTCCTATTGTTTCCTTTCATTATATCCAATTAATATACTTATTACATACTTATGCTTATATATATGCTTATATATTGTATACTTATTTCATGCTTATGCTTATATATACTGTGTGACAAAATAAATAAATAAATAAATACATCATGCGTCAATTCCTTGCTGCTGGGTGAGTGGGAGTGGCAACAAGGGATTGCAAGACTATTTGCAAGACAGGGAAGCTGTCATGGAATCTTCTAAATAGCACCACATGACTACAGCAATGACTGATCACAGCAGCAGATGGAAATAGCTAGAAATAGTCTCAATTTTCCCAAATCTCATCTCTTTCGGAGTCATAGGTCCTGGGTTTTGGACATATTCTGTACATTAACCCAGGGGTCCCCAACTCCTAGGCTGCGTACTGATGCCGGTCCTGGCCTGTTAGAAGCCAGCCATGTAAGTGGTACATGAGTGAGTCTTCATGAGTGAGTTTTCATGAGTGAGTCTTCATCTTCAAATACATGGAATCTAGGTTGCGCACGAAACCATCCCTCCCTGGTCTGTGGAAATCATTTTTTCTTTCAGAACTGGTCCTAATACCAGAAAGGTTGGGGACCACTGCTTAATGTCACAGGAACAGAGCACGACAGGAAGGGGGTTAGTTTTACCTTACTGATGATGTGTTGTTGCTTAACCTATTTGAGGTATCTTGGTTCAAAAATTGTTGCACTACAATCCACTATTTTATTTATTTGTTAAATATATTTGCCGCCCATCTCGCAAAGTATTGGTAATGACAATACCAGTTATTGATAATGACAAGAGTTTCAGCAGTATATAAATAATAGAACCAGTTTGGTCTAGTGTTTAAGGCACCAGGCTAGTGTTTAAGGCACCAGGCTAGAAACTAGAAGATTGTGAGTTCCAGTCCCACCTTAGCTACTGTCGTGTTCCCCTCCCCCTCCCCCTCCGACGACTGGGTCTAGGAAGTCCGTATCAAGCGTGGCCACGAAGCCTCTGCAGCTTTGCCAAATTCCTTTCAGATTTCTCAGGGGAGGCAGGAATCCAAGTTGTGACTTCAGCAAACTAGATGAGACTTGTTGTGTCTCGTCCGATCTCACCACCACAGCCGGGGTCTGCTTATCTGCTTCCGAATGCTGAAGAATGTCCTAGCATGCCTCCCGGCCCCAGCCCTGGCTCTATGCCCAGACAGGCTGAAGAAGAGCAAGTATCTCCAGCCCCCAGCTCTGGCTCCATGCCCAGGCAAATGGAGCAACTAGACCCCTCCCCCTCCTCCACAGCATGTGAGCCTGAGGAAGGTCAATTACCAACAGCTGCCGATTGGAGTGACCCTCGCTTCAGAAGAATTGATAGGCGGCGGCGTCAGAAGGAAGGGAGGGGCAGGCCTGGATAAGTGCTGAGTCATGGAGCCACACCCCATGGCCTATATAAAGGATCTGCTTTCTGGCAGTCTCTGAGTCAGGCAAAGTCTAAACATATCTTGCTGAAGTCACTTTCTGGTCTCCTGCCTGCCTTGAGGACTTTGCTAGGACTTTGGCAGAGCTGCAGAGGCACACCTGATTCGGATTTCCGTGACCCGGCCGTCAGCGG